>NC_092817.1:69633626-69933626 GCF_023375885.2 Dermacentor andersoni
TCCAAGCTCGAAACGCAGGGTCTCTTCGACCCCTATACCTGCACGGAGCCATTCATTAGCTAGCAGAATCATCGTTTAACAACACATGAAAGAAAAGAAACGATTCTGCATGACGACTGTTCCACATGGCGCGATTTTTCACTCAGCAACACCGCGAATCCCGTCGCTCAGCGACCGACGCGACGTCGTGGGCTCTGCGCGACTGGATTCCAAGTTGCTCGCGCCGTCGCTGAGTCGTAGCGATCGGCGCGATGTGGGAGGGGCAATGTTTGACGAAAAAAAGCGCCGTCGAAATAGGCGCTTTCCTGTTTTACCACGCGTTGGTAGCTCTGTGGAGCAATGTCGCGCGCCAGTCTTAGTTATGTTTTAATAGGGCGCACCTACCAGCGCCTGCGGCTTAGGAGCTTCATAAACATTTTTCTTTTCTTCCGCTTACACAACTCGTTTAAAAGTAGAAGCTGCACGCTATCCAGGTGGGGAGCAGACGCCGCCTCAACATAAGGCGCGTACCCACTTGATCGCCACCGTCGTCAACATCTTCATCGCTACAAATTGTGCCAGCTGCTTATACATGCAGACTCAATAGTAGGTTGTTGTTCTGCAAAAGCAAATAAGTACTCCTCCAGGAAAAAAGTCGCGGTTTCCATAGTAACAACAAAACTAGACTGTACTAAACGGAACCACCCCAGCGCTCATACTTGCGGTGTTGTGCAGCGTCTCACTCACAGCATCTGCAAGCTGTCGTAAAATCTCAAGGCCTTTAAAGCTTAAAAAATGGTGTAATTATTCTGTTATCGAATAATAATAGGAATATTCAAATATTTGAATAGTTTCCATGATGTTTTTATTTAACTATGCAGGCATGGATACTTCGTGAGCAGAGGGCAACCTCGCGCATCGCGCTGCGACGGAAATCGCGCGGCCGCAAACGCATGTGAGAGCTGTCAGCCAAAATCGCTCTGCGACGTGCTCGGCAGAACGATTTTTTTAGCCCCAATCGCGCCATTTTGGACCTTGAGCCGGTCCAAAATGAAGTCGTCTTCACCACTTTGCGTAGCCTCCTCCTCATTTGTTTCTCCCGCTCCGCACCACATTCTTATTTCTTTTTTTTTTTCCGAGAACACAAATTTTTCTCTGACCTCGCACCACTATTCACGCAACCGCATCCCTGCGATCAGAACAGAGGCCGCCACAGCTTCGGCATTCGTCGTCAGCCAGCTCGTTCGACCAGTTCCGCTCGCGTACACTTGTATGCGCCGACGGGGCGCCATTAAAAGTCTTCGTCGGGGACTCCCTAATGGCGTGTCGGATTAATGGAAAGTCGCCTCCGACGAGATGCCCGCAAGGCAGACCGCCGCCGCCCTCTTATTCGCCCTCACTCTGCAGCTTTAACGCGTTCCGTCTCTCGCTCTCGTCTCCTTGCACTTCTCACGCCTGTTTCGCTGGCCATCTCGGCACGCCGGCAACAGGATCGCATAAATAAACACAGGGATACCGACGCGACCCGATCGGGGAGGGCGTGGCAGGTGTTCGTTCGGCGCGCTGGCAATTCCCGTCTCTCCCGTTGTGGCACTTTTGCATGTTGTGCGCCCCCTCCCCTCCCCCTGCCGTTCTCGTTTTGCCAGGGCCGAGTATGCCTGCTAATTACGGCTATTATGCGGCGGCCGTGTCACCCGCGTCATGTCGGTCGCGCGGCTCCTTCGCCGGCTCGCACTCGCAGGGGTTCGCTGCCCGTCATTAGACGCGGTCCTCGGGCGCCGGCCGAGTAGACGTGCAACCACCTCCCCTCCTCAACTAAGGTGCTTTCGGGGAGCTCCACGCTGATCCAAACTCCGAGAGGGCTACACAGGCTTCCGAGGTCTAGACTGCATGACTTTGGGCTACATAGAAGAGCTACAGTTGCCGGCGTAGTAAAGCTTAAGCGCCTGCTTGCTTTTGTTCGTTCGATCCGTCCACGTCGGTATCCTTTCTTTGTTTTTCGTTGACCGAGGGAGGGCAGGCTTTGTGGTCCCTGTTTCGAATGCCAGAGAAAATGCCAGCGAAACGACGTGCGAGCGCCAGCTTTGTGTTAACCTTCTCTCATATTGCCGTAGCTTAGTTCCGCCTTTTTCACCGCCATTTAGCTATCGGGGTGTCATTGTGCCGGTTAAGGCTTGCGTTGAGGCTAGTTGGAATATCGTATTTATAAAGTAGCGCTGCAAAGTTGAAACGTCTGTGCTGTTTTCGTCCCTGTGTATGTTTCAACTTTGCAGCGCTGCTTTATAATTGGCTGTTTTGCTGTCTTATGTCTGCCTGACGGAGAGGGTGTCAATATTCGTTTCTGGGCTATGGAATGCCTTGAAACTTCTCTTCTTTGATGTTGAGCCGTTCATCACGCCGGAGAGGGAAGTAGTTGCCACGATGGTATAAAAGCACAGTGGCACGATGCGAATATGAATATTAACACAGAATATGAATGCTGTTATAACCACGTGAGGCGAGTAATAATTGCACAAGGTTATACTGAATATTTCGCAGAAACCTTCGATGCCAGATGAAAATCATGTTCTTTGAAAAAAACACAACAAGCAGGAAATGGGCGGCGAATTTTATGCTCGAACTTCTGTAGTTGACCGTGTTATTGCCACGTTGTAGTGACGGCGACGAACGACAAATAGTGTCAGTAGTGTGAATAAAGAACCCAACACTTTATTAGGCGAACGCCCAGAAAGGCAAACAACGCTGAAATCACAACGAAAGCTGCCAGTGCGATTTCGGTCGTAAAGCACATGTCAGGGGTCAAGTGCGTCGGTTACTTGTACGTAGCTTATCGTAAATACAAGAAGAAGAAGAAGAAGAAGAAGAAGAAGAAGAAGAAGAAACATTTATTGACAGCAACCCCAATCCAGGTCGTCCAATGTGTAGTAAATTATATAGGACCTCCTGTCTTTGAAGGGTTCGGTGATAGGGCCTGAGTGTGGAGAATGTGTGCCACGAGGAGGGGCCACAGTATCGGGCGCCGACGTTTGGGAGGAGTGGTCCTACTGTCCCACGTGTAGGGAACGCAAGGCGGGAAGTGGTGGCGGGTGAGCATGCGGAGGTATGAAAGCGTCCGAGCACGGCCCCAGTACGCGTGGAGGGCACTGGGATACTCTCCACAGACCTGGCATGTATGGTGACCTGCGCTGTGTTCGAAGCGATGAATAGTGGTGTCATTTGGTCTGCGCTTGTTCAATAAGATTGCCATCTGCACTTGAGAACAAAAAAGGTGGACGAGTAAGATGTTCGATGTATTCAGGCCCCTCTCTGAACAAAGCGCACTGTTGTTTACTTGCTCGGTTCTAATTGCTCTTAGGGAATAAGCCACTGACACCAAGCTGCTCAGTGCAGAGGTTCCGCGAGCAACGGCATGAACATTTTCATTTTCCTGCTTTCCCTGGTGGATAGGGGCACATTCCAGTGGTACTCGGAGTGGCTAGTGGGACTGGAACTAGCTATTGAGCTTGGTGTGTATATGGGGAGGGGGCATGTTAAGTGCGAAGGCAGAAGTGCGGCCTGATCGGGGGATCTGACAGTGATTCTGTCGGTGAGGTGCTTATGTACGCAAATTGCCTCGGCGCTAGCTCGACCTATAGCTATATAACTATAACTACAGCTCGAGCTGTAGCCCGAGTTCAGGATATAGCCCGATTTCCCAAGTCTGTGGCCGACTCGCACCGATGTAATGCTTCGCTGATGTTTATAGGGATCCGACTACTGCCGTGGTGGTCTGCTCTATAGCGCGTGTTCTGCGCCCACGTAGTGTACGTCGCGGACTGGGGTGGAGAGGTGTGCAGCTATCGCCAGGCGTCTTCTCTCATCACTCTCGGGGTTCGTGTTTCGCGGAATAGCAAGTACTTTCATGTCCGGCACTGACTCCTACGGTGATGATGGTGGTTCCAGAGAAGGCAGCTGATGAGTGTCGTATCTGAGGCGTTCAAAGATTTTTCGGCCCTGGCGAGACGTAAGCCGGAGATGGTTTGTCTCGCAATGTGCGTGAGTTCTCTCTTCTAGAATGTTGTGAATGGGTGCATTATGTACGTCGCTGGTACTAGCGTAGGGAGGTACTGACATTTCTATTCGCTGAAATTTACGTGGCAGAGCTTGGAGCTTATTCGGTTTGGTCACGTTGAGTTGCCGGTACGGGTATACGTACATCATGCCGGAGTACATCATTGCCTCGCTGTTGTTGCGAAGCTCATGCTCTTTGATGACTGAGTTGCGGCACGTTCTGCGAGTCAAAATGTGGCAGATTTGGTTGACCTGGGCGATAGTTAGTCGTAGCAATTCCTCGTGCCCCCCATCTTGTTTCCATATAAATCCAAGGATCCTCAAGGAGTCACGGCGGAGGACAGGTTGGTCAGCCATTTGGAGCTTCTTTAAGTCGGGGGTAGTTTCCGCGGTGTTTTGCTTGGAGTTAAGCGCTACCACGCACTCAGACTTTTCACGTGAGCACGTGTGGCCGAGGTTGCGGATATACTGGTGGACCGCATCCAGGTCTTCTTGAACAGTGCTCTCTTGTTCCCTTGGTCTGCCGTGGGTGCGTGATGTCAGTGGCCTAAATAGCGTGCCTAAGGTGCAGGATCTCGTCCAGCTTAAGGGGAACGCAATGCATTGCGAGGTTAAATAGCGTGGCCGATATAATGTAGTCATGTGGCATGCCTCTTTGAGCGAGAATTGGGTCCCGAGGATGTCCATCCGAGCCCACGAAGGGCATCTGATGGCCGGTTAAGAAATTCTCGACGTAGCGGACTATGCGCGTGCCTATAGATGTGTAGCGGTGACGCTGACGATGATGGCTCGACGGGGGACTCGGTCAAACGCTTTCTTGATGTGTACGCCTACAATGCTTCTAAGTTGGATTGAACTAGGCGTTGCGGATACTTCCTCGTGAATTTTCAGAGCGACGTCTTGCACACATACATGGCGCATGAAGTCCATAAGGGTGCGGGGTAGATTGTGACGGATGTTGAGGTAACCACTGGCGCACGCACGCACTCGAGAATGCGCAACACTGCTCGTGGCGCGTCCACAATCAAATTTGACATGCCTCCTTTCATGTAAAAAGACTAATGTGTGCGTGTCATGTGCGGCGGACGGCCAGTGACTCTGAAAGAAAAGCAAGAATAGCAGGATTCGGCACGAGCTCGCAGGAAGCGGCACCTCGGCCAACAGCCAATCACGAAGGCACACGAGTTCTGGAAGAGAGATGAGAAGAAAGAAAACGGGAGTTCTTTTTTTTTTCTCTGGAGAAAGAGCCTGGTGTACCAGGCTGAGGAAGCGAGGCTGTCGGGCACGGGGCCGAACCTCAAGACTTCCGGAGCGTCGGGCTGAGGAAACGAGGCTGTCGGGTTGCGGGTCCGAACATCAAGCCTTCAGGAGCCCCGGGCTGAGGAAGCGAGGCTGTCTGGCAAGGGGCCGAACCTCAAGACTTCAGGAGCGCCGGGCTGAGGAAGCGAGGCTGTCGCGCTGCGGGTCCGAACCTCAAGACTTCAGGAGCGCCGGGCTGAGGAAGCGAAGCTGTCGGGCTGCGGGTCCGAACCTCAAGACTTCAGGAGCGCCGGGCTGAGGAAGCGAGGCTGTCGGGCTGCAGGTTCGAACCTCAACACTGCAGGAGCGCCAAGCTGAGGAAGTGAGGATGTCGGGCAGCGGGTCCGAACCTCATTACGTCAGGAGCACCGGTCTGAGGAAGCGAGGCTGTCGGACTGCGGGTCGGAATCTCAAGACTTCGAGAGCGCCTGGCTGAGGAAGCGAGGCTGTCGGGCTGCGGGTCCGAACCTCAAGACTTCAGGAGCGCCGGGCTGAGGAAGCGAGGGTGTCGGATGCGGGTCCGAACCTCAACACTTCAGGGGCACCGGGCTGAGGAAGCGAAGATGTCGGGCAGCGGGTCCGATCCTCAGGACGTCAGGAGCACCAGTCTGAAGAAGCGAGGCTGCTGGGCAGCGGGTCCGTCCCTCAAGACTTCAGAAGCGCCGGGCTGAGGAAGCGAGGCTGTCGGGCTGCGGGTCCGAACCTCAAGACTTCAGGAGCGCCTGGCTGAGGAAGCGATGCTGTCGGGCACGCGGCCGAACCTCAAGACTTCAGGAGCGCCGGGCTGAGGAAGCGAGTCTGTGGGGCTGCGGGTCCAAACCTGAAGACTTCAGGAGTGCCGGGCTGAAGAAGCGAGGCTGTCGGGCTGCGGGTCTGAACCTCCGGATGTCAAGAGCACCGGTCTGAAATAGCGAGGCTGTCGGGCTGCGGGTCCGAACCTCAAGACTTCAGAAACGCCTGGCTGAGGAAGCGAGGCTGTGGGCCCGAACCTCAAGACGTCAGGAGCGTGAGGCGGAGATGCGCAGATGGCGGGCTGCAGGCCCGAACATCAGGGCTTCAGCGATGGTCCGGACTCGGTCCTACCTCCAGCCTGTGGCGTTTGCGGATCCTGGTAACATGGTGCGGAAGGCAAGAACTTTCTACCACTCCCCTCCTGTGGTTACTTGGCTGAGCTGCGGCTGATCCTAAAGAAGCAAGCAGCGACTGACGCTCACGCGACCGACGCCCTGCGACGCATCTCAAGTAACTGTTACCGGTCACGGACCTTATTGTTTTAAATAATTGTTTAGGTGGGTAAAAACATCTAGAGCTGTATGAACGTTTTTGTTGGTCATGGCATCTCGTTTAGTTGGTTTGTCTGTTATCCTTTGTTTTAATTATATACATGTCTCGTTAACAATAGGCTTCGTTGTTTCGCTTCCCCACTGCGGATTTGTCTCAGTGGTGGCCGGAACAATTGGAATTGTGCAGGTGTAAATACAGTACTGGGAAAACAAACGCGCATTAACCTAAGCAATTCAAATCATAACACCTTCACTGCTATAGAATTCGCGACATTATAGAAATTTCTGGTGCTGTAGGCGGGTCTTGCTCTGAGCGACAATTTGGTAACAGCGGTAATTTGGTCAAAACGAACGCGGAAAAAAGAAATACCGACGCGTGGCAACCTCTGAAAAATTTCCCTTAAGAGTTGTGCAATACTATAGAGGCACTTATAAAGGCACCAATTAAATAGGACCCTCGCTTTTTACCAACGCCCTGTAACATTCAATATGTTTTGCATAAAGCCTATATATAAACTTATATGTAGTTTGTGGGGCGCGTAAGGAGAGTTCCTAAAGAAGCCCCGCTAGACTGTATGCGCGGGCCAATGGGCAGAGGAGGCCGAACTCAATCTCAGATAATATTTCAACTTTCAAGGTAGCTTCGCACAGAATACACCGGACATTCCGGCACCAGGTTCATGCACATCATCTGTACGATAACAAAAACTCTGCTATCGAAGGCGGCTTCGACGTCTGACAAGCGGTATGTTAAGCGTGAACTGGAGCGATGCCTACGAAGGAGTCTGTGTGATGTAAAACTCCAGCATTCCGTACTATGGCATAATCGCGGCGCTTTTCATTCAACGAGCACCGGAATATAGAGGTGTGCGATTATTTGAAACTTTCAAATAACGAATTGAATACTGTCCTATTAAATTTGGTCTGCGAAAAGAATGGTCATTATTCGTACATGCAAATACATTTCAAATACTTTTCGAATATTTCAAACCCCATGCGCACCTATTAAACATAAGATTGGAGAAAAATTACTGCAACATTTTACCCCCGCGGGCGTACTATAGACATAAAACAGGGGAACTTACCTAGTGGAGCAGGCTACGTCGCTTAGGTAGCGATGCTTTACAGGCTATACAGCAATCATTCGCATTCTCTGAAGAGTCATGTGCATTCGAAGAAGCTACTTGTTTGCTCTTAATGCTCTATTTGCTCCTTTAGTTAACGACGCTTCATAACGTGCTATGTAATGACAGAAACTTCTTAACTTTAAGCATACTATATGAAGTAAACATCGATTGGTATTAATTGTGATAACAGCTGTTCATTATTCGAAAACTATTCGAAATCTAGTTGATATTCGATTCGATTCGTATTCGTTTCGGTCTGAAAAATTACTGTCTGCACACCCCTACTAAAATAGCACGGCGAATCATGACAGTGACATCATTGCACGTTTGTCAATAGCATGTTTCTGCAAAGGCTTCTTCTTCATCATCTACTTTGTCTTCCATGTTATTATGCGTGTTCCTGCGCATATTGGTAACAAGGAGGCTGGTTCACTATATATATATGTAGATATATATATATATATATATATATATATATATACGCTGTTGGCGTTGTCTGTGCGCGCTGAGGAGCATTGGTTGTGGAGCTTACCCACTCCCTCAGAAGACGTGTAAGGGCAAGTATTCTTATTGCAGCATAATTATTCTACCGGCGTTAACACGTGGGGCAAAAACTTGAAAGTTGACATAGAAGCTCGAGAACATGTTAAGGACTGCGCAAGGAGCGGTGGAAGGAAAAATATTAGGCCTAGCATTAAGATGCAGGAAGGGAGTGGTGTGGATCAGAGAGCAATCAGGCATAGCCGATATTCTAATTCACATTAAAATAAACAAATCGAGCTGGACAGCCAATGTAATGCGTAGGATGGATAACCGGTGGACCATTAGAGTTACGGCGTGGGTGCCAAGAGCAAGGAAGCGCAGTCGAGGATGGCAGAAAACTAGGTGGGGTAATGCAATTGAAATTTGCAGGCGCGAGTTCGAATCGGTTGGCGCAGTACAGGAGTAATTGTAGATCCCAAGGAGAGGCCTTCGTCCTGGCAGTGGACATAAATATAGGCAGATGATGATGAATTATTACCAACTTCTCTAATGCCAAATGCTTTTCTACCATGAAATCTCGGCTGTACTAAATAATGATATGAGCAGCAAAGGCTCCATGATAAGATCATGTAGGTCTTATCACATTGATGTCATAATCTCCTGCTGTTCTTCTTGGCTCCCTTCTTCCCGCATTTTATCTTCTATTTCTCTTGGTCTCTGGCTTCTTTATTAACCTCTGAGGTACTGCGCTGATGTGCGCGGAGTTAAGAACTACAACACAGTGCGTGAAAAAACACACGATGACAACGTCGATGACTACGTGGCAAGAGCGCCAAAAGGAAGGTAATCGTCCTAATTACGTACCTCACAACACCTGCACCAACATCCCCTCGATAATGTCCCAGAGAAGATGCTCCGACAGATAGAATATCGGGAATAGTTATTTTCAGTCCTTAAATTTTATCTGACTTCATTCTCTTTAGCTACTGAACATTTCTCAATAGTGCTTGTTTTTAGACTCTTATAATCCTTTCTTTTAGATGACTCAATCCTTGGTCAATCTCCCATAGTGGATATGAGCCACTCTCGGAGGCAAACAAACAAACAAACAAACAAACAAACAAACAAACAAGTGCCGACTGGGCATCGGCGCCGGTCGACGTGCTGCGAGGAAGAACATGAAGAAGCAGGTGTGAGGGCACGTGACGGAGTTCAGAGGGAAACGGCCAGCATGGCAGACTGGAGGAAGACGTAGAAGGTGGTGCCCAGGGTGCAGGAGTTGCGGTCAGTCGAGTTCCTGACGCAAGGTCGCTTCTGCCCCCCCCCCTCCCCCGCCCCCCCCCCCCCGGGATCGATACCTGGTCCTACTTCTTCTGCAGCCTGTGGTTGGCGAATGTCAGAAGGGCGTCCGACTCAGGTGGCCCAGCGACTCCAGCGCCGTGCCCGAGGTCTGGCTGGCGAACGCCGCAAGGGCATCCGGTCGTAGCCCGTCTCCACCATGCCCATCTTCACAGCAGCGTCGATCATCGCCTCCTGATGTGTACTGCGCCAGCGTCGACGGGCTAAACCTGTACTGCATGACCCGGTGAACTAGCTGCTTTCGCGAATGTGCTGACTGTTTCTCAGTTGAGCTTTCTAGACTTTCTACATGACTTTTCTGCATTTTGTGTGCGTGCTTCTTTACCTTGACGCGTAAATTTTTTCCCTTGCATCCGCTAAATATAGCGCTTGTCCATTTGTTTACAAACGGTCTCGTTTCCCCCGATGACAGATACATCATTGTCGTTTTACATTCTTTATGAGGAGCCAAGTAGCGTCATGTCAGGTACCTACAGTGTGCAACCTCGCATTCATGCAAATTCATGCTTAGAAATTATGCAGAAGCGCCCGCTGAATAAACTTGGCTTTAGCACTTAACCCTGTGAATGCATGTATTGCGGAGGGCGTTACGCCTCCCAGTATAGCAGCAGTGGAGCTCAGGAACCTGGCGAAGTTCGATGGGACAGCCTGCTTCCAAATGAATTTGTCAAATGAAAACAAGAAGAAAAGGGATGTTGTTTGCTTCTTCTACAGGTTATTCCTGTGAAGAGCGCTAATCCGCTCGAACTTAGCAAGGGCATTGGCTGACATTGAAAGGGAAAATGCTGATCAATGATTTCGAAATAATTGAGAGATGGCATCGTGACAGTGATGGTCTGTTGCACAAGTAACAATATTATTATATCCCCATTTGTTTCTGTCTAGACGGCTTTGTTTTATGTACTTCACATAATCAGGAGAAATGCCTGTTTGAGTACAGAAAGTATATCTCGCCTCGCTTTGGACATTCGAGGAGAAAGGCGTAGAGGAATATTTAAACTAAAGGTGAACTTGGCAACCGCAGTCTGAAATCAAGGCCGAATTAAGGCTTGTTAGAGCTTCTTTACAACGAAGTTCATTCTTTGATTGAATGGCGATTAGCCTCATTGGGCATCACGTTTCTCGCTTTTGAGTTTTGGTGCTATATATATATATATATATATATATATATATATATATATATATATATATATATATATATTGCTGTTTGCTTGTTTGTTGGTTTGTTTCGGCCTCCAATTTGAGTTTACCTAAGAACAAAATAAAAGGAAACAAAGGCCATTGTGTGTACTTCCTTTTTTTCCATAGTCATGGCAGACTTATGAAAACTACCTCTCTTCAAAGTATCGAGGATTTCTTTCATTTCCCTGGCGCTCCATTCAAGGCTGTTAGCGTTGTGCCGCCATACTTACGTAACGTAAATTGCCCATCTTTGAGGAAGGAATCTCTGCAACGCCTGGAAGAAATTCTCGCTTAGCACGATGTTACTACACCAATTAGTCTTTCGACAGTGCATGTTGAAGTCACGTTATCACTTTATCCTTTTCTGCATGTTACGAACAGGCAGTAACTGCACCTTTGCCCAAAGATTAAGTGTATACGCCTTTGCATGAATTAGTCGAGCGTGCTGAAGACCTCCTGCTTGATTAGATCAGAGAGCAGTTAGTTTATTACAGGCAATATTTTAAAGGGGGCAAGTCCACATCGTTTAATGTTTCTTCAGCAAAGCTTTTGATATGGTCAGCCACTCACTGCTTCTGATCAAGCTTACGCACTTTGGTGTTGACTCGTTAGTTGGCAATCTCTTAAGCAGAGCTATATTCTTCATAGATCATGTTATGTTAACGTCACTGGCCAAACGTCTTCTTTTTAGATGGCAGCTAGTGGTATCCCTCAAGGATCAGTATTAGGACCACTCATTTTTTTCTTGTCGTTATTGATGACGTTCCTTTCCGCTATTCGGAATTCTTCTTTCCTTCTATATACCCATGACATCAAGATTTTTAAATATTCACACTGCTGATGACTGTCCCACCTTGCAGTCGGATCTGTTTTCTTTTTCTAAATGGTGCAAAGATAATAACCTCGCATTAAATACCTCTAAGACCAAAGTCACGACCTTCACACGCAAAACAGCAAGTATTTCTTTTTCTTATTCTGTAGATTCAATGATCTCGGTGTACTTTTTGATACAACCTTACACTTTTCTGCTCACCCTAAACGCGTTGCAGTGTGGAATATGCACTCTCTGGGCTCTGTTTTCAGACTATCAAGGAAATTCAAGCCTCCTACACAGTTCCGCAAGTTGTACACAACACTCTGTCTTCCTCAACTCGAATACGCGTCGATCGTCTGGAATTGTTTTCCTAGATCCAACGGTGACATTATAGATCGGGCCCAGAAAAAGTTTGTAAGCATAAATCATCACCGCTTTGCTAACATAGACCCTATACTTTGTTCTAGCACTGTTAGATTATTGTCATTTCCCTTACTTCGCTGCCGACGTAATCACGCTGACCTTCTGTTTCTTTTCAATCTCCTTCACGGTATGTTCACTTGCCGTGAACTCCTCAGTTGTATCATCTTTGGTATGCCACGCAAGATGACCAGACAACATATACCTTTCCATGTTCCTGCTTGTCATCACCAACACTCAACCGGCCACAGAATACTGAGTCCTTATATTGCTTATTTTCATGATCTTGATATTTTTCATAACTAGCTGTCATCGTTATCTTCCGAGCTTTGCCTTGTCGTGTCACAGTTTCACGCATTGTTCAACTGTCTTTCTCCTCCTTTAACAACGGAGCTGTTCATTACACGCTATAGGTTCTGGCGGCTTGTGTGCACAGCCAAAAAAGATGGCGGCCGCACCAGAGCTAAAAGAGCTGAAACATAAAGCAAAAGCGTAATGCCGGGTATGCTGGGTAATGGATATGCCGTGTATGGATATGCAAGTGTCAAAACGTATGGTGATAAAGGAATATCGTAATAAAAAAAAAGTAAATCAGGAATTGAGACTGTTTAGTATGGATTGCGGCTTGACGTCGCCAGCTCTATACTCAAACCACATAACCTTATCTCAGTCGGCGGCGTTCGGTGAGGACTGCGGAAGAACAGCGCGCCTACGAACAACACCGTCGGGAACAGAAGCACTAATGCGCGCTGCGATGGCACGCGGCAAGTAATACGGACGACGATCGTGCCGCAAACGCCAAGCGTATGCACCTTCGGTTGGATCACCCCTACCGACTACATTCCCAACGTAATTGTTGGGGATGTCAACATATACCTCTCTCAGTCAGACACAAAGTAGTTCGTGGCGTTTCTCTCGGAAAGGTTCGGCATTCAGTGTCGCACAAACATCAGTGTGCCCACGACGCGTCATAGGTCGTGTATAGACCTCATATTAGCCAAGAACTTTTCCAGTGTCGCCACAGAGCCACTGGCCGCATATCATAGCGATCATAAAGCCCTAGTCACCTTGGTGACCAAATTATAAATCCCAAGAAAGCAAACAAAAGAAGGTTAAAAACAAAGAAGGCACTGAGTACGCAATTTAATGAAACAACAAAAATATCGTGAAGAAAACGAAATTCATCGCGGTATGTGTCTTTTATTTTGAATCGACATATTTATTATCAACATATTTATCACTATATCCATCACCATATATTTATCACCATATATATCTGTACGTGCATGAGCAGCTCCACTGGTCATGAATCTACGCAGAGTGGAATGACTCTGAATTCTTTCCGCAGTGAAGCTTATAAGGGCTACTTTCCCCACTAT
Source organism: Dermacentor andersoni (assembly GCF_023375885.2). Classification (NCBI taxonomy): domain Eukaryota; kingdom Metazoa; phylum Arthropoda; class Arachnida; order Ixodida; family Ixodidae; genus Dermacentor; species Dermacentor andersoni. Next base: position 69,647,002 of record NC_092817.1, read on the forward strand.
CGTGTCCGCGTGTAGAAAAAAATCCCGAAGATAACGCAATGCCGGGGCGACCCGCGGCGGATGTGAAGCACGTCGGCGGATGCGAAGTACGTGGTCAGTCCCGAAGATAGTGAAATACCCGGACGATACGCGGCCGATGTGAAGCAGGCGTTAAGCACTCCCCATACGTGAGCCGATCCCCAAGATAGTGCAATACCACGCCTACCCACGGCGGGGGTGAAGCAGGCGTGAAGCACTCCCCATACGTGGGCCGATCCCGAAGCTGGTGCAATACCAGACCGAACCGCCGCGGAGGTGACGCAGGCGTTAAGCACTCCCCATACGTGGGCCGATCCCGAAGATAGTGAAATACCGGGCCGACCCACGGCGGAGGTTAAGCATACGTTAAGCACTCCCCAGACGTGGGCCGATCTCGAAGATGGTGCAATGCCGGGCCGATCCGTGGCGAAGGTGAAGCAGGCGCTAAGCACTCCCCATACGTGGGCCGATCCCGAAGCTGGGGCAATGCCAGACCGAACCGCCGCGGAGGTGAAGCAGGCGTTAAGCCCTCACCGTACGTGGGCCGATCCCGAAGATGGCGCAACACCGGACCGAACCACCGCGGAGGTGAACCAGACGTTAAGCACTCCCCATACGTGGGCCGATACCGAACATAGTGCAATGCCGGGCTGACCCGCAGCGGAGGTGACGCAAGCGTTAAGCACTCCGCATACGTGGCCAATTCCGAGGTAGTTCAATACCGCGCCGGCCCACGGCGGAGGTGAAGCAGGCGTTAAGTACTCCCCATTCCTGGGCCGAACCCGCATCTGGTGCATTACCAGACCGAACCGCCGCGGAGGTGAAGCAGGCGTTAAGAACTCCCCATACGTGGGCCGATCTCGAAGCTGGTGCAATAACCGACCGAACCGCCGTGGAGGTGAAGCAGGCGTTAAGCACTCCCCATACGTGGGCTGATCCCGAAGCTGGTGCAATACCAGACCGAACCGCCGCGGAGGTGAACCAGACGTTAAGCACTCCCATACGTGGGCCGAACCCGAACGTAGTGCAATGCCAGGCTGACCCCCAGCGGAGGTGACGCAAGCGTTAAGCACTCCGCATACGTGGGCCGATTCCGAGGTTGTGCAATACCGGGCCGGCCCACGGCGGAGGTGAAGCAAGCGTTAAGCACTCCCCATACGTGGGCCGATCCCGAGGATATTTACATGCCGGGTGAACCCGCGGTGGGCTCGTACACATACGATGACAGCTCTCATCGTACACATACGATGAGAGCTGTCTGTATAAAACTAAGCCTGAGGGGGCTAGGGGTGAAGCCCATTTCCAGCTTTCAGCCTGAGGTTTTCAGCCAACTGGTGAAAAAGCTATGGCAAAATGTTTTTCTTTTATTTTCGTTGATTATGCCTGTTCTCCAGGTCTTTTGCAAATTTAGATACAAGATAAGATTTTTTATCGGGTATTTATATGTGCGGCTACTAGAGAGGTAAAGCTAAGGTTAGCCTTTTAATGCCGGGAGTATTTTACATCCAGCGTTATGTTATAAACTTGAAGCTCTATCGTCATACAATTTTTTGGGATTGCGCACAGCTTAGATGGTAACGGCTTTTCGCATACCCGCCTCAACGCGCACCGTCTTTAATCTGTTATTTAAGTGTAGAATGTATGTAGCATGGACGCTTAGGACCCATGAAGAATCACTGAGTTCGTTTCCGTATTAGAAATGACACTCTTGTTTCCCGATTCTCCTATATAACGTTAAACAGTGCGCAAGTAGTAGTCCTGCTAATCGGTCACATTTATCGGATGTATAGTATATCATAGGGCTCATTATGGTTTCCAGAGCGACTGGCTGAGCGCATGTAGGCGCGACCCACTTACCGTGTAGTTGAACGTTACTTGATGAGCCGCTCTAGGGAGCGGGTAATCTTTTCCGGGGAAAGGAGACAGTTAAAAGGACGAACGAAGATTAAAGACAAAGACAGGAAGCAGCGGTGCCTCTGTACAGGGATAGCGCTCACCACCCTCATAAAACCGGCAGTTCATGACGTGTAGGAAGTTAACGACGATGACTTTATTACCCAAATTGCTCTACGACACCTGGCCAAGGGCCCGATATACTTCCCAGTAATACAGCATTTAGTATTCAGTGGACCGACAAGTCAGAGGTTAAGCGCACTTGGCAGCCTGCTCCCACCTCAGTTCATGTCATGCGTTTAACATAATTCTATCATTTGCCTTGTCGTCGTAGTGAGTACTTGGCGCAATATCTTGTGATCTCTGCACGCTCTCCCATTCTGACCCGCCTTTGCGACTGCCCCTCTGAGCAGCTGAGAGAGCAATTCGTGCGTGACGTTAAAGATCGCAAGAAACCAGTTATGTCGAAAACTCGGCCTAAATGAAGCAGGCTTCTAACGAAACAGCGCTACGTGGCATGCCCACATGCACACGCACGAGAGAGGAAAGTGATCGGGCCGTGACGCAGTTTCGATTCCTCGGGGGGCGGGTACCCCTACGCAATGATCCGCGCCTTCTTTACTTCATTGCTATGCAAAATCTTGCGGTAGATTCACTCGAAATCGCGTGATGCTGTCTCGGACGACGGAAACGCACACGCATACACACAGATATTTTTCCTCTCATTCACTCACTGCCTCACTCAAGCATAACAGACACACGCACCCGTGCGCTCGCGCTCAGCTGATCGTTAACCCACGTCACGAGCTACCCAGCGAGGGTAGCAGCAGCATGCGAAAGGTGGCGGCGCGCGGCCCCGACTGGAGGAGAGAGAGTTCGGAAACAAAAGCAGCCAAGGAGAAGCAGAAAGAAAAAGAACGTGTGGCTGCTGCAGCAGCAGCGTCGTCGGTTGGTCCGCATTCGTCCTTGGTGGCGATCGGCGCTGCGGCTCCGTAGCGCCGGGTTTTCCCACCACGCGCGCGCACACGCGTGGTAGGTCTGACATCAGCCGCCCAGAATAAATGCGACTCGACTCGAAGACAGCCTCGTTACGAGACTTCCCTCGGCCTGCCCCTCTCGAAAGCTGGCTGCGAGAAGAGAAAAGTGCTCGAGCGACCGCCTCTATAGCGACCAGATTCCTGGCAGACGTATTCACCTGAGAGCGACCAGGCGCTGCGCTATAGCGCGCTTCTGCGGCAGCTTCAGCCCCGCGAGTGTCGTCACATCGCATTAATTCCGCTCGCGCGCTCTGTCTGAGGCGTGTACGAGCCGTATGGGATGGCGGCGCGCCGTGGCCGCCAAGAAGAGCTCGACGCGGTGGCCGTGGATTGAAAAGGCTATCCGACGTGACCTTGCGGCACGGCCAACTTTATCGGTTGTAGGGCGGCAGGGCTATGGCAATATTGCTTTTGCTTGAACGCGTGGTTTGGAAAGGATACCACCACTGCAGTTACAGTCACACCTACCACGGACACACATATCTCGCTTCTTTCTCCTTCAGAGAAAGTAGACCTTTCATAGTTAAATCGGGCTTGTTTTCTTTCCAGCATCATGAATGCATGCGCTTCGTAGCATGTCTCTGCAGGTTGAGGCCCGCTATATGAGTTCAGAACGACAAGTACTCAAGGACAATGAAGACAACAGAACAGGAATAACGAAGTGTTCATCTGCATCTCAATAGCACATGCCTTGGCCTCTCTTTGCCTATACATGCTGACATCTAGGCTGACCTGGTGGAAAAGCAAGCATCTATAGACGAGGGTTCTGTTAAAGAGATGCAAGTCCTGAAGGCGAACGTGTGACGAAGCCGCAGGGCCAAAATTCGTAGCATAGCCCTGCCACTACGGGGAACCTGTCGAGTTATAATACACAAGGCAAGACTGAGATTGGTACTTAAACTCAGTATCGCCACCAAATAGCTAACCTACAAAATCTAGACGTCATGCCGGAAGAACCCCACGTATCCGCTGCGAAACAACACTAGATAAATACCTAAGTACACGCCCGATGTCCACGCGGCCTTCGTCACCTGTTGTGAAACTGTGCGGCCTACAAGTAGCGCAGGAGCCTTGTGGAAAGACTGCCAGACAATACGGAGCGAGGACTGGATTACTTCTCGAAGCAAAGAAAGTACGATAACGACGTTAAGACTCCTGCAGTATGACCAAGGCACATATTTTGCAATTCTTCATTTCATTTTCCAGAGTGGCTTGTTCAGTATCCTGTATAAGTAGATATCCAACATTAAGAATAAAGACAACAACAACAACAACAACAACTACAACAACAACAACAACAACAAGCTACTTTACATCGCAAGCACAGCAACGTCCCTGCGGATGCCAAGGCAACCTGCTATGCATCAGTCATATGCTTCTGGCATGTAACGCAGCAGGGTTTTGGATACATCTGTTGGTTTCGCCAGGTTAACCGATTATCTTATGACCATTTCTTACTACAGACAAAACAACCAACCTTCGCTGGCGTACTCAATCAGCTTGTACAGCTCTTATTACAGTCCCTTGGGGCCATTGCGTAGTATACATGGATTCAGCGGTCATTGCACAAGCAGGAAGGATCTCCTTCGTAAGCCCTAATCATCCCGAAATTAAGTATGCACACCCTTATACCACCGAAACGCCGATTCCTTATTGTTAGAACTACAACCCATACAAAATGTCACCAAGTCAGAGCGTTGCCAAGCGTTAGAAAACATCATATCTGCACGGACTCGCTCGGTGCATTGAAAGAACTGAGGAAAGCAACAATTACATTCTAAATCTGTCAACAATTACATCGGCTAAGCAAGTAAATCTACTTTAGCATTACTGAGCACTGGATTCAAGTCAGTGAGTGAGTGAATAAACTTTATTGTAGGTCCGGCGAGGACGCGAACTCGTCGCGCACCCGGCTAGTCCCACGCCGGGACCGGCAGGTCTAGCCCACCGGCCCGGTCGCGGGCACGCCGGACGGCCAGGATTTGCTTTTCTAGAGCGGGGCTACGCAAAAGCGAGTCCCACTCCTCCTTGATGAACTTGGGGTATGTCGACCCGCACTCCCAGAGCATGTGAGGTAGAGTGGAGGTCTGGCCGCAGGACGGGCAGGCGTCGTCGCGATACACGTCGGGGTAAGCCTCGTGGAGAGCGGACAGACACGGATATGTGCTGGTCTGTAGGAGCCTAAGCGAAACGGCTTGCGCCCTATTCAACTTGGGGTGAGGGGGTGGAAAGACCCTTCTGGACATGTAGAAATATTTAATAATCTCGTTGTGAGTAGCGGGAGCGTCCCTGTGACCGTAGAGAGGAGGGGAGTCAGTGCTCCTTATAGAGGAAGCGTGGTCGGTGAGGTCACGCGCAGCCTCGTGGGCAGACTCATTGAGGTTCGGGGGAGCACTCTCGACCGATCCTACGTGAGCGGGAAACCAGTGAATTGAATGGTTTGTGAGAGCATGTGGACTCGAGCCGCTAAGAAGACGAACAGCTTCCTTGGCGATGCAACCCTTTTGAAAAGCCCTAACTGCCGTTTTGGAATCACTATAGATTTCGGACCCACGACCATCTAGCAGGGGGAGGGTCCGAAACTGGATTCAAGGACACAGTGAAAATCCGTTGAACAACTTGGCCGACCGAATGTCTCACTCACCATCAATACCTGACAACCCATCAGCCTCGCTTCCTTCGAACCCCCCAACTCTCTTTGAAACGCCCGACACCACTCTCCGACAGGACACACGTGCATTTATACCCCCGTATGTCTCCTTCTCTTCAGGTGAAGAAATTCAACTGAATGACTCATGACTTCGAGCGTACCGTAATCTTGGAAGAACGCTAACATAATCCTAATCCATAAGAAAGGGGACGCCAAAGACTTGAAAAATTATAGACCGATCAGCTTACTGTCCGTTGCCTACAAAGTATTTACTAAGGTAATTGCAAATAGAATCAGGAACACCTTAGACTTACGTCAACCAAAGGACCAGGCAGGATTCCGTAAAGGCTACTCAACAATAGACCATATTCACACTATCAATCAGATGATAGAGAAATGTGCAGAATATAACCAACCCTTATATATAGCTTTCATTGATTACGAGAAAGCGTTTGATTCAGTCGAAACCTCAGCAGTCATGGAGGCATTACGGAATCAGGGTGTAGATGAGCCATATGTAAAAATACTGGAAGATATCTGTAGCGGTTCCACAGCCACCGTAATCCTCCACAAAGAAAGCAACAAAACCCCAATAAAGAAAGGCGTCAGACAGGGAGATACGATATCTCCAATGCTATTCACAGCATGTTTACAGGAGGTATTCAGAGACCTGGAGTGGGAAGAATTGGGGATAAAAGTGTATGGAGACTACCTTAGCAACTTGCGATTCGCTGATGATATTGCATTGCTTAGTAACTCAGGAGACCGATTGCAATGCATGCTCACTGACCTGGAGAGGCAAAGCAGAAGGGTGGGTCTAAAAATTAATCTGCAGAAAACTAAAGTAATGTTTAACAGTCTCGGAAGGGAACAGCAGTTTACGATAGGTAGCGAGGCAGTGGAAGTTGTAAGGGAATACATCTACTTAGGACAGGTAGTGACAGCGCATCCGGATCATGAGACTGAAATAATCAGTAGTGTTGGGGTCTCGGTGCTGACGCCCGTTATTGCCAATGGGTCGCAAGCCCCAAGGGTAGCGTTGGCCTGGCGGCCTGGGGCACTGGAAGCATCCGAAGGTCCCGGCAAAGCAAGAGTAGACTGGTAACAGAACAACTTGTTTATTCTAACATAGCAAAAGAGCGGCCGGTCAGGTCGACCGAAGTGGAGAGACGGGAGAGCACGTAACTCAACAGTACAAATGGGAGCCTCTCTCCTGGCGTCCGGGGGCAGCTGCTCTTATACTCTCGGCGTCGCGGGCCAGAAGGAAGGTCACGGGATGAGCCCACGCGACGGCGGAGCATGAGCCCACGACGGCGCGCACGGTCGAGCCGAGAGACATGGTGAGCCGAGTGTAGTGACGCATCGCCAACCCGCCGACGGACAGACCTGCTGGCTCCTCACTTGGGGAGCTCCGCTCCCCCGCTGCCGCGCTTTGACAAGCGTGGGCACACACACACACACGCACATACGAAGACACGTGGCACTGAAACACGCCTGGACACGCTTGGCGGGGAGGCGTTGCGGCGGCGTCGAACGGGCCAAAATGTCCGCCGCTTTGAACGAAGCCCCGGCGTCCGTTGCACCCGCGCCGGCATTACCGCGCGTTGTAGGCGAAACGTAACAGACCGCCCCGCCGGGGGAAGGAGATCCCGATGGTCAGGGGACTGCATCCGCTGTCCGGAGGGATGTCGCTCGATGATGCTCATAACCGAAGTCGGGCGTCCTTTGGCGTTTCTTGAGCGCAGCGCACAGAGAAGCCCTCGTTCTCACGTTCAGGTGCACACAGGACACTGCAAAGTGACTTCGGGAGAGTTGACATTTTTGTTCTCGTTTCCGGCAAGCGTTAGAACTACGCCGAAAGTCAACCGCTCAGTCAGCAAGCACGGCACAACCCTCACTAAGCCCTGCCAGGCTCTTTCCCCTTTTATACTGCTGCCTAGTTCCTTACAGTAGTTTAGCAGCACTCAGAACGCGTCCACAAATCGGAAAATTGCACTAGAAAGCACATCATCACTTTGAAACACTACACAAAAGCAATAGGTTAAAAATCCTGCCTCAGGAAGAAAAACATCAGTAACAAGCAATTTTGAGGCTGATTCCCACGTTAGGGGCTTCGACTTAAGCCATCGGCGTTACCGTTGAGACTCCCCTTTTTGTAACGTACCTCAAAGGAATATTGTTGCAAAGCGAGGCTCCAGCGCAGGAGGCGGCCATTTTTGGGAGAGATGGTCTGCAGCCATTGGAGAGGGCAGTGATCCGTCTCAATGATAAACCTCGAGCCAGCTAGGTAACATGACAATTTCTGAACGGCCCACACGATACACGCACACTCTTTCTCGGTGGCGCTATACGCCTGCTCACGACTCGTCAGCTTACGACTAGCATACAGGACGGGGTGTTCTACTTCTCCATTTTCCCGTTGGCACAGTACAACGCCCATGCCTCGCTCACTAGCATCACACTGAACAACGAACCCTTTTGAGTAGTCGGGCGATCGTAGCACAGGCTGGCTTGTTAGGGCGCTCTTTAGGGCGCTAAAAGCTCTTTCCTTTGTCTCGTCCCAGACGACTGTTTGCGGCTCTGTCTTTCTTAGAGCATCCGTTAGGGAAGCCGCGATATCAGAGTACCTGGGGATGTACCTCTGATAGTAGCCGGCGACACCTAAGAACGACCGAATATCGGTCTTCGTGCGCGGTTGCGGGAAGTCTCGCACAGCGGCCACCTTTATTTCAGAGGGGCGGCGACGACCCCGACCAATCACGTGTCCGAGGTAGACAACCTCGGCCTGTGCTAACTGGCACTTGGGAGCCTTGACTGTCAAGCCCGCATCGCGCAGGCGGGTTAGCACTGCCCGCAAGTGCGCCATATGCTCAGGCCAGGATGCGGAGAATATCGCTACGTCGTCTAGATACGGTAAAGCGAATTCTTGCTGTCCCCGCAACACTTTATCCATGAGGCTTGAAAAGCAGTATGGCGCGTTCTTCAAACCAAAACTCAAAACTTTAGGACGGAATGTCCCCATTGGTGAAATGAACGCCGCATACCTACTAGCCTCTTCTGTAAGTGGAACCTGCCAATAACCCCTGACAAGATCTAGAGTGGAAATAAACTGAGCGCTACTCACTCTCTCAAGGCGCTCCTCGATGTTAGGGATCGGATAAATTTGATCCTTAGTGATGGAATTAAGCCTGCGGTAGTCGACGCAAGGACGAGGTTCCTTGCCCGGTACCTCAACTAAAATCAAAGGGGAGGTATAATCACTCTCACCCGCTTCAATAACACCGAGCTGTAGCATTTTCTTTACCTCAGCCTCCATAATATCGCTCTGGCGGGGTGACACCCGGTACGCCTTGGATCGTACTGGCTCTGGGGAGGTAAGTTCTATGTCATGAGTAAGGACAGAAGTCCTACCAGGCCTCTCAGAGAACAGACCTTGAAACTCTTGTAAGAGCTGGTGTAATTCGGTTTTCTGCTCAGGCGACAGTGATGCTTTACTTATTAAGTCACTAATGACTTGATCGGTGTCTTTCCTGTTCGTCACTGAGCCTAGTCCCGGAAGCTCGACCGGAAGCTCTTCTAACTTTCCCGCATCGGGAATTTCCTCTCCAGTATCTGGTGCCTTTAACGCTACAGGCTCAATTTTATCCCGTTCGGGCGTGCTCTGAATACCAGCTTGCTGCGCCTCTGACCCTTTCTCATCGTTCAACAACGTCGGCCCCGCAACTACCGCCTTTGCAGCGAGCTCCCGAACCTTCGATCTGGTTAAGGCCTGAACGCTAGCCTCACCAAACAAAAGCCCCTTCTCGCGCAGGAGGTGATCGGACCTGTTCGAAAATAGGTACGGGTACTGGGGGGGCAGCATAGATGACACTGCGGCCTCCGTCTCAAGTGCTCCGAAAGGTCCTTCAATAAGCACTTTTGCTACCGGCAGACACACGCTATGAGCTTCCACTGCTTGCTTGATCCATGCGCACTCGCCCGTGAACATATCGGTTTCTACGTAAGAGGGGTGAACTACATCCATTGTAGCTGCGGAATCGCGAAGCACTCGGCACTCTTTCCCGTTCACGAGGAGGTCTCGCATGTAAGGCTCGAGAAGCTTGATGTTCTCGTCAGTGCTGCATAATGACAAAAACACGACTTTTGGTTTTGTTTCTGGACACTGCGCCGAAAAGTGTCCCGGCTTCTGACACGTATAACACACGCGCACTTGCCTCATCTCGAACCGCTTTCTGCGTTCGGCTTCGGCTGCCGCCGTCTCCTCACGTTCGGTCGGACACTGCGCCGAAAAGTGACCCGGCTTCTGGCACGTATAACACACGCGCGCTCGCCTCGTCTCGAACCGCTTTCTCATGGGCGTGAACTTCGGCCTCTCAAACTGGGAGCCAAATTCACCCTTTTGACCGTCCTTAGCTCCGCGAGCCCGACGCGTCACAAACTCCTCGGCTAGCTCAGCGGCTCGAGCCACCGTACTAACGTCTGGCCTATCCAAGACCCAGTACCGCACGTTCTCAGGTAACCGACTATAAAACTGTTCTAGCCCGAAACACTGCAGAACTTTCTCGTGGTCACCAAACGCTTTCTCTTCTTTGAGCCACTCCTGCATGTTTGACATAAGCCTGTACGCAAACTCTGTATATGACTCACTTCTGCCTTTCTCGTTTTCCCGAAACTTCCGACGGAACGCCTCCGCTGACAGCCTGTACTTTTTTAGCAGACTCGATTTCACTTTGTCGAAATCCTCTGCCTCCTCTCTATTCAAGCGAGCGACTACGTCGGCCGCCTCGCCGGGTAGCAAAGTGAGCAAGCGCTGTGGCCACGTTTCCCGAGAGAACCCCTGCTTCTCGCACGTTCGCTCAAAGTTAACCAGGAACAAACCAATGTCCTCTCCAAGCTTAAACGGCCGCATCAGGTCAGTCATTTTGAACAATACTCGTTCTCCTGCACCGTGTGCCTGACTTCCATTACGAGCGCGTTCCATCTCTAACTCGAGACGCTTCATTTCCAAAGCGTGTTGACGGTCGCGCTCTCTTTCTTTCTCTTGTTGCTCTCGTTCTATCTGTTCTTTTCGTTCACGCTCATCTTTCTCTTTCTGTTCTTTAAGTTCACGCTCATCTTTCTCTTTCTGTTCTTTAAGTTCACGCTCCTGTCTTTTTGCCGTCTCCCTCTCCTCAATGGTCTCAAGGCATTCCGACAGCTCGTCATCCTCAGCTTCTAACTCAAGAATAGCCCTTAGCAGTTCTGGTTTTCTGAGTTTGTCTGAGACATCCAGACCCAACTCTCTTGCAAGCTCCAGCAATTTCGGTTTGCGCAACGACTTCAAATCCATGGCTGCTCTGAATGCTGCTTTCTCTACTGCCTACTATTGTCTTGCCGCAAACTAACCCGGCAGCAACGACAACCACAATTACCAGCTCTGTTTCTAACACTAACAAAAGCCTGGCAAAACTCAGAAGAAGAAAGTCCCGCACTCACCAAACCTCGCAGCCAAGAATTCCGCGCAGTCGTTCCGCTGCAGGCAACCAGTCATCACACAGGGCTCGTTGCGCTGCTCCCGGATGGTCGTTGTGCTGCTCAGCATACATTCAACCGCATCCCTCCGCTGCTGGCCTCCGTTGTCGCGATCTCACCGCTGGCAACCAGATGTTGGGGTCTCGGTGCTGACGCCCGTTATTGCCAATGGGTCGCAAGCCCCAAGGGTAGCGTTGGCCTGGCGGCCTGGGGCACTGGAAGCATCCGAAGGTCCCGGCAAAGCAAGAGTAGACTGGTAACAGAACAACTTGTTTATTCTAACATAGCAAAAGAGCGGCCGGTCAGGTCGACCGAAGTGGAGAGACGGGAGAGCACGTAACTCAACAGTACAAATCGGAGCCTCTCTCCTGGCGTCCGGGGGCAGCTGCTCTTATACTCTCGGCGTCGCGGGCCAGAAGGAAGGTCACGGGATGAGCCCACGCGACGGCGGAGCATGAGCCCACGACGGCGCGCACGGTCGAGCCGAGAGACATGGTGAGCCGAGTGTAGTGACGCATCGCCAACCCGCCGACAGACAGACCTGCTGGCTCCTCACTTGGGGAGCTCCGCTCCCCCGCTGCCGCGCTTTGACAAGCGTGGGCACACACACACACACGCACATACGAAGACACGTGGCACTGAAACACGCCTGGACACGCTTGGCGGGGAGGCGTTGCGGCGGCGTCGAACGGGCCAAAATGTCCGCCGCTTTGAACGAAGCCCCGGCGTCCGTTGCACCCGCGCCGGCATTACCGCGCGTTGTAGGCGAAACGTAACAGTAGAATAATAATGGGCTGGGGTGCGTTTGGCAGGCATTCTCAGATCATGCACTGCAGGTTGCCTTTATCCCTCAAGAGAAAAGTGTATAACAGCTGTGTCTTACCAGTACTCACGTACGGGGCAGAAACCTGGAGGCTTACGAAAAGGGTTCTGCTTAAATTGAGGACGACGCAACGAGCTATGGAAAGAAGAATGATAGGTGTAATGTTAAGGGATAAGAAAAGATCAGATTGGGTGAGGGAACAAACGCGAGTTAATGACATCTTAGTTGAAATCAAGAAAAAGAAATGGGCATGGGCAGGACATGTAATGAGGAGGGAAGATAACCGATGGTCATTAAGGGTTACGGACTGGATTTCAAGGGAAGGGAAGCGTAGCAGGGGGCGGCAGAAAGTTAGGTGGGCGGATGAGATTAAGAAATTTGAAGGGACAACGTGGCCACAATTAGCACATGAACGGGGTAGTTGGAGAAGTATGGGAGAGGCCTTTGCCCTGCAATGGGCGTAACCAGGCTGATGATGCTGATGAGGTCTCCTTCATTCCCGGCAACTTTTCCCTGGTGGAGGAAGTTTATCTTCGGAGGCTTTGGGTTGGGTGGCACTGACACCTACTGTCACCTGCGTCTGGGGATCTGCAAGTGACAACCATATAACGTGAAGAAAGGAGGTTAACCGAGGGGCCTGATTTTTATTAGTCATATCATAAGAAGCCAACAAATACTGACACCAAGGACAACATAGGGGAAATTACTTGCGCTTAATAAATGAAATAAAGAAACGATAAATTAATGGAAATTAAAGTGGGTGAAAAAACAACTTGCCGCAGGTGAGAACCGAACCCACAACCTTCGCATTTCGCGTGCGATGCTCTACAAATTGAGCTACCGCGGTGCCGTTTTCCAATCCACTTTCTTGGGTATTTATGTGTCCTAGTAGAGCCCTGGGAGTGTTAGACAGCGCCACCACTCACAGACCTTGGCGGCGGGCGTGGAACGTCCTTTTTGCCGCAGGCGTCACGAGAACGTGATCTTTTCGGGTGAAGGCAACTGGTCAATAAACCGACATATGCTACCTGAAGGCATCAATGTTGCCGGATTCGAAACCCTCGTTATGTAATAAACGAGAAGAAAGGAGGTTAACCGAGGGGCCCGATATTTATTAGTCATATCATAAGAAGTCAACAAACACTGACACCAAGGACAACATAGAGGTGGGAACCGAACCCACAGCCTTCGCGAAATGCGAAGGTTGTGGGTTCGGTTCCCACCTGCGGCAAGTTGTTTTTTCATCCACTTTAATTTCCATTAATTTATCGTTTCTTTATTTCATTTATTAAGCACAAGTAATTTCCCCTAAGGACAAGTTTTCCCCTAATTCACTGGTTCCATAAGCGAATCGAATCAAATATGGAATAATTTTCCAATAATGAACTGTCTGTTCTAGCCCCTATTTTGAAGAAATGCTCACATCGTAACAGCATCAGCAAGTTTCGGACATTACTGCACTCGATTCGTTATTTGAAAACTTATAATATTCGCCCACGCATGGTGATTTGTGTCTAAAAGTATGACTTCCCAGTACTACACGCAGGCAGGTCGCACCTCCTTCAAGGTGTTCATTTCGTTTCCGTGCACTGTCAACACTTGCCGACAGGCCGACGAAGCCAAACCTACGACCAGGCTTTCTCACACAAGAGCTCTCAGCTCACCCATTTGTACGTAGCCAGTAGACCATAGTGACTGTAAAGCGTGTGCTTATATTCACAAGCTCTTCGCAAAATTATTAGTGAATTATCCTGCCATCTCTGGCAGAACAGTGTGCAATGGGTCGTCATTTTAGGCCGATGCCAACGCGACCGGGGGCTGGAAGTCTTCGGAGTGTGTCGGGGACTGAAGCCCGTAGTTATGACAAATCCCATCGACGGCGCATGTCGCAATTTGAGCAAGGTACTATTATTTGCTGTTAAACCACGTGATTCTTAGCTGGCTCCTGCTTTGAAGCCACTGTGAGGCCTTCCTTTCTTGTGGTTGTTGTTTCTCAGCACAGCGCAACAGTTTTTAGCCTGGAGCCCCGGGTTCACGTGACGTATCGCCCCTATAGCTGTGACCATCAAAAACATTTTTTTTTTTTGTATTGGAGACGCTTTTGAAAATTGTGGCTTAATTTTATCTGTCACGTTCACGAGCGAGACGAAATATTGCAAGGGAATGAAAATATTTGTAAAGAAAATTGTGCATGTGAAAGTATGCACAACTACATTTCTCAGCATCAGCTTCGCCATTGGTCAAGCCCTCGGCCACATTCACACCCGACACCACTCCGGAAGAAAAAAAGCGGTCACGAGCCTAGTATATAACTGAATTGCAAGAGTGGTTGTAAAAGTGGTGGTTTGAAGTAGAAATTGCGTTAGTTTAGCAAGACGGCTCGAGTGACTTCTTCAGCACACCCATACTATTGCTGTTTCTAAAATAGTGTGGCACGAAGCAATTTCTCCCAACGTTGATTCGAGAAAGTGTGTGGGCCACCACATGACCCGCAAAGAGCAAGAATGCGTGCAACGTGCAGTTAGCTTCTTCTTCTTTTGCAAGAGTAACAGCACTTTGTCTATCTCCTGGTCAATGTTGCTAAGCCTTCCTTTTCGTGACGGACACTTTGAATTTGTTGCACCTCCATCGCCCCATAATTCTCCACCTCTCCTCCATTATTCGGTCAAGCAGTAGCCCCGGGAAAGCCGATGATTACGGCAACTTTCGTATGTTGCATACCTTTGTTGGCCAATTCCTCCTTGTAGGTTTCGAAACTAGCCCGGCGAGTACTATGTGTCACAATGTAACATACGTCCGGTCAGGTTTTGTCCTTAGCGAAGGGCGTTACACTTGCTTCGAAGATCCAGTGGTTGCTACATCCTGATAAGTCCAAAAGCTTCATTGGTTCATGCGCGAAAGCCCTCAGGTGCAGCGAGCAGGAAAGCCGCTTTGCGTCACTGGAGTGGGCGTTGCGATTACCGGAAAAGATGATCCAGAAGGGGAAATAATACCTCTGGCACCATATTATGAATGATCGGTGTCGCGGTCATATAATATGCGCAGCTGGTGGCACGTTCCGGTGTGCGCTAGTCGTTCAAAGCGTACAAAGAGAGAAAGTGTCAGAAGAAAAACAAGGTACTTTTCGGGTCGTTTGTCAGACACGGTGTTGCTTTCAGAAAGGCAGGGGAATAAGGCTTTATTTCGTCGAAACGTTTGATAAATGGGTCCTTTCATATTCTTGGTGGCGGCAAGTAGGTTTTGCTTTACCGCTGTAAGTATATTTAACAGAGTCGTTAAAGAAGTTCAACTCCACATAGCCTGTGTGTAACACCCCGCTGTGTTGCTTCAGGAAGAACACATGTCAACATACATACATACATACATACATACATACATACATACATACATACATACATACATACATACATACATACATACATACATACATACATACATACATACATACATACATACATACATACATACATACATACATACATACATACATACATACATACATACATATTGCGAGGGCAGTTGGCAGTTCTGCTTTGTCCTTCTTTCCGGTAGTCGAGCATTAGTTACGCAAGGCTATGCGTGCGCATAAAGTAGGCTTTCTTGATTGCTTTCTTTTTTTCTGTAAAACTTGTCCTGGTATCGTGAAGGAAAGTGCAGTAAATTTCAGCTGGAAACGGGCAGAGTGCGTCACTTTGATCATTTTAAGCATACAATATTAGGACAGGCAATATTCAAGTCAGCGAAAGAAGGCTATACTAGCCGCAGAGAGAGAGACAGAGCTAGAAAAAGAAAGGACATAGAGAAGGCAGGGACGTTAACCAGAAAGACGTCTGGTTAGCTACCCTACGCGGAGGAAGGGAACAATGAATAGAAAAGAGAGAAAGAGAGAGAGAGAAAGGAAAGATGCGGTGAATGTGGGAACGTGAGCGGGCGGCATCACACAGTGAAAGACGCTCGCTCAAACTAGCAGCAGGGAGGAGGAAAGAAAATGGAGAAGGCAGCGGTGTTGACAAGATATGCGCCTGGTTGACTACACTACACTGGGGGACGGGAAATGGGAAATATACTGATGAGATTGAGTGAGGAGGAGGTGAATAAATGACGCGGTGAGTACGCGAATGCGCGCGATGGGCCCCACCAAGTTGATGGCGTTCACATAGGCCAGTCGCCTCGAATTAGAAGCAGAGAGGTAAAAGCTGTACGATACCAGAAACTCAATGTCCTACTGCGGCAGTCTTAGCGAGGAACACGAATGTTGTGTAGGTGGCAACGTTGCTGGTTGGAGAATGGTTATGGGTATTTATTCAGAACGCTTTTAATTGATGTGCGCGTGCATAGTGCGAAGCGGGCGATGCTTTCCGTGCCGTGTGCGTGTGCGTGCGTGTGTGTGTGTGTGTGTGTGTGTGTGTGTGTGTGTGTGTGTGTGTGTGTGTGTGTGTGTGTGTGTGTGTATGTATGTATGTATGTATGTATGTATGTATGTATGTATGTATGTATGTTGATCATCATCATCATCATCATACTATTTTTGGTCTAGTGCAGGACGAAGGCTTCTCCCTGCGATCTCAATCACCCCTGTCCTGCGCCAACTGATTCCAACTTGCGCCTGCGAATTTCCTAATTTCATCACCTTACCTAGTTTTATGCCGTACTTGACAACGCTTCTCTTCTCTTGGACACATTTTGCAGCGTTAAAGGTCTATCAGTTATCTAACATTAAAATTACGCGGCCTGCCGAGCTCCATTTTTTTCCCTTAATGACAATAACAATATCGGCCATCCCCGTATGCTCTCTGCTACACCACCACTCTCTTCCTGTCTCTTAACATGTCGCCAAACGTTCTTGGTTCCATAGCTCTTTGCGCGGTCCTTAACTTGTTATCAAGCTTCTTTGCCAACCTCCAAGTTTCTGCCCCATATGTTAGCACCGGTAGAATGTATTGGTTGTACACCTTTATTTTCAGTGATAGTGGGAAGCTTCCAGTCAGGATCTGACAATGTCTGCCTATGCGTTCCAATCCATTTTTATTCTGTAAATTTCCTTCTCACGATCAGGGTTCCTTTTGAGTAACTGACCTAGTAAACGTGCTCTGTCATACACTCTACAGGTTCACTGGTGATCCTGAACTCTTGTTTCCTTGCCAGGCTGTTGATCATTTTATTTTTCTTCTGCCTATTAATCTTCAACCCCACTCTTTCACTTTCTCTGTTAAGTTCCTAAATCATTTGTCGTAACTCACCTCCGTGTTGCTGAACAGGACAGTGTCACCTGCAAATCGAAGGTTGTTGAGATATTCGCCGTTGATCCTCACTCTAAAGCCTTCCCAGTTTAATAGCTTGAATACTTCTTCCAAGCAAGGAGTAATTAGCATTGGAGAGATTGTATCTCCTTGCCTGACCCTTTTCTTTATAGGTATGTTTCTATTTTTCTTGTGGTTACATCAAGGATTTCCTATCCGACCGTATGGCAACAGTGGGTATAGGGAATCTGAGATCTGAAAAATCAAGGTCCCGGCCAAAGGCACGCCTCAGGGCTCGGTAATTTCCATTATGCTCTTGAACCTGGCATTGATCACCCTACAGAACAATCGACGTGCCCTGTATACCATGTGGACGCTTGGGGGATCGACGGGAAGACAGCAAGAAGCGTTACAGGAGGCCGTAGAGAGAACTGGAAGGTACCTTGGTGCTTGTAGGCTATTATGTGCCGCTGAAAAGTCAAAACTCCTGATTCTGAAAAAGAGAACAATAGCGCCCCCCCCCACCAAGAAACCCTAGGTCTTGAAGTAACACTAAATGGAATCCGAATCCCAAAGTTTGATACACTTCGTATCCTTGGATTAGTCTTCCAGAAGGATGGAGCGGGGCTTATCGCAGTACACCGACTTAAATAAACGATCACACAGGTTGACACACGCTTCCTGAAAAGTGTCACAAATAGAAAACATGGTTTAACGGAACCAGACACCCTAAAACTCATGCAAGCATTGGTCATCAGCATAATCACCTACAGTACAACGTACGTAGATATAAAGAATAGTGAAAGTGACAAGTTGAACATACTGATAAGAAAGGCATACGAATTGGCAATAGGACTCGCACCCACCGCGTCAACAGAAAAACTGCTGAAACTGAGAGTACATAATTATCTGGGAAGAATTGGCGGAGGCTCACAAGACGAACCAAATCGAAAGACTGAAACTTAGCACTGCCGGTAGAGCTCTCTTGAGAAGACTTGGATACCCTGTCGAAGAAGAACACAATAGTGCACAACGTGTACCCCTGGGCCTGAGAGCGAATATATATGTAGCACCCATACCAAGAAACATGCACCCAGAATACACGAAAACAGAAGACAACCGAGAGCCACCGCGCTACAAAAAATGCTAAACAAAGAAAGCAGCAAAGCAGAAATAAGGTACATGGACGCCGCTAGAATTAAGGCAGGGAGTTACGTTGACTGCGCAACCAACAAGCAGAACATAGAGATAGCAGCTGCATAAGTAGTTCCGAGGGACATTTAGGTACCCGAACAGGTCGCCATAGCAATGGCTATACGGACCTGCCGTTGTGACATGCCGGTCATCGTCGTCACAAACTTGCAGGCCACCTGTCGGCATTTTCCGCCAGGAAGAATTGGCAAGAACGCACTCAACATCACCAAGAACCAAGACATCCCTGAAACGTACATATTACGGACCCCGAGACACGAATCCTTGGTGGGAAACCAAGCTGCTTACGCCACCACCCGAGAACATGTATGCCGGGCTACCCCCACCAGCACATCGTCTACCGTCAGACCAAGACGAAATGATACAAGGAAAATATTGCAACATTCTAGAACCTTACAAGAACAACAGGAGGGAATATCCGCCGCGACCACACTGCAAGCTTAACAGAGAAGAAGCCTTCACACTACGCCGACTTCAGATGGGCAGTTACCTCCACGACACTCTACTACCCGCAATGTACCCGGAAACATTCACAACAGACAGCCAATTCTGCAATACAACAAATACACATAGTCTGGGAATGCAAAAAAAAAAAAAAAATACCCGCGGACAACGGCTATCCAAGCAGCAACAGAATACCAGCGGGAGCCACAGCTGACAAGCCCAAAGCCTGATCACCAACTTCGGCTGGTGAAGAAGTAGACGAAGAAGAAGAAGACGAAGTGCTTCTCTTGCGGAACACATCTCGCCCGTCTCTGTGCTTTTCTGGACTTCTCACTGCACCTGTTGGGTCTACCGCCCCCTCCATCGCGGTGACGGATGTGCAACACCCCGAGGATCCTCCCGGTTCCCGTTCACCCGCGGACATCGGTTCGAGGAAGCGAGGAAATACATCGAGTGGTAGCGAGGACACAGAGCTGTACTCCGCATCAGGTGACGAGTCCTCGGAAGACGGCTTTCGACTTGTCCAGTACCGCAAGGCCAAACGAAGAATTATCAACTCATCTTCGGCGTCCAGCTCGAACACTGTGAAAACAGCGCCTCAACGATGGCCTCACTCCATCCTGTTTGTGCCACAGAACGCTACCGACAACCTGCGCGTCCTCAACAGGCAAGCACTCTCCGTGTATCTCGAAAACACTGTGCCAAACGAGATCAAGGATGTCAGGATAAACACTAGGTGAAACATCCTGGAAATCAATGTGATGAACCCGAGCGCGCTGACCATACTACAACATGTAACGCAGCTGGGAAACATCAAGGTCCGATCCATCATGCCAACGAATGGTGCCACAATAACAGGAGTCATCTATGACATTGACAATGAAATTCCTAATGCAGACCTCCCAGTTCTTATAAAACGAGCAAGTGAACGCAACGTCATTGTGCACGTTTGTCGCCTCGGCAACACACGTTGTGTGAGACTAACGTTCAAAGGCGACTGCCTTCCACCCTACGTGAAGGTCGGCCACTTACGCCACCAGGTTCGACCATTTATTCTAAGACCAATGCAATGCTTCAATTGTCAGAAGATTGGCCATGTGAAGGGTGTCTGCAGAAATTCGGCGTGTGCCCTCGATGTGCCGAACCCCACACAGAAGACAACTGCAGCGCAATCAAGTTGAAGTGTCCTAACTGTCAGGGTGATCACTGCGCCTCTTCCAAAGACTGTCCCCAGATCAAGAAAGAGATCACCATTCTTAAACAAATGGTGAGAGACAACTCTACCCACAAAGAGGCTGCTGTGAAAGTACGGCGAAGACGACGTCACCGTCGAAGGTCTTCACGACGGAAAACATCAAGTTTTCAGGAACAGTCAACTCGTCAAGCAGCATCATCAGCGGAAGTTTCCAGCCCTCCGAACACCGATGTTGGAAGGGAGAAAACTGCCAGATCTCTCTCCACAAAGGAATGGCCGCCACTTCCACGTACACGACCGCAAGAAGAGCCGCAGAAGAAGCCGCCCCCAGTACAGCAAGGTGCTGTATCCGAGGAGTCGCGGAAAACAGATGAGCAAGTGATAGCATTAGGCCTTTAATGAATGCCATTCGCGTGTTGCTAAGCAACATGCACACACCGTCTGCCAGAAGTGCGCTTCAAGTACTGGACGCTCTGAGTCCGGTGCTTGCAACCCTTGAGTAGATCATGGCTCCACAACCACGGTCTTTTAGGGAAGAGGTCCGACAAGCAGCTATTTTTCAGTGGAATGCGGGCGGACTCAGAGCGCGCCTTTCGGATTTCCGTCGCTTCGTGTACGCCAATATGTTTCCCATTATCGTCATTTGCAAGCCGAATTTATCGAACACAATCAGGCTTTATGGATATGAATTATTTATGTCGTCAACTGTTCATGAAAACAGTAAGGTATTGGTGTGTATTCGCCGTGACCTCACCTACACTCATCAGCCTGTACCACCTAATGACAGTAATCAATATATATGCCTAAACGTAAGGAAAAGGAATTTGGCCTTTACTTTTGTGGGCGCCTACCTATCTCCGTCAAGTCGATTTGATTACAAAAGACTGCAAGACATCCTTTCCTCAATCTCCAATCCCTGGGTCATCATTGGAGATTTCAGCGCCCATCATACACTCTGGGGAAGTCCGATGATCAACGCAAAAGGCAGAGCTCTGGTATCTTTCGCCTCCAGTAATGAACTTTGGCTGCTGAATGATGGAAGTCCTACCTTCTTACGTGGCTCCACCTACAGCAGCTGTCTTGACTTGGCTTTCGTCTCACGAAGCCTTGTCAGACGTGCAGGGTGGTTTGCGGACATAGAGACGCACGGAAGCGACCATATCCCTACGTACATCCAGATCAGAGGATTGTCCCCTTCCAAAATACGGGATACGATCCAAAGAGTGGACTGGCCTAAATTTCAGTCTATTATGGAAGAACACTGCGACGCCAATCCATCTTTCGACTTGGAAGAGGCAATCAAGAGCGCGGTGCAAGACACTATGCGCACTCTCACATGCTCTTCGAAACTGAACGAATTTGATGTGGAACTAGAACGACTTCTAGCAATCCGACGACGTGCTGAACGAAGATACCGACGTACGAAAACAATGGACGATTTACGGAGCGCCAGGCGCACGCAAAAGAAGATACAGCGCCGGTTAGACAAGCTCGAATCGCAACGTTGGACTGCCTTCAGTGAGTCGCTAGATCCACGCAAGCCTTTATCGCAACTATGGAGAATGGTGCGTGGTCTCCGGACACTCCCCGTACAGCGATTCCCATTCAAGGCGCTTGCCCTCTCTCAAAAGAGATCGGAGATTGACGTGGCAGAGGATTTCTGCGCCAGATTATCCGGCCAACTCACAGCTACCAACATTCCATCGCCTTCGAGTAACTGTCCGCCACCACGTGACCACCGGATGGATCTACCATTCTCAATCCACGAACTTAAGGCAGCATTAGCTTTGTGTAACCGCACATCAGCGCGAGGGCCTGAAGGAATTTCCTACCGAGCTCTGTGTCACCTGGGGGAGCGAGCGAGAGGAGTTCTCCTTGAGGTGTACAATGAATCTTGGAGAGATGGCACACTACCAACAACCTGGAAGACAAGTCGCCTTGTTCCACTGCTGAAGCCTGGCAAGTCGCCGTTGGAACTCTCATCATATCGCCCGATCGCGTTGGCGAGTTGTGTGGGCAAAGTAATGGAGAGGATGGTCCTAGGACGCCTGGAGTGGTACTTGGAGTACCACAACACCTACCCAGATGCCATGGCGGGCTTCCGACGCGGTCGATCATCGATCGATAACGTCGTCGACCTGGTCACCTACATTCAACATGAGAAATGCCGTAAGCGTCTCTGCGCTTCTTTATTCCTCGACGTTAAAGGGTCGTATGACAACGTTACGCATGAAGCCATCCTCTCTGCTCTCGCAGAGGTAGGAGTGGGTGGTCGGATGTTTAAATGGATACGGAGTTATTTATCCATGCGATCCTTTTTTGTAAGCACCGAAGAAGGCCGTACTTGTCTACATTATAGCTACCGCGGCGTCCCCCAGGGCGGTGTACTTAGCCCTGTGTTATTTAATCTAACACTAATTGCTCTCCTTGAGCACGTGCCAACTACAGTCAGGCTATCAATGTACGCGGATGACATCTGCATATGGACGTCTGCAGTAACACGCCTACAATTGCGAGCGAGAATTCAGAGAGCCGCCACACAAACTGTTCTCTACCTTCGTAATCGAGGCCTGGAAATTTCCTCAGAGAAATGCGCACTAGTGCCATTTACGCGCAAACCCATGGCCAACTACAGTGTAATGATAAATGGCCAAATAATACGACGGGTCCGATCGTACAAGTTCCTAGGTGTCATAATCGACAGGGACTTGTCATGGAGCCCACACGTATCATACATGAAAAAACGGTTGACAGGCATCTGTCACCTGCTCAAGTTTTTCGCTGGCAAGACCTGGGGAATGACGCCAAGTGCGATGTTGCAACTGTACAGGGTGCTTTTCCTAGGATTTCTGCGATACAGCTTGCCAGCAATAAACAACACAGGTAAAACAAATCTACGCACAATACAAAGTCTTCAGGGTCAAGTGCTCCGGATCTGTCTAGGCCTGCCTCAGAGTGCTTCAACAGTGGCTACGATAGCAATCGCTGGAGATCACCTTGTCAGGACCCACATTGAAATTGAAGTACTCAGGACCCATATAAGGCACCTGACCAGGACTCCTCGTCACCACTTGGCCTCCCTAACAACGGACAGACCACACACATCTTTCAGCCGGACGATAACCGCATATGATGAATCATTGCCAGCTTGTTTCACCCCGGCTGCGAGACCTTCGATTCCTCCATGGTGCCTCGCTCAGCCAAAAATCAACCTCACAATACCTGGTATCTCGAAAAAAGCTGATCTATCATCGCCAGCCCTTAGACAGCTCACGCTACTACATTTGTACGAGAACTACCGTGATTCTACGCATATTTACACTGATGGATCTGTCCTTCCAAGTAGCTCCGCGGCGGCAATCGTCATACCAGCGAAAGCTACAACAATCAAATTTAAGACGACCCACGCGACAACATCGGCGGCAGCAGAGCTCGCAGCGCTCTTTACTGCCCTTCATCACATTGGTGATGAACCACCACATAAATGGACAATATTCTGCGATTCGAAGGCGGCACTGCAGTCTCTACTGTCACCTTTACGACGCGGACCACACGAACAACTAATATTCGATGTTACAGAGACGTTGCAACATATAAGTGAAGCAGGCCATGAGATAACCTTTCAGTGGCTTCCAAGTCACTGCGGGATTATCGGCAATGAACGAGCGGATCACGCTGCCCGCTCAGCCCATACTGAGGAGCGCCACGTCCCAATTCCTCATTCTAGAACTGACGCAGCACGGATGCTCCGCCTACTTGCTCGGCAGTGCACCGCATCGCAATGGAATGAGCCACATTTAAGAAACACGCGACTGTACTCACTTGATCCAACACTAAGTCTTCGAGCGCCATCACAGCTTCGCTGTAGAGACGCCACGCTTTTATATCGACTTTGGTTGGGCGTTGCCTTTACTAAAGCCTATGCATTCCGCATAGGGATGACCGATAGCCCAACCTGTGACCACTGCGGCCATGAAGAATCAATTGGCCATATTTTGTGTGCCTGCCCGCAGTACAGTACACAGAGGGCATGCCTTCGCCACGAACTTGACCAACTGGACGACCAAGCGCTATCCGAAAAAAGAATTCTACAACATCGAAAGGACCTACCGTCACAGAAGAAGGCCGTGCAAGCGCTATTGCGCTTTTTGCGATCTGCCGGCCTGTGTGAACGACTTTAACTGGAACGTCTTTTGTGTGTGTGCCTCCATGTAAGCGTGTTTTTTTCCCTTTTTTTAGCGTTTTCTTCTCTGTCATCTTTCTAACCCCTATCCCCCATCCCCAGTGTAGGGTAGCAAACCGGAGACTCATATCTGGTTAACCTCCCTGCCTTTCCTCTTCATTCTCTCTGCCTCTCGGCTGGTGAACAGGTCCAAGCTATCAGCACAGGGCCACAACTACTTGGAATAGGGTGGACGCCCACCTTCGGGCATCAACAGCTTGGTCTCCGAAATAAAGTTTATTCACTCTTATGGAGATCAAGGTCGCTGTGGAATCTTTGTAGATATTTTTCAAGATATTCATGTAAGCCTTCTGTACTCCTTGCTTACGTAATGCCTCTATGACTGCTGGTATCTCTACTGAATCAAATGCCTTTTCATAATCTATGAAAGCTATATAGAGATGTAGAGTGTACTCTGCAGATTTTTCGATCACTTGATTGATGACATGGGTGTGATCTGTTGTGGCATATCCCTTCCTGAAGCCAAGCTGTTCTCTTGGTTGACTGAAGTCAAGGGTTGCTCTTATTCTATTGGAAACTATCTCGGTGAAGAATTTATACAATACTGAAAGTAATATGATGGGTCTATAATTTTTCAATTTTTAAGGTCTCCCTTTTGGTGGATTAGTATAACATGGACATTCTTCCAGTTCTCTGGAACCTTTGAAATCGTGAGACATTTACTATAAAGGAGCGCAAGCTTTTCAAACATGATATCTCCTCGATCTTTGATTAAATGGACTGTTATTCCATCTTCTCCTGCCGTTTTCTCCCCGTTTCACGTCTTGCAAGGCCCGTCTAACTTCATCGCTAGTTATAGAAAGAGCTTCTCTAACCTGATCATTACTACCTATAATGGAGGCATCGTGGCTGCTCTGAGTACTGCACAGGTTAGTTGGAATTATTTCGCTGATTTTACTATATCTTCGAAATTACTGATAATATTACCTTGCCGATGTTTCCATGCATACATCTTGACTGGTCTTATGCCAAGTTTTCTTCTCATTGATCTCATGCTTCGTCCATTTTTTTACTGATTACTCAGTCTTTCTCACATTATAATTTCGAATACCCCTTACTTTCTCCTTGTTGATCAGTTTTAGTTCCTCGAATTCTATCCGATCTCTTGAGTTGGACACTTTCATTCTTTGTCATTTCTTTATTAGGCCATTCGTTACTTGGAAGAGCTTACCTACCGGTTGCCTTGGTGCCTTACCTCCCACTTGAATTGCTGCTTCTGAAGCCAGCCTAGTTAAGGTTTCATTCATTACTTCTATGTCATCTTCATCTCTCTGTTCTAAGGCTGCATATTTGTTTGCAAGTAGCAGCCTGAATTGGTCTGCTTTTACTCTTAGTCCGTCTATGTGGGCCTGTTTCTTCTTGACCAATTTTACTCTTTTTCTCTTCATATTGAGGTGAATCCTAGACCTCACCAACCCATGATCACTGCACTTTTCCCTACCTAACACTTCTACATCCTGCACTATGCTGGGATCGGCAGAAAGTACAAAATCTATTTCATTTCTCGTTTCTCCATTAGAACTTTTCCAGGTCCACTTTCTGTTGCTACGCTTCCCAAAGAAGGTATACATTATTCTGAGCTTACTCCTTTTCGCGAATTCTACCAACATCTCTCCTCTATTATTCTTAGAATCGATGCCCTAGTTGCCAAATGCATGTTCGCCAGCCTTCTTTTCCTCCACTTTTGCATTGAAGTCGCCCATGACTACAGTATTGTGACGTAGATAAAGATAAGGCAAAATTATATTTACAAGATATATACAGAGAAGTCGCAGCCAAGATGGCAGAATAACCACAAACCACCAACGAACTCTTTCGATCGTCCTCTTCGTTGTCCTTCTGAGCACCTTCAGAATGCGGAAATGGTGTGTAACAGTAGAATGAGTTTGCATCTTTCTCATCGCTAATTCAACATCTTCATAAAACTGTTCTATTTCTTCATAATCGTGACTGGAGGCTGGAGCGTAGGGTTTTACTACCTTTATTGTATACCTCCTATGTAGTTTTCTTGCTACTACTGCTACCCTCTCATTAATGCTGTAGAATTCGTCATTGTTGCCCGCTGCGTCCTTATGGATTAGGAATCTTACGCTGTATTGCTTCTTATCTGGGAATCCTCTATAGCAGAGGACGTGGCCATTAGTCAGCGCTGTAGAAGCCTCACCAGTTCTTCTAACCTCACTATGGCCAATGATATCCTACACAACGACTGACAGTTCCTCTAAGAGTCCCGCTAAGCTAGCTTTACTTGTATGCACGTATAGATGAATACTTGGATATCGCGCCTCTCGTTCGCTGTTCACCACATTGAGCCTTAGTATTTGGCCAGTACTATCGAAAACTCGTCTCTGATCATTCTTTGCGTATTTTGAGAAAATGCGCGTCTGCACCAAACTTGTTTTTTTTTTTTTTGTTTACACTGAGATATGACGGCAGCGCCACCACATCTTCGTGACGTCATGCTCTGTACACTCTATGTAAATATCAGCTGGAGTGCGACAGCTGACGCACAAGTGGCTAACTTATTTTGTGATTGTGAAAAGAATGTGCGGAGAAATGTTATTTTAATTTCATTGAGTGTTCCACTCCGACGCGCAACTGACGCACAGCTGTGGGAGGTTTAACGCGCAGTCTTCGTTTACTCAAAATTACTGCGTTCTCTTACTTTGACGAAATAACTCGCTCGCGTACTCCAATTAACTTCTGTTCATTCAAACTTTTACCCCCGGTTCACCTGGTGAAAACGCACGCAAGCAGCCATCCTACTGCATGGAATGCGGAAGGAAACAATCGACTCGTTTTCCCTTCAGAAATGTAACGCATGCGTAAAACGTCCGTAAGAGTAAAACATTGTCCTCGGGGATCGCTTAATATATATCTCCAAAACAGAGTGCTTCAGAGAAGCAGAAAGCTCATAAAATAAAGTGCGCAGTGATAGAGAGAGGGAGAGAGAGGTAGAAAGCAGCAAGTCTCAGATGTATAAGCTTTCAAGTTGTGTGAAATATATACGAGCATAATGTCGAGCGTTTTCCACACGTGTCCTCAGTCGAAAGCGTACACATATCACGCGTCCTCTTTATGATATACTGTCCATGCTGCTGCTGTTTCCAGGCGTGTCTAGCGCCAACAGCAGGGCAATTTGCTGCAAGGCTTGTGTGCCATTGAGCGGGGCGACTTATTTATTGTTGCGCCCTTCTTTCCTCTCCGCAAATATTTCACCCCGCGTCTTTTTTTTTTTTTCCTTTTTCCACCTTTGTACTTCATTTCTTTTCTTAACTTTACAATTCCCCACCGCGACGCATTTGTACGGGCATGCTGCACTACGTGATGCTATGCGCGGTGCGTCATACGGCGCTGCTAATGTAGAGACTAAAAGCGCACGTACAGAACACACTAACACAGACGCACATACGCGCAGTTACACACATACAAAAACAAAGGAAACAGACAACTGAAGTAAAACAGAAGGCGGGGGACGGTTTCGACAAACCTGTTCTGGGTGATCTCACGCACGTGTTCTTTCTGAGCGGCGTCGGCGCTATATTTGGGATGTTTGTAGCTTCGAGCGATAATTCTGCTCTCCTCTCGTAATTTTTCCCACTCTGTAAAACAGAATACCGAGCCATGGTTCGCGGGTGCTTGATAAATGGCATTTACCGTCGGAGTGCGTACCCTGCAGTGTCCACAAATGTATAAAAATACATCATTGTCCACAAAATTCAAAATGTAAATACAAAATGTCCACAAATACATCATTTCAGAATGTACGAATAGTTCGCTTCGGAAAGGCTAAACATTGCCTATGGGTGATTGCTCGCAGGCAGCGCTGTGGTGACGGCGGTAGCAGCTGCGGTTGTGCGTACGGTTTCCCTCTCCGAGAACAACAACGATGTCTGTCGAAAGGGAACCTTGTTGAGGACTGCGAGCCTGCTCGTATAACGTTCGTAACGTATACGAAAGAAATAAAACTATGGATGAAAAGAACTTAGAAGAACCTGTTGGTTGGGCGAATTGAGGCATCATAACGAACGTTTTAAACTGCACGAACTAACGGCCACAGAGAGAGCATGACACAAGGACAGGCGCCGACTTGCAACTACCTTTTACCCCATAAAGACTGCATATAAGCACATTCCAGAAATACGCCACTGAGCGTGCGCGTCGGCAAAACCAATACGGCCAGAAATAACTTTCTTTTCAGGCAACACGCAACCTAACTGCGCTCTTCAATAAACGTCGTCTCAGTGTTGTGCAGATAAACTGAGGTAGGCTGACAGTTCTCGCAGTTTAATTTCTTTTAATGAAAAGAAGTTGATGGAGTGGCGACAGAAACTTAAAGAGCGGCGGTCTTGCGCAATTCTCCGCAAGCTGACATACACAGGGAACGGCCGTTACATAACTCGCTTTTTTCGAATTACGTCCACACGTGTTATTTTCACGTTTGTACGTGCGACTTCCCTGGAGCACGCAAGAGGCGATTCTGGCTAAACATAGCAGGACTACGACTACGACGACGAACGAAGCGTACGTCTTGGCACCCCTTTACACTGTCTCCTCGGCGCCCCTCTTTAGCCTTCGATGGCGCCATTTGATGGCTCCTCCAAACTGCCCGAATTAGTAGGGGACAATATCGAGAACGAAGCCTTGCAGCAACCGGAAAAAAATTGTCAGAAAGTGCCATTGATGTGTTTATTCGTTGTAAAAGAAAGGGGCAGTGCACAAACGTGAGCTCACAAACCATGTAGCGCGAATGCGCATGCGCCGCCTCACAACAGGTGACTCTGGCGGTTTGGTCGCGTTCGCATACTGCAACACATCTCTCCTACCGGAAGAGGTGAGATTTACGTGTCTTTAGAAGAGTCTTATCGCGTGGCTGTATATATAGATGTGTGTGTGTGTGTGTGTGTGTGTGTGTGTGTGTGTGTGTGTGTGTGTGTGTGTGTGTGTGTGTGTGTGTGTGTGTGTGTGTGTGTGTGTGTGTGTGTGTGTGTGTGTGTGTGTGTGTGTGTGTGTGTGTGTGTGTGTGTGTGTGTGTGTGTGTGTGTGTGTGTGTGTGTGTGTGTGTGTGTGTGTGTGTGTGTGTGTGTGTGTGTGTGTGTGTGTGTGTGTGTGTGTTAGAATAATAATTCAGAAGTTAATTAGCTATTTTTAAGGTCTGATTGTATTGCATGGTCTCTGAAAGCATAAGCTGATTGATCGCATACTCCGCATGTTCGTAATTACGAACGCTTTTACTTTAGGTTCGCCCCTCCTCTCGTTTTCGATATTCTAGCGCTGAGCAGCATCTTACTTTTTTCAAATTGGTCGAGGGGGGCTCGCGCTTGCCAATGGGTAAGTTGGAAAGTGCGGAATTAATAGGTGGCATTGCGTTGTGCTTTGTTTATTTGTCTGGTCGTGTTTCCTCATTGTATATGTGAAAAAAGAAATTGTCGTCGCTTATAATGAGCTTTCATTGGCCTCATTCGCTAGCCTTCGCTGACTCTGGGTGTCATTGTGGATTTTGCGATAAGTGTATCTTTTATCTCAAAATACATAATACTTGATTTGTCGAAAATACAGATACTGATGCACTTCTTGTTGAATGTATCATGGTAAAGACACAAGATACCCAAATAGTGCTTTAAGATAACATCTCAAATACACGTAGCTTCGACACTGCATAACCCTGGTGGTAAATTTTCCATTAAGACGGCAGGAGACGCTCAGGCGCAGCAATCTTGGCCTTGATCGCCAGGCTGAAGCATATATATATATATATATATATATATCAGATTTGTGTGACCGTGCATAATCATAATCGAAGTTTCAATGAAGCCGTTTTAAGCACAGTTTCAATAAGTATTTCAGTCGCCTGTAATTAAATCAGTCAGATACCTGAAAACGTTGCTCGTATGAGTAATTCGTTGGAAGCCTAGCTGGCATATAACGCTTTCGGGCACTTGTTAAAAAGATATTTATAAAAGCTGTAATACATTCAAACACATTTTACTTCGCTAGAACATTGTCCATCGTGAGCCCTCATCCCGCCCCTTGACTTTTCTTGTTGCGTGTAAGCGTAGTCAGTTATCTCTGTTCGAGGAAAAGAAAGGTGTGTTTCTTCGACATCCCTCAGCTAATCGATTTCAATATGTGTGTTTCGTGCCTGAGTTGCACCAGACCTGTTTCATTCGTCTTTCACTGCCTTATCATTCCTGGAAACATGTAAGGCAAAGCGCAACACCCCTGTGCTAGCGTCTATAGGCGGGCATGTGGTGTCGTTGAGCAACCGGAAGACAATGAATGTGGGAAAGTACCTGCACGTGCCTCGGCTCAAAGAAACGAGGTGACAGAAATGGACGAAAGAATGTTTGCCAGAATGGAGAGGGCGTACAGTTATAAGCAGGCGTGCTAGTGCATGTCTTATATTGTCTTTCCTCTTTCTCATTCAAACAAATAAAGATAGAGACAAAAGACTGTCGTGGAATCTCACTCATGCGCGTCAAGCGTGATGGACTGTCTCGTTGTACCCATCATCTTTGAAGATGTATGCACGATAAAATAGTTTCGCAGGAAATAAATCCTATAGATAAAGCTTACATTGTCCACGTCTTTCAATATCCTAATGGTGTTACATGCAAGGAAATACTGAATTAGTGCTAACGTATGAGAGAACCAATACGTAAGCCACGATCAGACTCTCATCATTTGCGTATTCTAAAACAACGACTTTTTGAAAATGTAGACCGGCCAAACTGTTTGAGAAATTGCGCAAAGTAACTTATGCTGACACATCCGCGGCCCTTGAGATCTGCCTGAAGTTCTGCAACAATGGTTTGGCGGAAATAATCCTTAGGTTTTGTCTTAGAGCTCATAACATTTGATAGGTTCATACATTTGCATTATTCTGCCCATTAAGTCAAGTGGAGGTAAATCTGGAAGCATAAGTAATCCCGGTGACTTGGTATTTAACAATAATGCCAAAAACGTAGCTTAGCGGAAAACTTTTCTCTCGCAGTGCCTGGTACTGCTAATGTCACCTTTGCGGCAAAGCGAGATTGCGTCTTGAAGCTCCGACGCCCCTTGGGTTACGTTCCACGAACTCTTACGACACCACATTGTTGTGGCAGCACCTCGCAGCTATCTATCACTCTTCGAAGAAATTCGGCAAAACGTCCGCACAGTACCTCATTATAAGCAATACCATTACGCACCAATTTTAACTGTAGCTAAAGACAGTTGCGATTGGCCAATTGCATGCACCATTTCACTCTCTCTCTTTTTCTTCTTCTTCTTTCCTTTTTCTTGGTGGGAGCATGAAAGAAAGCATTGCATTTCGTTCGAGACCATGTTTTCTGCGAGAGAGAAAGAGCCTTGCTCTTACATAGTAGACAAGGCTGATGACACGGAATGTTACGACGCAATGAAGTACTAAAAGGAAATTGCAAAAAAAGAAAAGAGTAATAGAAGGCATGGGATGAGGTGGGGAACGGGAAGGAGGAAGTTCGATTCTGCCGATACTTTCTTTTCAGGACAGTCTTTCAGGAAATATTTGACCTTGATAAGACAGGACATTGGACTTGACAGGACATTGATAAGAACTGAAAAGATGGTGTGTGCAAGGAGCTGTTATGCTTAATTTCATAAAAGCGCATTTCGTTACCGTCAGGAACTTTCCAGCAATGTCACACAGACACAAAAACACCGCACGTCACGCACAAAGAGAAAGAAAAAGAGAGGTGTTGTTTTCGAAAGCGTTTGTCTCGTTGCTCCTACTTGCCTCCTATTGCCTTAAGCTCGGGTGCTATCGAGCTTGAGCATCAGGGTTGACTCTCAATCGAACCAGCTGCACAGAGTACGCACGATACCTTATATGGAGCAGAGTTCAGCTTGATAAGATAGCCGGTTTCATTCCGAAAGCCGCGATCTTCGCTCGTCAGCGCAAAGTCCGCCCGAGCCGCCGTTACTAGCGCGATGCGTATTACACCACCAGTGCCGAAGTGCGAGAGCTTTCCAACGTGTGCTGTCACAACTGTGGGTGCGAAATCGCCTTCCCAAGAGCAAGAAATAAGAAAAATAAACATAGAATTCAAATAAAGGAAAGGATAAAGCTGGACAGTGTGTCCCCGCAAGATAGCGCACATTCTCAAGCCGAATTAGACGTGCACAGCTTTGCGTCCGCTCGTTAGCGACCACTTATTCTGGTAAGTTTCGTCGCGTACGATGAATTCCTAAAAAGTAACCTTTATTTCACCATTTAACGGCGGAGTCTATGGAGTCTTCCTTATCAATTCAATCCAGTCTTTATTTTTTTTTTAGACAGAGAAGGCGACAGGACTAAAAGCTCGCAAGTTTGACATTATCAACTTGGCAGTATGGTACACAGGCAGAGATTTTCATTTTTCTAAATAAACACTAAAACAAGATAACAAGAACACTTTGTAAAAAGCAGCGCAATTCATTACAGCACTAACAGAGGCATTAGAAAAACAAATAACATGCTATGGGGAAAAGAAAAAACGCTATAGCTTTTCACTGAGTGCAATATCATCACGTAATTTTGCTAAGAAAACATCGCTTAATAGCATCGTTTGAATGCTCGAAAGGGTCAGACAATTCTTTGTTTCATTAATGTAATAATACTGGAAGAGTACAAGAAAGGGACTAGGGTATAATATGCCCTAGGTGTCGGCACTAATCAAATTTCTTTACGTCTAGTCTGCGGGACACCCATCTTTTTCTCAATTCTTGCCAGATAACAAATATAATTTTTATCACTTGGTGAGGAGCATTTACAGATCATTAAAAGTCTACAGTTGTATAAACTATAGATTGGCAGCATTTTATATTTTAAGAAGAAGTCATGTGTGGGGGAGCAGTAAGGCAGACCAGCAATGCATCTTACAGCTCTTTTTTTGAAGAAGGTGAAGCTTGGATAAATTTGTGACACCCTTAGTGCCCCGAACCGTACGACTATATTGCAAGAGAGAGAACTAATGAGGTATATAGCAACAGCCTAATCTTGGACAGGAATAATACCGCACAGGCGCAACATAACACCGACAGCTGAAGACACTTTTGATCTACTATAGTCAATATGATCATTCCATTTCAAATGCTTTGAAAATATAACACCAAGAATTTTAATAGAATCTACTTTTTCGACAGCATCAGAGCTTAAGAACACGTTCGACGGCCTATAAATTACCTTTCCTCTTGGAAAGTACAATATTATTTTTGTCTTTTTATAATTAAACTTCAAACAATTTGCTTTTGCCCATGTATTTAATACATTCACTGTTCTGATTACTTTCTCTTTAATGTCACTTTCTGATCTCCCGGATATGAACACCGAAGTGTCATCAGTGTAGGATACAATCTTACCATCACTTACACATCGCACAATATCATTTATCTAAATTAAACATAAGAGCGGTCCCAAAATGATTTCTTGCGGGACTCCTGCACTAATATTTTGTATTGAAAACAATGAATTTTCAAAGTCTTCATAGTGTGTTCTGCTCGACAAATAGGATTTCATAAGGTCTTGAGCTTTTCCTCGGACATCATAGTTTACCAGCTTATGCAGTAAAATTCTGTAGTTTATCAAGTCAGAAGTCTTAGTAAAATCTATATATATGCCTGAACCTATCTCCTTATTTTGAAACATCTATTATGATTTGTTTTTGAGTCAGTAATGCTGTGAGTCAGTAATCGTTCGGGAAACGAATGCAGATCTTTTTTTTTCTGTGGCAGAATATTTATTTGGTCGTCGATATTGCCATAAACCAGTCCTGGGACGAATTTTCTGTGCAGAAGTGCATCTACGCCGTAAATGAGCACTTTCATAAAATATATGTATAGGTTGGATTTCTGTCGGCCATGTCTACTCTATATGGATTGACCCATAATTCTATCTGGGCAATGGTATGCTTTTCTCGAGTTACGTTAAATGGTACCATGGCTGCAGCGGTCAGCGTTTCAAATAAAATGCACCGACTGCTATGGCGACAAATTTGCCCATAAATGTCTCATAAATGTCTCATATATGCTCATAAATGTCTTTGCATAGGATGGTGTCAGTAGATAGCGCGAGACAGGGGTAATCGGAGATTTCTCAGAGGCCTTTATCCTGCACTGGACATTGAAAATGTTGATGATGGTGACGAAATGTCTTGTAGGCTGATGATGGATGTTAAAGAAGTTTGTCTCATTACATATAAATGTTTAAATGCCTCCTACGTCTACTGCTACAAGTTCAAGAGAGAAATCAAATAGGGGAGGCCACATTTCCTAGCCCAAAATATGAGTGCGCCTCCTGGCACATATGAAAAAAAAAAAAACACTGATACAGCTAGTAACACTAGGCCTTAATTTCCTGTTATAAGATCAT
Organism: Dermacentor andersoni; assembly: GCF_023375885.2. Classification (NCBI taxonomy): domain Eukaryota; kingdom Metazoa; phylum Arthropoda; class Arachnida; order Ixodida; family Ixodidae; genus Dermacentor; species Dermacentor andersoni. Next base: position 69,681,637 of record NC_092817.1, read on the forward strand.
CAATTTCTTTTTGGTTCTCTTGCGATGCGTCCAAGTGACGGTTGTTTTTCATAATGTCTTAGAGACTCATGTCGCCGAAACCTCAGTGCCGCGTTCTCCAATTTCGTAATCCATTTCATAATCCATCTCAATTAATCTTTCAATTTCTTTCCATGCAGGTTCTACCAAATGAGTGGAACATATTTGGAAAATAATTTTCCCCTTTTAAGTGAACATATGTGGGACAAATGGCCTTGAGTGCTGGCTGTTTCTTTGGTCTAGCTTTTTACCTGTGTCCCAGCTAACGTTAATCAGGATATTCCACGAAAAAAAAAGGTTAAAGAATGATGGTGCAAAATACAACTATAAGACCTACGGTGTTCTGTCATCATATCTATAACGTCCGAACACCGCAGTTCTTAAGATCGTATCTTGCACCATGTTCTTCAAATCTTTGTTTTTCGTTAAAAAGGTTCACTCTTGGACAAACTACACCATGTGCCCCAGTTAACGTTAACCAAGCTGTTCAACGAAATAAAAGATTTAAAAGCACTATCCAACATACAATTATAAGAACGACGGTGCTAGGTTAGCGTTCTGACAACCGAACAACGTAGGTCCTAAAATCGTATTTTGCACCCCGCTTTTTAAATATTTGTTGTTCGGTGAACAGCTCAGCTAACCTTACCAGGGACACCCTATATATCACTCTTAATCTACTACATGTAAGTCTACTGTAAAACTGCCATGTATCACTCTTAAGTTTCAGTGTGAAACTATGTAGATCAAGAATGTATACGCCCCTATTCATCATTCCCGGAAATAAAATTTAATTCCTTTTTTTTACATTTCGTGGTTTCCATATTGGGCCTGTCCGCTGAAAGACAGAATATAAGCTGTATTGTTTCACGTGACTGCGGCTTAATGCACATTAGAGATTTTTTTTTTTTCTTTTTGTCGCGGAGAAAGAATTTGCCACTCCACAAGATTTAGAAGCACTAGGCAGATAGCGACCCTGGTGCTGTCCTTATAAGAAAACAGAGAAGAAGGTAGAGAAACAGAAGGAAGGAAAGGCAGGGACGTTAACCAGACACACGTCAAATTTGCTACCTTGCACTGTGGGAAGGGGATATGGTGATGAAAAGAGAGACGCGAAAGAGAACAGCTTCGCGCACATTTGAAGATGCGCACCGAGTCTCAAACGGTCGCCAAAACCTGTAGATTTGAGGTATCGCAATAACACTTTCATGGCTTTCTGTGCCATCAACGTGTGCGGCCATGGTTCAAGGATCTTCATTTCCGAAAATGGTCTAGAGTCCAGCCTCTTCACTGCTGTCCGAAAAAGTTCACGTTCGACGTCGTACCCGGGGCAAATACATAACATGTGTTCTCGTTTCTGTAGTTCCACGAGAGTCGCACACGGGCGTATCCCCCGTTTCAATACGGTAAGAGTAGGCATTTGTAAATGCTACTCCGAATCAGAGGGTGCACAACAATGTCGCCTCAGAGCGGGAAACGTTTTGTGATACTTGTATCTTAAAGGATGGATCAAGTATATGAAGATGACACTTCGAGAGATTGAGAGAAGACCAATATTTGGTGTGCCATAGCTTTAGCCACGAAATGAAGCTTTCTTGCAGCGTTGGTTCTGTATAAGGCAATCGGAACTGGTGGGTCTCCGACATGGGCGGCCGCGGTGACTTCGTCGGCAAGGTACCTGGTCATACCAGCGATGTCGGTATGTCCAGGCTGCCATGGAATATAATTTCATCTCCTTTAGCGATAACTTGATGATGCTACTCTCTTATTTTCTATACCAGCTGCTGAAGACTCCTGTGATGACTGTTTCTCTTCTCAGACTGAAATATTAAAGTACTAAACAATAACAGGAGAATGACCCACGCAAGAGGCCACGTTTCTACCAGAAAGCTTGCCTTCGTGCACAGCGTTCACCGCCAGCGTTTCCCGGTAAACGTTACGGTTACATAGGCTGCAGTTGCCGGGAAGCATGAAAAACAGTCAGGGGTTTTTGAATGCTATCGCGTTCCGCTCTTTAAGGCGAAGCTTAACCGTCCTCCAAATTTTTCCAGTATCACGCAGGGCAGCAAGCTCTGCAGCCATTGATGTTGCCATATGTGACTACTTGAATTCGATTGTAGTTTTCGTAGCTGGAATGACACCGGAACCTGAAAAGCTGTTATATGAGACCAAACCATCAATATAGATCTGTATTTGGTCCCCGTACACCTAATTAATAGCAGCAGTATCTGTTTCAGTGATATTTTTGGGTTGACTCGCCTTTTTCTTTACAGCCGAAATACTTCGGTGCACCTGAGGCTGCTGAAGACACTACAAGGGAAATTAAATTATGGGGTTTTACGTGCCAAAACCACTTTCTGATAATGAGGCACGCCGTAGTGGTGGACTCCGGAAATTTTGACTACCTGGGGTTCTTTAACGTGCACCTAAATCTAAGTACATGGGGGTTTCGCATATCGCCTCAATCAATATGCGGCCGCCAAGCAAGGGATTCGATCCCACAATCTGGGCGGAATCTGCGACCTATGGTGTTCCCACGACCTATGGTGTTGGGCTCAGCAGCCCAACACCATAACCACTGAGCAAGCACGGCGGGTCACACGGGAAATGAAAACCTTGGTGGTGCTGTGCATCCTGATGGAAGACAATTTTTATTGGTGATGATAACCTCGGGAAACGTAGCACGAGGTCTCTGCGAGGCAGAACGCCAAGTGGGGATCGGGTACGCGGTAAAGATGAAGACTATGCGCCCTGAGACAATCCACAGCAACATATGTTGGGTTGGGACGATTCTTGGCGAGCACGATTGTTGCAGATGTTGAAGCGCAACGAAGAAGTCCTAAACACGTGCGCAATGATTGGCTCTGTAAGCTTTCGAATGAGCGAACAGAATTTGTAAGAAAAACCTTGCAATATTTTATCGTGAAGGATGACCAGATTAGTTCATTGCGAATGGTGCTGTATGATTTGTGTGCCATACTTTTTTTTTGTTACACTGTAACGCAATCATGACTTTCTCGGGACAGCGACCTTCTGTGCTTTGGTGTGCTTTCTTCATCTCAATTTATTGCCATTGTGAATTTAACGAGTTAATGTCTTTTTATGCAATGTTCGGTGAACTGAACTATTTCGGGGTGACTACTGTAACCGTGCTTCTTTTAAGGACAATTTAGAACAGCGGCCTCTCCAGTATATAGCCAGCCTTCTTATGCTGCAACAGTCAATAAGCAACAAGAACAACGTAGATAGCGGCACACAAACTTTAGCAAAAGAATATTAAGGGTGTTACGTTATGAAAGAACATTGCTATAGTCAGCATTATAGTTATTTACTTGCCGCTGTAGCTTAGCGGCTATGGTGTTTCGCTGCCAAGCACGAGGTCGCGGGATCGAATCTCGATCGCGGAAGCCTCATTTCGATGGGGGCGAAATGCAAGAACACCCGTGTCCCGCGCAATGGAGGCGCGTTAAAGATCTCCCGGTGGTCGAAATTTCCAGAGTCCCCCACTGCGGTGTGCCTCGCAATCATATCGGGGTATCGGCACGTAAAACCCCGGCATTTAATTTTTAACCATAGTAGTTATTACACTACCTAGTATGTTAACTGCATACTAAACAAGACTGTATGGCGCCCAGCATGCCCAACTGCAAAAAAAGAAAGAATAGAACAATCGAGGTCCTTCCGTAATTTGGAAACTCCCAGCAGGCGTGATACATAAGCATACGCTAACAGACCACACCGACAGCGTTCGCTCCAATTTTTCCTGAATGCGTAGAGATTTTTTTTTTTCTACGGCTCTTTTTTGCATCAACATAAACGCAGCACCACGAGGGTCGGATCATTTAGCTGCCGCGCTGCTGAGATCTACGTGGCACCTGGTAATTATGGTCGCAGTGTGATGTTTTTCAGGCAGTGCTGGCAGCATGGCGCCTGTCTGCGCTGCGCAGTGAACTGTATATTAACTCTTTCATTGCGGTGTACAGCGCGGAGCGCACGTGTTGGCGAGCACGTACACGTATAAGAATAATGGCGCCTTTCACCACCTGGCGTTTTTCTCTTGCGACGCTGAAAAACCTGCACCGCCAACGCCTGCGGGGCTGCCCAAGCAATATGCTCACCACTGGTTATGCATAGTCACATGCTATTATTCATTTCAGTTTACTCTAAAAGCGAAGTGCCAGTTATGTTTGGCATACGGCGGCCGCCTAGTGCAGACGAAACAGCGGGAAAAAGCGGCCGACCACAAGTATCAGCATGTTTTTCGGAGCGTAATTATATGGGCGCAGCATTACTACACAGGTTCCTTTTTTTTGTTTATTTTAATGTGAAAGTCATTATTTATGCGTGTCTCGCGCTGTTTGTTGCCCAGTATGTATTTCACGTACATGAATGCGCGAGCGTATTTCTCTTTTTCATTTTTTTTCTTGAGAGCTTGCTTAGTGCGTTGCCACCATTCCCAACGTCCGTCTCCTTCTTCAGTACACTTTATCACATGCCTGCAATATATTACAAATAAACAAACCATAAAAGAACAAGGGAAGGAGACCTAGTCACTGTGCGATGGTGGAAGTTAATCCTATTCAACTCTGATCGGGTAGATTCAGTATTGTGCTTAGTTGTATTCAGCATTTCGAACAAAATGAAGGCTGGGACAAAGGGACGAAGCTGACGGAGTGTCTCCTCCTCTCTTGGAATACATGAATCAGTTGGAAATGGGAACGCGTCGATGGCTTTTGGTCACAGTATTAAGACTTGCGCTTTATGTAATTTCGGGCACACACCCCTACGAGTCATAGTAATTTGCCTCTTTTGGTGCGGCTTAGAACATATTCTTACACGATGAACTAATTTGTTTTCATTCGAAATGCACTCAGCCATTGTGTTCCACACAACCTCTCGCGCTTTCAAACAACCTGTCAATATCTATGTAGCACTTTATACGCAATGCTCGCAGAGTGAGTGTCAACGCTACTACAATAACGGTCAAAATTGTCTACCTTGGGGATAATGATCAATAAATTAAAACGTGGATAACTATGAAGTTTGAGAAAAAGTGCAGTGGGCGATGCAGTGCAGTGGGCAGTGCAGACCGTGCAGTGGGCGATGGAACAAAATGTGGTAAGAGCAAACCATGTGTAGCTGACATTCTATTTAAGAGTAAGAGGAACAAATTGAATTTGGCAGGCTTTGTAATCATCGGGCCGATAACCTAATATATAGCAACTATTATAGTCTATTATGGTAACAGAATGGGACAACTAGGGGAGGGTAACTTGGGACGCTATGCCTGGGGAAATAAAAGTTGCCACAAAGTTTGAGCTTGCATGCAAACGCCATCACTTGTCTAATCTAATTCAAGAATCTTCCTCAGTCACTTAATGCCTGTTTATTTAAACAATGTTCCTGATCGTTGAACAAACATGAACGTGGTTGACCCATATGAATTTTCTGCGTTGGACCAGGTAGTGCCAGCCGCATAGACTATTGGTAAAGAATTTCGTACGCATTTCTTTAATTGTTTGAATAAAGCTTGTTTGCTATTAATTTTGATTCCTCGAAACCGCAACCGAGGACGGCAGAGGATCTGGTGGTGTGGTGAGAATAGCAAATTGGTACGTATCGAATCGAATTGGCTCACGCCAGATAAGGCGTAATTATAGTTCGCTGGGTTAGGCCTTCGTTTTGCAGAGGATATAAGCTTAACGATGATGATATGAATGATGATAGCAATGAGGACTAGAACACGTGAAGGCCTCGCGAGAAAGGAAGAATCACGCGAGCAGCTGAATAGCCACCCCAGCTGTCATTTAGTTACATCTTGCAGTGAAAGCTAGCCATGTACACTAATTGATGCCGCAAATGAGTAGCCAATACGTTGAATACTACTCTGACAGAGTCGCGGTAAAAACATGAGTATCAAAGGCAATTAATCGTAAAATCATGTGTTGTATTACAGTTTTCGCGCGTATTCCAAATCCTTCTAAGGCTGTGCAGTTCACGAGGACGGTCCTCTTCAACGCGCGCATGTTTCTCCTTAAAATGCACTTCGTTCAGTAATAGGAAGTTTATCGATAGAGGAAGTGCCCACAATTTTTATTTGCATTGCAGACTTTATTTCCTTTTTTTTTTTTGCATTGTTCTCTTACAGCGTCTAAGCATCAAACATGTCAGAGCATGGGCACTACATGACTACACCTAGAATTGAAGCTAGCTTGGGCAGAGGTACTAAAGTTACTTGGCTGTCGAAATAACTCTTATATTCTCGGTGGTGAAGCTTCTACAAGATGTGATGAAATTGTAACTATTAGCCTACTAGGTGTAGCACATTTGCCAGTAAGCATCGAATCCTTCGTGCAGAACCGCACGACCACACCCCTCGCAGAACGCATGCGCTTTTCTTTCCTTCTCCTGTCTTCCTTGTGAAGAGCGCAGTTTTAATGCGAAGCATTGTTGTCCAAGTCAACCCACTTTTCGTCGTGTATCTGGTATTTGGCTGCGTTTGTAAGCTGATACCGAAAAAAATATAGTTATATTCTGGAGTTTTACGTGCCAAAACCAGGATATGATCATGAGTCACGCCGTAGTGAGGGACTCCGGGTTAATTTTAACCACCTAGGTTTATTTAACGTTCGCCAAAAGCACGGTACACGGGGGGCTTTTTTGTATCGTCAAGCACTGCTACTGTAAAGCACATTGTGAACTATTAATGCGAAAGCATTAATCCGACGAGCGTCCGGTGTTAATATTTGATGATACCAGAACCTGCGTGACCAAGGGATGTTGTCAGGTTCCCGGCGCTGGACCTGCTGCGTCTCGGACTGCGAAATCCCATGGTGAACAGCCACGGCATCGGACGGACACCGTGGCCTACACCCGAAAAATTCACTTTGCCCAATTCGAAAATTCAGTTCACCAACCTTCAAAGCCGACCTGGCCCAGCCCCAAAATTTGGATGGCCCCCCCTTAAATTGACTTCGCCCAATTCGAAGATTGAGTTGCCCTACGTTCAAAACCGACGCGGCCCACTCCCGAAATTGACTTGACTCACCCCAAAGTTTGGGTAGTCCACCAACAAAAAATTGACTCGCCATCCCGGCCCTGCGAATGTCCAGCTTACCTGTTGAAAACCACGACTACAATTGCTGAGGTGGGGTATACAATGCTTTATTGCTTTAGAGTAATGGTAGTAATGGTAATTTAGAGTAGTGGTAGTAATTACATTGACGGTAATTGTGAAAGCACGCCGACCATAGCGGTGCTATAACAACATTGAAATCAGATGCGAGTCTGGTTCTTTTATATACGAAACGCTAGGGCGACAGTCCCCACGTCGCAAGCTGCCATCGCCGCAGCAGCTTTCGCAACAGTAATCTTTACCGAGAAACGTATACGGGGAGCGTCACGTGTTTCGTTTTGTTATAATGAGCGCCTTATCAGCAATTATGTGGTTCAGGGCCGTGGAGCAGAGGTAGTACATCGGGCCTCTAATCTGAAGTTCTTAAGTTCGAATCCTCCTCCAGCACACCACATCTCCAAGCTTGGAGTGGCGCCTGACACCGGAAAGAAACATGCCGAGAGCCAGTGGGGCCATGCTAGTCCCGGTGAAACCAAATTAGGAAGGATCGCTAAGCTTCACTTGGCTTCCCTGGTGCAGTATTTGGCTGCCACCTCCCTCATGTCTCCTACAATTAATCCATGGGGTTCAGTCCCCAGCAGCTGCAGAACAGCTGACCAAGGCAGGGGTCAGACCGGCAACGCAGCAGAGGACATCTTGACCCGGACAGGCCGCCACTGGAAACTGAACCTGGTAACGCTCAGTACACGAACCCTCTCAGTGAAGCTAGCTTGGCAGGACTCCTGAAGAAACTATCAGGCATTGTGTCGGATATTATTGTCCTTAGTGAGATTAGAAGAACTGATCAGGCTTATACAGTGCTGACTAACGGCCAAGTTCTCTGCTACGAAAGACTCCCAGATAAGAAGCAATACGGGCAGGACCCCTAATCCATAAGGACATAGCAGGCAACATTGACGAGCTCTAGAACACTAATGACAGGGTAGCGGTAGTCGCAATAATACTAAATAGGAGGTATAGAACAAAAGCAGTGTGCTCAGTAAACTAAGTATACTGTAGTCATGGCCGACTTGAATGCAAAAGTGGGGGGAAAGCAGGCTGGTGAACAAACAATCAGCAACTAAGGCATCGACTCTAGAAACACTGCAGGAGAGATGCTGGAAGATTTCGCGGAAAGGAATAACCTCCGAATAATGAATACCCTCCTCAGGAAGCGTAGGAACAGAAAGTGGACCTGGAAAAGCCCTAATGGAGCAATAAGAAATGAAATAGATTTCACACTTTCTGCCGATCCCATCATAGGGCAGGATGTAGAATTGTTTGGTAGGGTAAACTGCAGTGATCATAGGTTAGTGAAGCCTATCATTTACCTCAATATGAAGAGAAAGAGTAGGATTAGTCAAGAAGAAACAGGCCAACCTAGACGCAGTAAGGGTAAAAGCAGACCAATTCAGACTGGTGCTTCCAAACAAATATGCAGCCTTAGAAGAGATATGAAGATAACATAGAGGTAATGAATGAAACCTTAACTAGACTGGCCTCAGAAGCAGCAATTAAAATGGGAGGTAAGGTACCAAGGCAACCAGTAGGTAAGCGCTCCCAAGTAACCAAGGACCTAATAAAGAAACGACATAGAATGAAAGTGTCCAACTCAAGAAATCAGACAGAATTCACTGATCTGTCAAAACTGATCAACAACGAGGAAATAAGGAATATTCGAAATTATAACGTGAGAAGGGCTGAGGGAGCCGTAAAAATTGGACGCAGCATGAAATAAGTGAGAAGAAAACTTGGCATAGCACAAGCCAAGATGTATGCACTGAATGATAAGCACGCTAATATCATCAGCAATTTGGAAAATAGAATAACAGCAACGGTAGAATTCCATTCTGACCAGTACGTTACCCAGAGAAGCCGCCCTACCTCTATTCGAAGTAGTAATGAACATGATACAGAGGCTCCCTGTATATTTAACGATGAAGTTAGAGGGGCCTTGCCCTTCATATCATTTTGGTGTACTATAGGTATGGTTCATGATATTCGTACCTGCATAATGTCTGCTATATAGTTTATGTATGTGCATAGTCTTGTACATGTACTTATGATCGTGAATTTTTGTGTATATTGTAAGGAAATTTTTTCTGAATGGTATTTCTAAATCACATTGGGACAATGCTGCAGACACTCGAATGCTCTTTAAATACTGAAGGAGTGCTTGTACGATTCCCCGCCGTGTACTACGTATTGGAGTCCTCCTAATGGTATTATGCCATTGTCGCGGTTGGCGAGGTTTCTATTTTCGTTTTTTGAAATATTTAAAAAAAAAGAATCAATGAAACGGAAATGAAGCTCTGGCCATCTGTCTACGACAACCCCTCTGCAGCAACCAAATTATGCGATCTACGACGTGCGACTAACAAAGTGCTTTTAAGGGAGAGAAAAAAAAAAGATACAGGTCCTGGCATTACATTTGAGCAAATGTGATGCGATAGAATTATCATGATCGGCCAAGCCATGCTTTTGATTACAGCACCTGTGAGGACAACACACGCTTGAAACTTTATTGAAGCCCCTGTGAGGACACGTGTTACGCACTAGTATCAGAACCAGCCCACCCACACGTTACAATTTGCGATTCCGAATTACGACTACGATGCAGTCGGGATCGGCCCACATTATTTTGCGTCCGCACCAACAATGAAGGCAGGTGATTGGTCTGCATAATGAGAACTTTCATAGAGCTCCCTCCAAAAGTTACTAGAAGAAACTTCAATACAAGCGTCTGCAGAAGCTGCAACTGGAGTGCTTAAGCCAGCATGCGAATGATCGGCAGTATATGGATTTGCCTACAGTTCGTCCTTCTGGCTTCAAGTGGCACTGTGACTTTGCGAATTTGTCATTTTCAACTAAATATTGCGTTGTAATTGCAACAATTCGCATTTGCCACTGTATTCGGAAAACTAAGATCGCTTGGAAATTCAGAAAAAAGAAAACTCAATAAAATATTTTAAGAGCGTTTGAAGCCAAAAGCACAAAGATTAGACAAATCCATGTACGAATCATCATCCGCATGATAGCCGAGCGATCAAAGCACCAGAGTAGGAGGGAGAGAAAACAAGAGGCGAACGGCTTAGAGGTTAACCAGAGTATGTGTCCGGTTGGCTACCCTGCACAGGGGGAAGGGGTGAGGGGCAGAAAAGATAAGAAAACAAGACAAGATTAATTCTTTGAAAAAGCATACTATAGCGCTCTTAAAGCAGTTTCGGGCCGACGCTCGGCTGGGACCAGACTCCAAGAATTCTGGCTTCCGTATGGGGATGGTTGTCAGTATTGTCGAGATCGGTGCTGAGGACTTTGTGCATTAAAACGGCGACAATCCCACAGAAAGTGTGTTACCTCTTTGCAACCGCAAACTTCACATTCTGGACTTGTAGAGATTCCGATGAGGTAGCAGTACGCATTAATCAAGGCTACTCGAAGCCACAGACGACAAATGAGAGTTACCTCCCATCGTGAAAAGCCATGCGGACGGCGGAGCTTCATGAGGATCCGGGGACCAAAGGCGCTGGTTTTTATAGTCTGCCGAATTCCACAGCGCCAACGTGAGTTCGCGAGAAAGCACACGGAGCTTTACCGCTACGGCTTTTGTTGACATCGGGATGGCGACGCAATCAATCAATCAATCAATCAATCAATCAATCAATCAATCAATCAATCAATCAATCAATCAATCAATCAATCAATCAATCAATCAATCTTTATTTTCATTCTGTCAATGATACAGAAAGAAGGACTGTGACAAAAAGCTGTGTCAGAACAGCTTGACTAGGTCAGAGCCCCATAGAAAAATTTCGGAGCGGTAACAGTACTACCGTAAAATAAATAAAAAATTGAAACTTAACAGAAAGCGTTGTTCTATAGGGCGCACACTAAGTAATGGAAATGTAAAGTTAATACAGAAAAGTTAAAGCAGCTTTTACAGTCGTCATAACAATAAATATAAAACAGTTTCTTAGAAAAAATGAATATTTGAAATGCTATCAAACTACAGATATCTAAAATAAATACAATTAATGAATGTATTATGTTATGTGAAGATCGAGCGGCTGCGTCTGCTTGCTCGTTTCCAAGGATATCACACTGACTTGGCAACCATTGAAATACGATATCTTGTTCTTCTTCAATTGCCCAATGGTACATTTCTCGTGTGTCCGCGAGAAGTCGTTCGTGGAGTCCAAGGCGTAATGTAGAGAGCAATGCGCAGAATATGGACCATTTCTGAGGCGTTTCCTGATTGAACAATTGAATTGCTGCATGCGCAGCTGTAAGTTCGATAGCGTAGTTGATGTCAAGTGCGATTGCCTGAATTTTATCACTGTAGATTTTTCTGGGACAAATACTGCAGCTGCTTAACGAGAGTGCATGATCGACCCATCGGTGTAAATATGTAACCGGTCACCCTGGACTTCATGTAATAGCAATAATGCTCCCTGCTTCAATGCTACTGACGGAAATTGTGCCTTCTTGATATCTGCAACGGTAAGGCGTACACGAGGTGAATGCAGAGACCACAGTGTCAACGAAGGTCATGCCACTGGGACGTAATGCGATGGGAGCGATGCCCCGTGAGCAGTCAGGAGACGGCTAAAACTCGTACGCGGCCTTATCGTTGGCAGGCAAGCAAGATGGTCAAAGGGCATCCTTGCGACATGTCGAATGTGCAATCTTAGAGCGTTGACTGCAATGCACTTTGCTATACGGTGGTCACGCGCTATGGCGATTGTGGCTGCTGTGGATGCACACTTAGGGAGGCCCAGGCACGTCTGTAGAGCTTGGGTTTGTATACTCTGGAGTATGCGAAGGTTCGTTTTACTGGAGCTACCCAGCATGGGCAGGCTGTATCTTAGGAAGTACCAGAGTAGCTTTTGTAGGAAGGCGCTAGGATCGCATTTGAAAACACAATAACATTAACTCGGCATATTCAGTGTCACGATTGCGTATATTCAGGCGGCAAATGCGCATCTATAGATGAGGGAGCAAGAAGGACGCAAAAAAGAAATTTTGAGTTTTACGTGCCGAAACCACGACCTGACCATGAAGCACGCCGTAGTTGAGGACTCCGAATTAAGTTTCAGGCCGCTAGGCCTGTTTAAGGTCCACCTAAAACTAAGTACAAGAGCATAGTCTGCGTTCCGCCCCCATCAAATTGCAGCCACCGTGACCAGGATCGGATGCCTCGAGCTCCCCAGCGCAACGCCATAGCCACGGAGCTGGAACGACGGGCTAGGGCAAGAAATGCAGAAATGGGTGGAACGCGGGCGTTGCACGCACCTTGATGTCACCACGGTGCGAGGATCAGCAAGATTATTGAAGCGTATAGTTGTGCAATATCTCGCGTGGGCTATCGGCAGCCGTCGTAGGCTGCCGACATACCAGACGGCAGATATTTGCAGTGCAAAATTCGTGTGCTTCCAATTAACGACATACGTGGCATCGCACATTACCTTAAAGCGAAGCTTTCTTTGTCTGCTGCAGGGCCCCGGTTCGCTTCAGTTGTGTACCGTGACGGGTCGGTTGTGTACGTAGCACGGAATCTAACCGTCAGAGCCGTTCCAGGGAGCGCACATCTTCCTCTTCCGCACAGAAGGCGCGCACAGAAGCCCTGGCTGGCGAGCACTGCAAGAACAATGAAAGCAATCACACGCTAGATGTGTACAGGTAGCACTTGCTCGGTGATAGTTCAAGTATGCGCGACCAGCACGGATTACAGCGTTTCTTGCTCGTTTACAAGACCTTCCGCCTGACGCTTCCTATGACAGTGTAAACTTACTCTTGGTCCGTGAAACTGTTTGCGCTTGATGCAGCGCTTTCTCACGATGCATCCACGGCGTGTTGTAGCGAAACACCGCTGAACCACGCGCCCCTCGACGGCTTAGAAAACAGAAATCGAAACTGAAACTATAAGGTTTTTTTAGCCTCCAAGGTATCAGGGCTGAGTGCCAAGGGTAGGGCAGCGATAAAGTTGCATAAAAGCGTTCCGGCGCTTTCGTGCGTTTCTGATCATGAATGCGGGTTCCAATCATGTCGAGTCGTGAGCTTCCGTGTGAAAAGGGTCAGAATGTCTGCGCCTTTAACAGTTTTGTAATAGTGCTTCGGCTTAGGCTATTTAGCACATATCTATAGCGAGTACAACGAAGGACATGCGTTTGTACCTCCTCGCTTGTTTTTAACAATTGCGTGTACTAAAATTAAGCGTTTTGATGTGTTCGGGCGATTGGTGTACGTCAATTAAGAGTTTCAATCGTTTCAAGGCGCAAGCTATTGTGAACTAGGAGCCTGTGCGGCCTGAAGCCATGGCAGTCAGAGCCATTGACATGACAAGCCGCATGTGCGTTATCATAAACTGGGCCCTCATGACCCAACATTGAGAAACATTTTCAAGAAGCACACCATTATAACGCCCAAATTTTGATGCCTAGGTTAAATGAATGGTAGCGAAGATATACGACACTATTAACTTCCGGACGTGCTCGACACGCAGGGTCCAGAAATGGCGTGAAAAATCTCGGGAGTAGCAAGACATAGGGACTCCCAATTCGCCCCCACCACATTTCACCACAGCGGGCCCACTACGAATAGGGAGCCAGCATGATAGCAAGGTGGGACCTTAGGGCCCCGTTAGGTCTAACACGTCAGGCATTCAAGATTTCTAATGCGTAAATAAGACTATCTTTTGTATTTTTGTTACATAATTTCTGTATCCTAGTGACTATACACCCTCTGCAGCGCGCACAAGACGTTTCACGTAGCCCACAGCGGCAGCGTGCCTGATACAGCCTATCCGATTTTTTTTATTTCTAAGCTCTGCTTTGCAGTTTGGTAATTGCTATTGTTTTCGAGTACTATTGGTATTGCTAACATGCCTCCCCCGTTATTCGTGCGAGCAGCTTGCGTTCGGCACTTGCCTGTTATCTTCGACAGCTGTATGGGGCAAGGGTCGAGATTGTGAGCGCGCGGATCACAGTGAACGGTGGCTATGATGGCCAAATTGTGACTCGAAACAGGCGCTGCTACGACGACGAGAGCGTGTACGCCCCGTGCGCAATGCATGAGTGCCTGTGGTCTACGATGCAGCAACCCCATTCTTGTATCAGTTCTGGTTACACAAGTTACTGAAACTGATTCCCAGTATTAATAGGTCACTCACTGCATTCTCGCCAATTGATATCGCAAGGTCCGAGTCCGGCAGTAAAGAACTCTGTTGTCTGTTTTACCATTAGAAGTGCTTTTGCACACTTATTCGGATGCTTATTAGCCATGAAAGCATAAAAATAAAAAGTGAAGTAGAATGCGGTGAATAAGCGTGAAGTATCCCTTCGTACAGTTCTTACGAGTTTTGAGGAAACCATACGGAACCCTACTAGAGGGACTTAGACTCCAATACAAGTCATTCGTTCGCCAACGAAATATTAAACTTATGTTTGTCCCCAGTGGCAGTCGATGTGTCAGGAGTGCGACTTCGCCCTGTAAGGATGGCACTAGAGCACGGCACTGGTGTCATTCATGGCAGCGCTGTGATGTTAAGCATGAGGTCTCGGCTATTCGAGTTAAAGCCAGACAATTCTACAACCGTCAGATGTTGGAATTTGGGCTTCGTAAACGATTTGTGGCTACAACGTGAACCGAAAAAGAAGGCTTGCCATTTGCCATGCGCATACTTGCACAACCCCACTTTATGGCGATATATATATATATATATATATATATATATATATATATATATATATATATATATATATATATATATATATATATATATATATATATATATCTGCTGTTTTATGACTGGACGTCGCCAAGTTGTTTTGGATCCGAAGTGGGTGGCCTCCTATGATAACCATAGAGGAAAGGTGCCCAAGACAGCTTTCAGAGTCTACGTTGGGCGCTAGAAGAAAGAAAGAAATAGGGAGGGAGAGAAGAGCATAATTACAATGCATTCCTAAAATTCGGCATTCTCAGGTAATATTGTGTTTTGCGTGTGCTCTGAGGCTTTGCATTGTGTGTTTCAATTCCAGCTCACTGTATATTGTACCCTGCATGGAAACTGCCGGCACTGCATCTCAGACTCCAAATTCTCTCACGTTCGACTGTGCGAGACACATCCACAGGCTCTCCCACTATACAGCCAGATATTTTTTCATATGAATTGTGACGTATGTGACTGACGCCGTAAAAAGAGACCCAACGCCTCGACGACTCAGAAGTCGAAGCTCGGAAAAACACAGCCTCGTTAACTTGCGCGATTGCTGAGAAAATGAGAATGGCAAAAGAAAAATTAAGTCATTTAAGTATCCTTACCTGATTTGAATACGAAAGCATAATGACATCTCTAATTAATTGGCTACGTTCATGATACGTGATGTCATACACTGTCACGTGTCCTTTACCACTCTACATTAATCCACCTTATCCAGCTTGTTATAATCTGTAGCAACCTTCATCTCCCTTAATCCACTTTATTTCACCCTAATACACTTTAATCCACCTTACTCCATCTTGTTCTACTTTAATCGAACTTAGTCCACTTTAATTCGCCTTCATTCATTTTACTTCAGCCAAATGCACTTTAATTTTTCCATTACTTACCCATAATTACTACTAATTAACATACTTGCACCATTTACTATTTTCGGGATTACCACTGACGTCATAGAAGACGCTGATGCCGTCACACTCATTTTTGGTACCAATCGTTGCGCACAACGCCGTATTTCTGCATCGTTGGTCGTGTAACCCTTTCCCGTTAATAACAGGAACACTCGTCTCGCCGTCATTGTCTACCACACGTACGCAGCGTCACAATAGATCCACTACGGCGGTGTCTTCCCGTCATTGTGTCTGTTGCTGGAAGGCACGTGCAACGACGACTTTTCAGAACTCTTGTTGTTCAATCGATCTGGTATTATTACCAGCATGAACGCTTTGCTGGTATTTCACTTCTTGTTAGGAGTAGGAATGAATGCAAAAGAAACATAGTGCGTTGTTCAGAAATGACGCATGTGTGGTGCCGCAATGACTGTAGGAGCGGCGGTGAGCCCTTTATATGTTAGCGCAGCACGATGGCATACTCTACAAGTGTGCTCCTCAACCTTTCTTAACATGCGTCCTTCCAAAAATGTGCGTCATAGCGCCGCGACCCTCCTTCTGTTGTTGCAATACTCCAGGCGTTTACCTTTTAGTTTAGTGAGTTAACACTACTACGCTGCCCTCAAGCTCAAGTTTCACCCCTGATCTTACGTCACGATCGATTAGGTGATATAAAGATTGTTGCCTAATGAAAACCTACTTATAAAGAAAGAAAGGCATTGCGTAACACCGCGAGAGTAACAACGATAACAACGATTTGACTAATGCCTCATGACAGCCTGCTTCGGTAAATTTCTCAAAACGACAGCACAGCTCCAAAGCCTTCCTTCTTCAGAATTATCATAAATTTAAGTCACCCGCCGCGGTTGCTGAGTGGATGTGGTGTTGGGCTACTAAGCACGAGGTCGCGGGATCGAATCCCGGCTGCGGCGGCCGTATTTCGATGGGGGCAAAATGCGAGAACGCCCGTGTACTTAGATTTAGGTGCACGTTAAAGAAACCCAGATGGTCCATATTTTCGGAGTCCCACACTACGGCGTGCCTCATAATCAGAAAGTGGTTTTGGCACGTAAAACCCCATAATTTATTAATAAATAAATTTAGGTCACGCGACATATTTACGCTTTGACGCTTACGCTATTCCAGGTGCCTACAAGAAAAAAAAAAAGCTCGCGGACAGCTTTCTGTGGCATTGAAGGGTAAGCTAAGGGTGCGTGGCTGCTGTACCTGTGTTACGGCGCCAAGTAGTCCGCCAGCGTTTCACAGTGATTTTGGTTGCTCGGAACAGACGCTGATTCGACTCAGCTTCACGTGCGATGGTTTCGCGTTTGCCCAGACGCGGAAGGGAAAAGCCGCAAAGTAAGTAAACTTTTACATTGAGTGGTGTGTTTTATCTTATTTAACTGTTGCTAATAAGGTGTTTATGCTTTCTCTTCCCCAGCTTAAACTAAGGTGGATGAAAACACAAGACTCTTTTCAGAAGCGCTCTAACTTGTGCGTGCTTTGTCTGCCTAGCTTTTCCTTCATTGCCACAGAAAGTTATCCGCGAGTATATTTCCATTCCTTAAAATGTTTGACGGGTTTCCGCTAAATGCGGCACAATTCGCCTAGGGTTCACAGACTATGCAGCTTAAGAAATATTGCTCTAAGGCCTTATCGCTTCACTAATTGAGCAAGGTCCCGCATTCATACACCCATGTGCAACATCAGTGTTTTATAAACTCATGGCTCCATGTGCAGGTTATCTCAGCGCCGTTTTCAGGGGCCCTCTCTGCGCAACTTATTGCCACAACTTGAAACATTCTTCCACTTCATGTGCGCTTCAGATTCTGGGAATCGAAGGCAGTAGCACCCTGACGGAAGTATTCACTGGCCTACACTAAAGCCCCTCTTACATTCCTCATATGGGAAGTTTGCTCCAGGAACAGTCCTTTACTTTGGAGCTTTTAAATGCATGCTGAAAGTGTTTCATAAGGTGATTACTCAGAAATTGCCCATGAGAGTTACTTAAGCACAGTGAATGGTAATCGCCCACTTTCAAAAGTTCACGCAGCCCATCTGGTAGATCAAATCGTCATCACTTCGGGGGCTGGCATTGTTCTATAATAGCTCTGGGCTGGTACTTTGAAAACTTAAGGAAACAGGACATGTGTTTCTAAACTATAACGCAGGTGCATTGCTGTTTATGACCTAGTTTTTTTTTTTTGTAAACCTACATTTGGCTGCGTAGTCGATCACCTGGGAGATGTCGCACATGCAAACACTCACGGAAACATGCACAGACCCACACTTACACGCATACACGCACGTATGCGTGGGCAGGTGCAGTGACAACGAACAATCGCAGTGGGAAACACGCTTAGAAACCCCTCGTTGGAATTCATGCTCGCAGCCCGCACTGTGTATATACATGACATGCTCGTTTCCACCATGATTAATTGTGTTTGTCCCGATGTAGGACGTACTTGGCACTCGACAGGATAATCTAATATGACGGATTACACGAACACCGCTTAGCGCTGGCGCCCTGCTGGCAACAGAAGTTGATCGCAGGTGCGATTGAGAGAAATGTGGCAAAACGCAGTGCGTCTCACTGCAGCCTCCAGCGCTTTTCTCGGCTAAACTACACCAACGGGCTACAAACTACACGTGCCAACCACTCTATCTTCGACCTGTATGTAGCAGCCTATCGTTACACGTTTTGTTGACTTCACATGCGAGCCTTATGAGAGTATGCGCACTTTCGAACGAAACAATGAAACAAACGGTTGCGATGGAAACACCGTGGTAAAGTTAGCTTTCACTCGTGAGCGAGAGACCGAAATCAGCAGTATGGTTGGTGACGTCGCAGGTTTGCACGAAAGCTGTACCAACGCAGAATATGAAAATGAGTTGCCTGGCGTGCAGCCACCAGTAGGCTTCCTTCCTGGTCCCTGGAAACTGTTGCAAGCTGCGGTAGCCAAAAGCCATCTCTAAGCTGGGTTATATATGGTTAGTTGTCTCAGTTCCCTTCAACGGGTTCTACCAGCTGAAGAGAACCCCACAGCGAAGAGCTGAAACTGCGTTAAACTGAACATGTAAAAAAACAACCTTTGTTGCAGCTGTTCGCGCTTAAAACACATCTAAACAACCTCGTGGAGCTGACGCTCGCCAAGCAGAGACAGCAGAAGCAGGGTTTATTCCTCAAGAATTTAGGATGACATGTCAGAGAATTCACGGCACACGAAAACCATGCAAAAATCAAGAAAAAGAAAATGAGAAACGAGAGCTCACTGCCAGGTGGTTTTTTTCTTCAAAGGCGACATAGTATATTAGACGCAGTCCAATGACGAGAGCAGTTTATTTTACAGCGAGGCTGTTAGGGCGACTAGAAGTGCTTGAAAATGCTAGTAGATGCCTGATTTTGCGATTTTTTAACAAAAAGCTAGATCATTCACAAAGTTTCTGTTTTACGTAAAAACGGAAAACGTTAGCGGTAATATGAAGACAAGCTTTGAAGTGTGTGGACTAATTAAGGGCAATATGAAAGTTGGTAGACCGTAGTTTTGTGCCCACTTGGAGGCGTTATGTGAAACGCCTACAAAATTTCCCCGCAGCCCTGAGAGGACCGGACATGGCGGACATTCTATATTTGTTGAAAACGGGTGCCATGCTATAGGTGACGCGTACCGAAGGTTCAATGTATGCAGCCTAACTATGTGGCTGTAGAAATAATCACGGAATATTCGTTTTCTTCCATTCGTATGCGTTATACGAAGTGGGTAGCTGGTTATCCCGGTCTCCTTGGCGAAGTAAACGAGGCACGTTGTTCGTCTTTTATTGAAGCGAGAAACGTGTTTTGAGTCATGTCGATAAATGTTTCATCTCTGTAGGGCAATTACTGCCTTTGTAGAAAATTACTTATTCAACCGTGCCAGACTGCCATACGGCCGTTATCCTAAAGTTTTAAAGGCACCGCACATGACAGTAAGTACACCTTCAGTGGAAATAGAGGGCATGTTAAGTGTAATCTACGGCGAAACTTTAACAGTCACGACTCAATTAGGAGCTCGCAAACACTGAAGCCTTTTTTTTTCTCCCTATTTTCGTGCGTTATATGATCGAGGTTCGTATTCCGTTTATTTGACGTCGTTATTAAGCTAATTGAGGTATCGTGTTCATATTTGGTTAAAATAAGTGGCAGGCTATGGGTTATGTGTAAGGGAAGTTCATTGTGTGCATGTTAATTAGGGCGCCTGAAATAAATTACGCATCTTCGAGTGCCTCAGAGCTTCATAAGTGGGTTTTGCGAACTGCACTGCTGCCTTGGGAGAATAATCAATGCCACCGAGATGAAATTCCGCGAAAACTGGGGAAAACGTTGCGAAATATCGTCAGGCAAAGTTAAATGTGTCTCATTCAATTGCAGTAATTGTAAAAACTTTTTTAACAGGTGCTGGAAATCGCTATACGGCATATTTTCTTTTCTCATTTATTCCCCCATGTTACGAGAGAACGCTCCGTCACACCGAGCCTATATTTGGCGAAACTGGTGTGGTCTCAGTGCATGTATAGGATAACTGATTGCCCCCCTCCTTCCCCCGCTCCAGCCAGCTGTTGGGTGAAGGGGGGGGAGGCGGAGCATGTTTAGTGCAATGTGCGGCGTAACTGTAGGGTTTCTGACTTAATTAGCTTTGTAAATATTTACGGAACCTTCGGGTTTTCCCTTGTTTTGATAAGTTATAAGAAGTTAGAATTACGTGTCTCTGGCGTCCCCTGGGAATAAACAAGGCGGCTTGTTTGTATTTTTTTTAAGCAAAGGAAAGGTTATGTGCGATGTGCAAACACAATTCAAAGTGTGGTGGTTAATTACGGCTTTCACAATAAATTACTTATGCAAGCGATCCTGAGCGTTATATCTGTCTTTTACGGACGGTTCAGAATTTATCCTGCACTCCTGGAAGAACTATAAATGCCCCCAAAGTAACATTTAATGAAAATGTGGCGAACGTTATGGCAAATCAACATGAAAAATTAAACGTATTTGGTTCAATTACAGCCTGTGTAAAAATTATTGCAGCAAGTTCTCGAAAGCGTTATATAAGGGCAAGCTTGCGTTTTGAGGTGTGTGCTTTAAGACAGGCAACTGGCTCTAAAAAGGTAGCTTCGCTATAGAAATTGGGATGGGATTCTTAAAGGTCGCACAAGTTCGTTTTTATACAATAATTATAGAAGCCAAATTCTGACATTCCCGACATTTTAAGATTTTTCAACAACACCTTTTGGAGTGCATGTGCGTTAACGCTTCGGCAACGTGCGGGTACCGCACGACCATAAATCTTGTGGATGGTGCTGAAGCGAAGAATACACCGCCGCTTACAGCCCCATTATCAGTGCGTAAGTTCAAGCCGCCAAGAGCTGCCCAAAGCGGTTCCAACATAGGAAAATCGGTGGGGTGCTCGGTTCACGGAGTAACAGAGATTGCGGGTCGCACTCGAAACGCAGAACTTTGATTCTTACCACCATCCGGTACGCTCTGTGCGTGAGCGGGGCATTCTCAGTGTCAGGTCAATTCGCCGTTCTTAATATATTCATGATACACAATGAACTGATCTTAACACTCGCTGTTGAGTGAAGGAATACGACCCATCAATTAAGTGGTTGTTGCGTTGATAAATGAAATCGACAGCCCTTCAAAGACCCGCAAGATTATACCGATAACGTCTTGATGCGTTAAAATTCGACATGCTAAAGACCACGATAAGGTCGTCACAGCACCGGCAGAATTGCTACCAGTTGCGGAGGCGTCCGTATAAACGTGTACTCCACCATGACAGGAGGTATTCAGCCTAACTATAGTCGCCTTCTTGAAGCCTAGCGACGGAAGATAGGCCTTCTTTGCATTTCCATGAAAGCAATGGAACACTGGTGGATGCTGGAGGTGGCCCGCAAAATTTGGTCACGATGCAGGCGTGAATTCACTAGGGCGCGATAGGAGGCCCTGACGCACTGTGGGTAGCAACAGCATTACACAGAGATTCATGTACTGCGATGGAAGCTAGATCATGGAATGTCAGAGGGAAAGGTGACGAGCGCGCTAAGTGCGCGAAAAGCTGCGTGCGTGCTGAGTGGAAAGTCCTCAGCTCTAGTTGTTGCACCTGTCCAGGCGCATCGTAGAATGCTAAGGTGTGCGACTAGGGCTTGGGATTGTAGCATTCCCTGTATTCCGCGATTACTGGCCGCGGATGGGTTGGGTAACATTGGAAGGCTATATCTCTTAAAACCCAGCACAGTGTGTGCCGGTGCCACCTTAAATTTTATCATTTTTAGTTTTTGATAGCTTTCGAAAGACGTCAGGCAAAGGCTAGTTACTTGTTTAATGCAGAGTTACAGTGCACTCGAAGACAAACCAAGGCTCTGGCTGGCCACTTTTGTTGACGTTTTCCTTTCCGAAAAGAGCCCTAGTCAGTGAAAGCATCACGGTGTAAATGGACGTGCCATTGATGTCATCTGTGCAGCCTTATGACAGTAAATTCAAGAAATTTTGCCATTTATTTTCCGCCCTAGAAATCAACCTTATGCCTAGCTTTGCTGATGAAGTAGCTGTCGAGACTGGTTGAGCGTTTTCCTTTGGTGACCCTTTCGAACGCAATAATGGCGGGCGAACATTGCGGAATGCTACCACCTACGACACTTCGAGGGGAACTAGTAATTAATCACCGCAGTTTATGAAGAAAGCGGAGAAGCATCGTCGACACGGGCATGATATTCAAGGCTTTACGTGGCAGTGTGCCCATGGCGCCCTTTGTGCATGCTATAGCGACGACGCATGCACGGTATGAAAAGCAGCCGAACGTTGGAAGGAGCGGCAGCGTCTGAAAAAGAAACAGAAAGACGCACGCGAGCGGGTGGAGGGGGGGAGGGGGGGAGAAGCTAACCAATCTCCGCTGCATGGCTATTGAGAGAGATTGTTGGCACGCTGCTCAAAGCTTCTGTCGGCGGCAGGAGCCGCAGCCACCGGCATGGGAGCAACCGGCAAAGAAGGCATTCGGCTCACATCTCGCGTTCTTTCGCTCACTCTCTACCTGGTTTAGAGTAGCGTTTCAGCCTCCTCCTCTCGGGTCTGTCGGAGGAAATTCCAAGGAACCTGAATTCGTCAGAGCAGCTAGCTGCAAGCCTGGTATCCCTCGCCGCTTCGCTCTCGACTTCCCCCACCTCTGCCTCCCCCCGCCCATGTGCCTACCGATCTCGTCTCCTGTCCTCGCCAGCTGCGTTCACCTTGCCTCCCTCGGCGATCCCCGTCAGCAGAAAAGCCGTATCATAAGAGGGGGAGGAAATTGCAACCTCTGATGCTCGCCAGCTATTGAGGACCGTCTCCGAGGAGCGAACAACCGTGAAGCGAAAAAGAAAGCGGCCGGTGATACGTGAAGAAAAGAAGAAGCGCAGGAGGGGACAGAGAGAGAGTGTGTGGGTGCGTGGAAAAGAGCGACAAAGCGGGGCAGCGGAAAGAGGGAAAGAGGAAATGACCATCTTTACGACCTCGATGCTGTGCAGCCGATGGTCCCGTCGGAGGCAAATGCTGCGACTATATACAGCGCTCGAGAAACCGTTCATTCGAAACGAGCGACGCATGCCAACTTTCTCTGCGAGCCCATGTTTAGAGAGGGCGAGAAAGAAAAAAAGAGTGCGGAGTGTGCAACGCCTGTGTGCGCTGCCCCTCTGCCTTCTTCCGTTGATTTTCTTCTTCCATTCTTCAAGAAATGTCTCCGGTCCTCTCGTGATCTTACTTGCATTGTTTTGACGCCATCGCCTGGCTGATGGGGCCGCGTGGCTTCGATTTCCCTATTTTTCTTACAGTGTATAACCGCTGTTGTGCGTACGGTCAACACTATCTCTTCGAGTACATTGGATGAGCACCGAATACTATATGTACCTAGATTTGTTCATTGACTGTATACGACCTTATCTCTGCGTAGGAAGCAGGCGAGGCTGTTGACGGAGGTGTTTCCCACTGTGTATGCTTGAATACCGAGCCATCTGCGAAAAGGCGAAAGGTGAGGATAGCCTTCCGTATACAGGGATGTTAATTTCTATACGCCAGTTGTGAAGTATATATAGATTGGGCTGTCTCACCGTCTACATAAAAGCTGTGAAAAAGAAAATCCGCGGACTCCTAAGCACCCATGAGCTATGACTGCGAAAGCCTTAATGTCCAATTGAACGTCGCCGGGCAGTCCTTCGAGTTATGAACTCCTAGCCGGTGAACGAGTGCGTTGAGGCATTTGGCCAACGAATCCTAGATAGCACAAGGCTGGTGCACTTCGATCCGTGACGTTGTGCCACCTTGCCCGATTACCATAGGATCTAATGGGGACGCTATCGAGTAAACCGCCGTGATTTTGCCGTCCTCACATTCGTCACACCGGGCTTGGAAATGGAAATTTCGGTCCAGGTAGCATGATGCATACAGCGGAATGCACAGGCCTGCAATCTAGGAGGTACACGTTTAGCCCAGCGGGTCAGACACTCGGTTTCTGAGACTGCGGTCCTAGGTTCGAAACTGACTACCGCCAACATTCTTCCTTTCGAGTTCATTGTACTTTTTACACTAATTTCATTATGGTGATTACCTAGGCGAAGTTAGAAAGCAGGCGAAAGCTTGTGTGGATAACACAGGCTCGCGAGAGCGAGAGTGACGTGGCGTCGCAGCGATGCCCTCACGCAACACCTGGCCAGCCAGCACGGCAGCAGGTG
This sequence comes from Dermacentor andersoni, assembly GCF_023375885.2. NCBI lineage: Eukaryota > Metazoa > Arthropoda > Arachnida > Ixodida > Ixodidae > Dermacentor > Dermacentor andersoni. Next base: position 69,706,109 of record NC_092817.1, read on the forward strand.
TGCCCTTTCGCCCGCATCTGCTCCGTCGAGGCGCGCATGCGTCGTGGCGTTGCCGCCAATGGGATTTTAGGTGCTCTTTCGCTGCTACAGACGCCGAATTTTTCGCTCAATGGGCCAATTGATGCCATCGCACCAAAAAAAGGGGGTGTTTTGTTTACTTTTCCTGCTCCTCGACTTTGAGAAGACGACTGCGTGAGATTACCGTTTAACCGCTCGCAGTGGTCATCTTCCGGCGTTCAGAATCGTTGATTTTATTGCTGTACCTAATTTTTGTTTTCTAGCAGCCGTACAATTAAATACTTTGCTTCAGCTTTCCTACTGTAGTCTCGATTATAGTGTATCATATAATGAAACATTACGACAGGCGAGATGAGTTGACCTTCTTCACGTACCACAAATTATTGTTTTGAGAGTGAGAACCAGCTTGATAATCACGCAGGATATTTTTTAATTTGTAATGTTTCTCTTGTTTATGTGAAAATTAATTCATTTTGATTGTATAGTGGTATAATACACAAGCGCAAAGGGGAGCACTGAAATGTTCAATATCTTTTTAGTGGACGACGAAGTGCCTCTTTGGTACAACGCGTCTTTCTCTGTTCCTTGCACATTCGTCAAATTTTGCACGTTTTTCGGGGACGCTGCTCCTAGCTGCCTCGTGGCGACTGACGCGGAGCCTTCCACAGGCCCAAGCAGCCTGAGGTCTGCTATGGCAAACACCCCGGGGAATCAACGCACCTAGTCCAGCACTAGCGAGGTCATCAGCGAGGCACCTTGTGGCTATGGACGCGGCGTCAACTGCGGTGCCGCCAGGCCAGAAGTCAATCATGGGAAGGTCGTCGAGGAAACCAGGTACTTGGTCCACCACCAGCGAGGACACCGAACTGCGCTCGGTCACAGGCGACGATTCGTCAAATGACAGCTTTGAGTCTGTGATGAGCAGGAAGGCCAAAAGAAGAATACTCAAGGTGTCTTTATCAGCGATGACATTAACTATGAAGGCAGAAAGTGAACGCTGGCCGCACACCATCCTCTTCGTACCCGAGGATTCCTCCATCAGCCTTCGAACTCTTAACAGGCAAGCCCTTTCCGTGTTTCTCGAGGGGATCGCGCCGAATGAAATAAGGGAAGTCTGATTAAACACGCGAAAGAATATCCTCGCTGTGGACACGACAAATGGAAGCGTGTTGGACAGGCTTCGAAATATAACAGATTTGGGCGGCATCAAAGTCCGAGTTATTGTACCATTGGACGGAGCCGGCATGGTGGGCGTCATCTACGGCATTGATTTGGCCATAACGAACTCGTACTTGCCAATTCTCATCAAACAATAGACCGCAGGACTTATCATCACGCATGTGCTTCACCTTGGAAACACCCGCTGCGTAAAGTTGATATTCAAAGGCGATTCCATTCCTTCGCATGTCAAGGTTGGACATTTCCGGCATTCGGTTCGGCCATTTGTCCTCAAGCCACTTCTGTGCCATAACTACATGAAGATTGGCCGTGTCAAGGGCGTCTGTACAAAGAGCAAGATTTGTCCTCACTGCGCTGAGTCGCACACTGCTGACGCTTACCGCGCAGCAAATCTAAAGTGCGGTAACTGTGATGGCTCCCATGATGCCTCAGCCAAAGGATGCCCGCAAATTAAGAAAGAAATTGCTATTCTCAAACAAATGATTGGAGACAGCTCATCCCACAGAGAGGTGTGAACAGTACGACATCGGCGAAATCGTCGACGCAAGCGTACAGGGCGGAGTGCTGTTAATACGCAGACTCGACCCAACTCATAATGTTCGAGCGCAAGTAAGCCTGCAACCATGAAGATGAATGATACGCAGAAATCTAACGACACGGGTGACTGGCCTGCGCTTCCGTACATATAACCTGCCAAGGAGCCTCCTCGCCTGATGTCTACTTCTACGCATCATTCGGTTGATGAAGTACCAAGGGTTGACCGACAGATCATATCGATGCTGTGGTCCCTAGTGAATGTCATCAAAGAGTTAGTGTATCGCAACTCCAACCGCTCGAAGTGGCCTACAAGTGCTGGACGCGCTGAGCCCAGTCCTCGCAGCCCTCGAGTAGAACCATGGCTGACAATCACCAACCGTGCCGCAAAGAGGTCAGAGAAGCATCGATTAACCAGTGGTCTGCCAGAGGTCTTAGATGCCGGATGCCTGATTTTCGTCAGCATGTATACTCGAACCACTTCTCAATCATCGTAATCTGTGAACCGAAATTATCAAACCCAATCCGGCTATCGAGCTACGAATCAATCATGTCCTCAATCTACAGCGAAAACAGCAAAGTTGTGTTTTTTTCGTCGGGAGCTTACCTACGTCGTTCAGCATGTGCCGCCTCATGATGAAAACCAGTATGTTTGCCTGACTGTTACGAAGAAATAGCTAGCCTTCACACTATTGGGCACCTACTTATCCCCATCAACCCGGTTAGATAGCAAGATACTAAAGACATCTTTACAGCAACCTCTGGTCCATAGATTATCACAGCAGATTTTAACGCCCACCACGCTATTTGGGGAAGCTCCAAAATTCACGCAACGGGCCTGGGGCTGGCTTCATTTGTATGTGATCATTGATTGTCCCTGCTTAACGATGGGAGCCATACCTTTCTACGAGGCTCATCGTACAGCAGCTGCTTAGACTTGGCGTTTGTGTCACGTTGCTTCGCTACTCGCTTGAAGTGGTTTTTAGACAATGAGACGCGTGGGAGTGATCATATTCCCAGTTACCTTAAGATCAAACGGTTGGCCAGCTGCCAGTCACCAAACACAATCCGGCGAATTGATTGGTCTACATTCAAAACCAGCATAGAAGAACCTTGTCGCAAAGGCGTCCCTTCTGGTCTTCACCATGTGATCAAGGAAGCAGTGCAGAATGCAATGTGCACGTTGACATGTGCTCCAATGTTCTCAGAATCCTACGTGGAGTTGGAGCGACTCCGCGCTATTAGCCGGCGTGCGGAGCGTCGATACCGACGCACAAAGTCCATCCATGATCTAAGAATAGCCAGATGCACGCAAAAGAAGATCCAGCGTCGAATGGACAAACTAGAGATTCAAAGGTGGGCAAAATTTTTTTATCCCTAGACCCTCGAAAACTTCTCTCACACATGGAGAATCGTGCGAGGACTACGTGTACTTCCTGAACAACGGGTGCCATTCAACGCCCTGGTGCTTTTCCAATGCCGAGAAGACATCGAGGTAGTGGAAGGTTTCAGCAAGAAGATTGCAGGTGGATCAATGTACACAGGGTCCCTTGGTACGGATAGCATCATGGCGTATTCACGGGATTCACGCATGGACCTGCCTTTCACTACCGAGGAGCTCGATGAGGCTAATGCATTGTGTAATTGGTCGTCGTCGCCTGGACCAGATCACATATCGCACCGTATCTTGTGCCATCTAGGTGAGCGAGCACGAAATGCGTTGCTGGATATATTCAATGAATCCTGGCGGGATGGAAACGTTCCTCAAGAATGTAAAACAAGCCGTCTGGTACCGCTCCTTAATCCTGACAAGTCACCACTAGAGCTCACGTCATACCGGCCCATCGCGCTGGTTAGTTGCGCAGGGAAGATGGCGGAACGCATGATCCTTGTCAGATTGGAGTGATACCCGGAGCGATACAAAGTTTATCCAAACGCTATGGCCGGTTTTCGACGTCTCCGCTGGTCAATTGATAATGTAATCAATCTGGTCACTTACGTCCAACATCAAAAGAGATGTAAACGGTTATCTGTCGCCATGTTTCTGGACGTAAAAGGAGCTTATGACAATGTCGCCCTTGACGCTATGCTTGATGCTCTTGAATCGGTTAGTCTTGGTGGCCGAGTGTACCGATGGGCCCGCAACTACTTACTCATGAGGTCTTTTTATGTGCAGACCAATGACGGTCCGACCTCTCAACACTACACACCCCAAAGTGGCGTCTTGAGCCGCACACTATTCAATCTTGTTCTTGTTGGTCTCGTGGAACGCACACCAAGTGTTGTTCAGATATCAACGTACGCTGATGACACATGCGTGTGGATATTAGGTGTAACACGTTCTCAGGTGCGCGCGAGGCTTCGAAAAGCCGTGATTTCAATATCGGCATATCTTGGCGAACAAGGTCTCCAGATTTCACCTAAGAAATGTGTGCTGGTCGCCTTTACGCGGAAGCCAATGACGTCCTGTGCCATATTTATCAATGTGAAAAATCTATGTTACGCCAGGACACACAGCTTCTTAGGGGTGATCATTGATCGACACCTCAGCTGGAGTCCCCAAGTGGACTAACTGAAGAAACGCCTATCGGCCATTTCACACTTTTTCAAATTTCGTGGAGAGAAAACGTGGGGCACGTCAGCACACGCGATGTTACAACTCTACAGGACGCTGTTTCTCGGGTATCTGAGGTACAGCTTACCTGTACTGAGCAATACCTGCAGAACTGACATCTCGCATTATCGAGAGTGCACAGGCGCAGGCACTCGAGGTTTGTCTTGGATTGCCGCGCTGCACATCAACAGCGGAGACAATTATGTTAGCTCAAGATTACCGAGTCACAACTCATGACATTGAAAGTCCTCAGAGCACGCATCAGGCATGTTGCCCGCGCCCCTTTGCACCACCTCGCCGCGCTACCGAATAATCGGCCCAGTGCCTCTTTTTGCCAGGAGATATCGGCGTACCGTGGCTGCTTCCCCAGAGATTATACGCCTGCCGAGAGGCTCCTTGCACATCCTTGGTGTTTGGCTCGCCCACAAGTTCGACTCTCAGTACCGGGAATTCGAAAGAAAGCAGGACATTCGTCGCCAGCTCTGAAGTATCTATCTCTACTTATGCTGCACGAGACGTACAAAGATCATCTCCAGATTTGCACTGATGGCTCGACAACTGGGGACGGATCTACAGGAGCCGTGATCTTACCCGAAAAAGCCGTGACCATTTAGTCTAAAACATCTCACCGGGCGACGTCGACTGCTGCGGAGCTTGCTGCACTTCGCAGCGCACTTCGCATGAACCATGAAAGCCTACCTCGATGATGGAGCATATTCACCGACTGAAAGGCAGCCCTGCATTGTTTGCTATCCGCTCGACGTCGTGGACCAAAAGACCAACTTGTTCTATAAGTAAGGCGGTTATATCACCAGCTAGCAGAGAAAGGACATGAAATCACTTTTCAGTGTCTCCCAGGCCACTGCGGCATCATGGGCAACAAAACCGCCGATGAAGCTGCTAGGAGGGCTCACGAAGATGGCGTGAAGGAAACCATCTCCCTATCAAGAACTGACGCACCAGCAAAGCTTCGCGTACTGGCGCGTGATGCCACACCATCCATTTGGAACACGCCAGCTTTCCGACATACTCGACTGCACCGCCTGGACCCACCTCTCCGACTAGGCATTCCATCCGGACTATCCCGAATCGAGACAACTGTTGTCTACCAACTGTGGCTAGGAGTGTCTTTCACGAATGCATTTTCTTGCCGCACCGGAATGACTGATAGTGCTACCTGGGATAGCTGCGGCAGCGAGGAAGCAATCGAAAATATCCTCTGTCATTGTCCTCGCTACAGCTCCCAGAGACAGTCGCTCGTGGGGGCGTTGGCACGCCTCGATGACTGGCCGCTTTCTGAGCATATAATCTTGGAGTGTCAGCTGATGCGACCTTCACACCAGAAGGCGGTGAAGGCGCTACTGAGGTTTCTCCGGTCAAACGACCTGCTTGAACGGTTGTGATCCTCCTGCGTTCCTTTGTGTGTGTGCGCGTGTTTCTAATTTTTCCCCTCGCACTGCTTTAATGTGCGTGCATTTTTTTAAACATCTTTCTGTCTCCCCTTACCCCTTCCCAAGGGCAGTGTAGCAAATTGGATATCAATCTTCCGGTTAACCTCCCTGGCTTTCTCATCTTTTTTATCTCTCTTTCTCTATCTTTTTAGTGAATAATCGTATTTTGTATGATTATATATATATACTTTATTAATGTCTTTCTTATATATTCTAGAGTTTCTTTCACTTGCAGAAGTACCGACACTGAATTGAGTATCATGTATTAAGAACGCGCATTGCGACCTCCCTGCGAGGTTTGAGCGCTACGTAATTGGAGATAAACTGGTAATTACTTGTCAAACCAGTTCGGATAACTATACAGATCACTGTATACGATTACCAAGACGCTCGTCAGTCACTAAACACTAATGCGTACTCGCTGTAACGTGAATTTAGACTATAGGGCTTCCATATATTCCATATATTCCACATATTCCATACACTCGTCCTCGATACTGAACATATAGCTTCAGTAGCATAATTACGGCTTATATTTATTTCACTACAAATCGCCTGCGAAGTTTGTATGTATCGAAATATCTAGAAGAAAATTCAAGTTTTACATGAAAGATATAAACTATTATTCCGTAATACCTCTAACATGAAATGTAAAAAAAAACGAAAACAATGCGAAGTGAAATGCAGCCGACATAGCAAGACAACATGCTTAGAAAAAGCGAGATGTACATCCCCTCCATCCCTGGCTCATGCCCTTTCTCTGCTACAGAAAGGAAAAAAGAGAAACGAAGAAATTCCAGATGCGTAACGGCTTCTTGATAGGTCCGAACAAGACAAATCGCTCCTAAGGGCATTGCATTTACTGCTGCCACTTGCAACATTACCGTGACTTTGGCCTTTGGCCTCCTTCAACGTCGAGACAGAACGGAGCGCGCGAAGGACCTGCCGCACTTTGGACTTTGCACGTTGTCTTGTTGTGAGCCCTTCGACCAACCGATACGGCGGCGCTTCTTCATCACCTGCGACTCGTTTAGAAATACAGGTCACGTGGCTTCTCGTTCAAGACTCGTGCAACTCATGCACTCCCGCTTTCTTCGTGCTGTCCTGATTGGAAGCAAACGCACGTGACACACAAAATAACACATACAAAGCGCTACGTAGGTCGCGCGCTTCCCCCCCACCGACCACAAACAATCGCGCGTTAACAGTGGTAGGCGTCCTTTTAAGTGTTTTCCTGTGTGTACTGTACCTTTGTCCAGGCACGCGCTTGATGCCCTCAAGCCCTGACACCTTCCGCCCTATGCCCTCAGACCCTTTCACTCACCTCTCACGCAGCCCCGCGCCACCTCCCGTCTGAACCCGTGCTTTCGCGACGAGGTATGACGGACAAGAAAGAAATATATCTCTCTAATCGCAAAGTTCAACAGTCAATCGATCCTCTGCGTTCAAGGTACAGGCGACCGGCATCACTTTATCTTGGATTTCGCTTCCCTGTGAGCATTGTCGATAACCAGGCCTCTTTCCCCTCTCTGTACAGACGAAGTGTGCCAATATGCAGTTTTAGCGCGGACGCTTACGAATCAGTCACCGTATGCCCGTATACGCTTCACGTGACGACGCGAAGCCCAAGGGCTTTCGTCCCTGATCTCCTGCGTGGTTTTTCTGGGAAGGGTCTAAGTCTGGTGGACGATAAGAACCGAACAGTCTTGCGCAAGCGCAGGCGCCTTGATATCGGTGAGGTCCCTGAACGGCGCGAGCGGGTATGACAAGGGCGCGAAACAAAAAAAGAAGAGTGCACAATTGTGAACCCACTTGCACTTTGATCGGCGTCGCGCAAAGTCCAACCACGCACGGAAGGAACCCGTGTGAGTACAGCAGCACACGAGGCCTGAAGCAGTAGGCTAGCTCGTGGCAAGGACGGAGAAAAGAACGACGGCCCCGTCCTTCGGCGTAGCACTGTGCCCCCAGATTATGGCAGGGGCTTAGACAGATGAAAACCCTTGACTGATATGGGATTTGAGCTCGGGTGCAAAGTATTAATCGAGGTCGACATATTTCATCTTACTGGCCTCCTTCTCTTCCTGTACATGGCTCGAACAGAGCGTTTACAGTTCGTGTCCAATGTCTACGGCTGTTAGCGGAGGGCGGAAAGCTTCGCAATGGAACAACCCGGCCCTATCAATAACAAACTTTCATGAATATTTTGTGCTATTCGTATGTGTTCTTCTTTCTCTTTTTGGACTATCTGCACACGCTACGCAAATAACACAGAAATTTATATAAGACAGACCAAATGTTATCGGCAAGATGAAGGTTCGCAAGAAACGAATCCTTGTTTATGAAACTAAGAGTTGCAGGCGCCGTGTTGACACGCCGACATGTTTTCGTGATCTCTTCAATAAATAAGGAAAAAAACAGAAAGAACAACGTCAAGGGGAACGAGATGTCTCAATTCAGTGCCAGTATTTCAACACGAGTTACAAGTTATGCAGTCATGACTGTTGCGGCCTTGGCAAACTGTGCTCTTCTCGAAGCGTTATAGGAGCCCCTTCCTTGTACCCCTTTATTTTATTCCGAACGTTCCTTCAGAAATACATGCATAGGCTACGAAAACATGGCTGTTACGTTAAACACAGGCAGAAAGCTATATTTACAGGGTATATAAGAATGCTTGGTGCAAGCGCGACCGAAATGGCGATCGACAGGAATCGTCATGAGTTCGTCTTCCTCGTCATCACTGCTTACACTCTGATGCATTCTTCACTTGTTGCCGTTCCGTATCGTTATCAACGAAGACATATAAGATTTGCGTTGCACCAATTCTTCTCGAACTGACCAAAAAGAAATTTAAAAGATTTCCAACGTGCCATGAAGCAGTCGTGCTGCGATGATAAGAAACCCCGCCTGCACGAAGAGGAAAAAAAGCGCGTCTGCCGGCCTTGTAGCGTGCACAGCAGACGCATTTCAATTGCTGCCTGTTACTTTGGGTATCTTGTAAATCTCAGAAGACGAATGAGCTTGTTTTCGATTCATGCGATGTCTCGAGCAGAACAGCGAGAAAAAAATACGAATCTGCGTGTCTAGTAGAGGGAGGATAGTAGATTGGATGCATTCCGCCGGAGTGCCGTTAGCATTTGAATAAATGCGCTTACGCCTCTATTTAAGGTGTGTCTCCCTAAGGTAATTTTAGCATCATGATAAGGCAGCTCTGACAACTGTCGCACCAACGACGGAAGTGGCTGCACTATCTTGGCTCACTTAAATATCGGCCTTTTGTGAAACGTGTTAGGGTATAGTGTCGGCGAGAATGAGATAAAAACTAGGAACAGCCCATTTATAATAAGCAAGCGCAAAGTAGGGGTAAAGGTGTCAAGAAAAATAACTTCAGGACCTAATTACATCTGCGAATCGCCTGGTTGACTCGTTTTGTTTCAGAGATCGTCACAAAGAATGAAAGAACGCTTGACGCTTTGCGTGCGTGCGTGTGCGTGTGCGTGTGCGCGTGTGCGTGTGCGTGTGTGTGTGTGTGTGTGTGTGTGTGTGTGTGTGTGTGTGTGTTTGGAAAACCGTAGCTTAAAGAGACAACCATAAATGAAACCTTGACAAGACTGCCTAGTGGCTCGGCCCATCATACTCGTCCTAGAAAAAAACGATAAGCACACACAAACCTGTCGATCGGCACACCGCACGCACGTTCGTCCACCTCTCTCTCTCTCTCTCGCTGTTCGATTGGATTAGGCTGCACTAGTATGTCTTCCCTGCACGTGAACCAACAACGCTTAGCAAAACGATATACTTTTTTTTATAAAATAACACGAACTTTTCAAGCTTCTTGCGCTATCTTGTAGTGTCTCGTAGCTTAATGTGATCGGCTTCTCTCTCATCACTGGTGCCATCATCTAACGCTTCTTCGAGCACTTTCGTACGGTGGACTGCTGCATTTTAGCTTCGTCAAAGGCCTAAGTACACGTACGTTTGCCTGCGCGCGAAGGCTCGCGCCCGCGTGACCTGCGTTTGCAGCGCCTCGCGATTGGTTTGAACCGAGAAGGTTATATTGGTTTGAACCTACAAGACGCGTGCCGGCGCGCGTCAACTTGGCTCACCCTTTTGTCCTTGGTAGACATCGTTTCGTACTTCCGTGAGGCAGCCTTAGAGGGAACTCTGGCGCTAATGTCTACGGGAGCTGCAATGGGAGCGGTTGTCCTAGCATGGGAATTATGGGAAGTACATGGATTTGCCTAAACTTCATTTTTTTGGCTTCAAACGGCTTTGCGACTTTGTAAATTCGTCCTTTTCAACAGTGTATTGCGTAATAAATGACAAAATAAACATTATTAAAATTGTGCGACGACAGGATTCGAACACAGGAACTCTATCACAGAAGCCTGATATTGAAAGCATTAAGCCACGGACGCATGTATCGACAAGCGAATGAAACACCCTTATGAATTTATCGCGGGCATGCCAATGCCGTGAGACGCTTGGCGCGTTTCGATTTGGCCACCTGGACAAGATCAATCGTTGCAATTAATAGCAATTGTGCGTGTTCCCGGCGTCTTCTGCACTTCGAAGACCATAGATCGCGCTGAAATTTACGACAATAACATTGATATAGCGTAATATACAAAGCCACAAGAACGTCTGAATCCACAAGCACGAAGCTAAGACAAATCCATGTACTTCCCCTAATTCCCATGCTGGTACAACGACTGCAGCGCCAGAGTTCCCTCTAGTAATTTGTGTGGGAAACTCTATGGCAGCATTGATATAGTGTGGAGACTATATAAGTGCTCGCGGAGCGCATCGACGCGTACGATCTGCCCCGCACCATCTTCATATGCACAGGCACGCGGGCGCGAGCGTACGTGTAGTTTGGCCATTTAGACGTTGCGCTGAAAGCGTCTACGAACGCTGGTGGAATGAGGAACGTCGCCCGCGGCGTTGCAAACGTCCCTCCTCAAGGGTGTACCAGATGAGATGGAAAGAAAATCGTCAGCGTCTGCCAGCGCACAAATAGATTTAACTTGGCGTTCGCTGCCCGTTCCGTTCAGACTAGTGCATGCATTACTGTGTGGTATGCGCGCACAACGCTCGTGCCAGCAGAGCAAGCCCCAGCGCTGCTCTGGCTTCGCGTCAGAGCAGATCGAGCGGGCCGTGACGGTGCGTCCGCTCGGCTTCTGCAGCCAGACAGCACGGCGCCTCTTTGGAGACTGTCTAACCTTACCCGCAAAGGGCAGCGCACGTGTGTCGATACCATGACAGCACGACGACGACGACCGCGACCCGAACGTGCCTCGAAAGTCCGTGTAGTTGCTATGGCAATAAGGAAAACTTACTCCAGCACTACATCGCTTGCGTTACCGACAACCTAAGCAGCAGCGAACGGGCTCATATTAAGCGGCCACTTGAGCCGCGCAATGCTGCAGTCAGGGCACATGTCAGTCTGCGTAATAAAACAAGAAATCACGACGCAATATCTGCAAATGTGCAGGTTGTTTCTCACGTAACTTTAGTAAAGATTTAAATATACTCGAGTGCGCTATAGGAGGACGTGGCTAAAGGCATTTATGTTGGCCTCTGCATGGAGAACAATCACGCGTCGTTCTGCATTCACTTGAATTGCGTAATTAGCCAAGAACTACGGATCAACTCCACAACTCCTGTAGATAGAAACGCACTTACAATGAGGAAATTGTAAAACGTTCGAGAAAACGACCGATTCAGCAGTATGTAAAATCGTATCTTTTACGCAAGTATAGTTTCCGCTCATAAAGAAATATCTTGTATTCTGAGAATACCCACGTGACTAAGCGTTTGTTCGCAGCGAATCGCTGAAGGTTGCTGGTTCTCCCATTCCCGCCTCCCTTTTTTTGTACACACAAGAAGCCACAGCGCGCAAAGACAAACAGCATCTGACTAACGACATCAGACGCGGTAAGGCTTGCTATGCTTCTCACAGGAGCATGGATATGCTGTGCAACTCAGGCGCACAAGTTTGACGAATCTGTTCTTGCTTTTCACTAAATTTCGCAAGCTAAAACTCCTACAGCACAGCATGGCATAACTGAGATATTGTGCAAGTGATTTCCTACGATTCTTATGACGTTATGCAATAGCTAGCGCCAGCTTCTCTTTCGCACAACACTCCTCTTTTGTTGGTATACATGAGGCACCGCACTTCGTCATCGATTGGCTAAAGCTTTAATCTCACTGATTTTATTGCTACCGAAACCGGGTACACTATGGCTACTTCAAGTTCGATTGCACGCTATGATGGTGCGGATGGTTGGAGCTTTAGCAACATCTGGTTTTAGCCTGACCATCGAGGCCGGCAATTGCTCTGCCTGAGCGCCTCTTACAATGTTACTGCGGTATGGCCCACACGTCTATCAAACTGGTCTCTCTTAGAAATGCAAGAAGGTGCGAAGCTTTTTTGCAGACTATAAGTGGCCTTTCAGGAAACGCAAGGTGTTGAAGGCACACATGCGGAAGCTCCTTCTTTTGCAGGTTCTCAAGAAGAGCGCCCCTTTTATTCTCGGTATTTTGACCTCGAGCAAGTGTTCCATGCGTCATGTTTCGCAGCATACAGCATAGTTCGGAGAATCAATATGCTCCTTCTGAAACGACACGCCGTTGTGACTAACTAAAAGTGATATCACTGGGACATTCCATCCCATCTATAAAAAAAAAAAATTCGGAGAGGGAGAATGTAATAAACCAGCAGCGACAACTCTATACCTCCTGCACCACCCTCCTTTCTAAACGTACCCTGATAGTTCGCATCTGATCCGTTTCCGTGAACTGACGATGACTCCATAATGAAAATATCCTGTAAAAATAACTTAATAAAGACATTCTCAAACTGACCATTTATGTGATTAGCAAAGTGCTGATCGCCTTTTTTGATGGGCACAGCCGAACATATAATGTTGGCGCCATTTTGCTATTGTAAATAATTGCATGAACATGTGAACTCCATATGTGGAGTGCTCGATGTCTGAACTTGTTGCGAACGTAGTAGCTATAGGACATTCGACATTTGACGAGATATGTTTATGAAAAATTTCGGGAAACAGAGACATGGAACAAAGAAGCAAGCAAGGTGATTAACCAAAACAGGAATCACTGTTTGCTATACTACACGGGGGTATGGGGTAACTGAAGGTAGGGATAAGAGAAGGAGAGAAAGAGAGACACTGAGCGCGTGAGGCATCGACCCAAGTTCCCACCAGTCAGTGCTTTGTACAAATCCATATGACAGTATCAATTGTAACACTGCTAGTTTTTCCAAGCTTGGGTCTTTCGAAACAAGCACGTTAGAACGCCGGCTCCCAAAAAATTCGAAGAACCACGAAATGCTTCCTAGGGTGACAGCTTGTCGAGATCTCTGCGAGTCAGTTTATAGCCGTGAAAAGCTTCTAATTATTGGTACTAGCATTCGGAAAGTTCTGTATATGTGAATGCGAACTTTAAATGATCAGCGGCAATTTTTCCATAATTTTAAACTTTAAAGAGATTTACCTGAGAAAGAAAGAAAGAAAGAAAGAAAGAAAGAAAGAAAGAAAGAAAGAAAGAACGAAAGAAAGAAAGAAAGGCTAACCAGGTTGCACGTGGTTTGCTAGCCTACTCTGGGGGAGGGGTAAGCGGAAAGAAAAGAAATAAAATTAGATAGGGAGATCGATGCACGCGGAACACGAAACACCGTGCATTCAAAGGCGGTCGCAGAGTCCAGTCGTCTGAAATGTGGAGGAGGGCTCTAGTGGCCTTCTGTTCGGACAACGGTCGAGTTAGAGAGAGCAAATATTTGTTAGTTCAATGTGTTAATGATTGCCCGAGCAGAGTTCCTCAACCCCTCGTCTCTCTGCCGTCTTGTGGCATGTCACCCAGAGCAGGTGAAGCAAGACTCAATTCTCAGTGCTTCATAATCAGAAAGTAGTTTTGGAACGCAAAACCCCATAACTTTTTTAAACTTACTTCTGTGTATGTGCATCTGCGGTGGTCGAGTTCATGGCCCCAATACTGTTTCTTCTCTGAGTGTTTTGCCGTCAGTCGGGCTAAAGCAGCACTTAAAGACTGTTTTATTTCTTTGCAACAAAAACAAGGGAAGTAGATGAAGGTGCGTTTTATGGCCTCGTTGCAATGAAAAAGTTGCTGCAGCCGATACCGCAACAATAGGCGTCTGTCTAAGCGACGCCCAGCCGCAAGCGACATGGTATAGTTGCATCGCATCGAAATAGACCTGGAGCGAGTCGAAGGCACAATGAAGGTTCAGACGAGTGTATTCGCGAGTTAGTACAGTCCAATAAATTCCACTCTGCTATTTGCGACAAGCGAGTAGGTGAAAGGGTTGAGTTGCATCAGGCCTTTCACCACGGCACAAGCACACGCATCGTCGGCATTTTTGTTGCCGACGATGCCGCAATGGTCCGGAAGCCACCGAAATTTTATTATGGGCCAATTTTCAACAGCGAAGTGGTAATATCATTTAATATCAAGCTCAACTCCTCCCATACCACAAAATCGATGGAGTTGGAACATTCGGCCCTCATAGGCGCCCTGGCTACATTCATCAACAGCAACCTAACCGGTAGTGCATATTTTGTGATTCCTAGGCGGTCCTTCAGACCCTACCATCATCCCTGAGTCACGGTCATAATGAACAAGTGGTTTCCGAAATAAGACAAAAGCAAATGAACAAGAAACTGAAAATGTCAAATGCAGCTCAGGCTACTTTGTTTTCAGTGTTGCAAGAAATTATTTCATGCAGTAGTCCAGCTACCAACCCCTTTGCAACTACAATGGTACGCTCACAATGAGTCAGAGCGTGAAACTATCGAGACACCTGAATGGCCGCAATGTCATGCGAGTGCCTGATAAGATAACGCCCAGCGACCGTTGCAAAGAGACATGCCGTTAGAGAGCTGCACAATTCGTGAGAAATGCAACCGCTCGCATTCGGAATGCGTAGAGGGGAGCTCCATTCACAATGAGCGTCTCAAGGTGCTGATATCTACATGCTCATGGAAGGTCACATACGCTAAATATCAGCCCATTTGGGAGCTTGCAGGGACCTTCGTCCGGTAATAAAGCCCCGTCTCAATGTTTCTTCAAATCGACTTGTTTCTTATTGCTATGTCCTGCTTGCCAAGCTAGATATCCTGCATAAAGAAAGCTTATTACTGGTAAGGCAGTTATTGTAGCATTTGCAGCAACAGTTCATGTCTGCGCAAGTTTTCCATCAAATTGAAATCCCTCACAAAGCGCCACTTCGCCTTCCTTACTGTACAACGCACCATGAAACCCTGCCAGCGACGTGACCTGGAACTGAGGCGCCATTGCCGGGCTGCCCATTTTCTCTTCTGCTTTTCTCTACTGACATTTCACCCTCTACTGCAATTTACTCGCCCAGGGCTCACAGCATTACTATAACAAAGCTAACTCTAAACCACCTAACGACACCTACGCTTCCTCTTCAATTTCTGTTGGCTCCAAGCGAGGCTTCGAATGAATCGTGCGCCATCACTTCGCATGCGCGCGTCCACTTCCATCTTCTTTGTTTCTATTATTAAGCCGCCGCCCCTTGACGATAAGCGTCCGACGCAGTTTCCTCTTAACCACGCAGCACATGGAAACAGCTTGAAATCACGTTGTCTCTTCCATCCCCTCCACCTCCTTCGTCTGATACGCGCGCCGAAAGCCTGACTAATACGCTGCATCGAGTCTGGACTCCCGTCCTTTTGAACGATGTTGACAGCAGACATCGAGGCGTAATTGCGGGCTTCCACGACGGCCCTCCGAGGCTTGCCAGGTACACCCATCTGGGCAGTTAAGTGATTTTCAATAACAGCTTCGCACAGCGAGCGCCTTGTCCTTGTCGGAACCGCTCACGTTCAAGGATTTGCCGCGTAAAAGTATGCACACAAAGCCCCGCTATCCTGAGAGCGACGAGCGGCTCACAGCGCAGGTCGTGCCCATGTATGCCTGCTTTACCCGCACGATAAGCAGCCCCGGCGACCAAGAATAAGCTCGCGTTCGTCGATAGTTGCATATATACATGCGCAACTTCGTGAACGTGGATTACCCGTTAACATGCATGTGCTGTAATCTTCAAGGCGCGACCGAACCTTTAATTTACTTAAGAAGAAGGGACGACCGGCCCAGCCGTAATTGCACTGTCGGATCCAAGCGCTGTCCTTGATGCGCAGCGGCTCAGGTCCTGCAGCGTAACCACATGAGTCGTCTTCGCGGAGTGGTCCATCTATTGTATCGCATAACGGACGCCTACGTACGAATGCTTTTGTATAGGAGTCACGCTCCATCATTCCGCTGCTCAACTTTCAGCCGATGAGATAGGTAGCATCTCTAAAACAGTGGGGAGAGGTGAAAGATGAAAATGAAAAAAAAAAAACAAGTTTGCAAGAAAACTAAGAATGGCACGAACCACCTGTGTAAAGGCGGAAGTTGGAGAGACAAATACAGCATCTGGGCACGCGAGCGAGCGTTCAATATTCATTGATGCGCTTCAGTTGTCGAAAACTGTGACCGCGCGCATCCGTAATGGCCCCTTTGGTTTGATCGAGGAGATTCGGTGGATTAATTCTTCACGAGAAAAAAACGAACCGTTTCTCAACTAGTACGAGTTTGTTTCCATAGCTGCAGGCACCGATTCAGAGTCTATTATGCGTTTCAGCGTAACTTGTGCGCCAAAATCCCGTCTTGCGAAACCCTGTGTAGGCTTCGTGTTGCTCGCATCGCGGAAGCGGGAATCGTGGCTTCACGATCAATAAGTCGATGCTGCCAGCGCGCGCATAATCAGGCACAGGCTCTTGCGTGTGGCCCTTATAAGTGCTTATTCTTGTATCTGCCAACTGCCTCTAAAGCGCTCTTATCTTTATGGCATTTTTTTGCCCGAGGATCAAGGTGTTCTATCGTGGCGAGTGAAAGTTTACCAAGGGTGATTTTACTTTCACTTTACTAGGGCTTCTCTTACGAAGGAAAAATTTTTCACGACTAACTCTCTTTCTAGCTATATCCTACGTTCTTGTGGTACGTTTTAATGAACGAAAACCGCTTTTCGCCTAGTACCCAGTAGACTCCCGTGACTGGTGGCAATGCGGGATAGAATCTGTGGTGCCTATACACGGGGTGTTTCAGAGAATACTTTCAAGTAGTTTTAAAGGTTGCCTGTGGAAGATAGCACAATTCTAGTTCATGAACTTGTCTACTTCAAAAGGCGGACAATACTCGCGCAAGAAAATTTCGAATACATAATCTACGAATTAACAAAATCACAAATTAAATTTTTAACTAGTAACTTATGACCCGTATTGCAATTTACCCATTCTAGCGGCCGTGGAGTTCTCAAGCCGGATCCATTTGAAACGAATTCTGAGGATGACACCAGTTTCGAAGTAATAATTCCCGAACCTTGCGAAGAAAGGCATTGGCGTTCCAGTTACCTTCCTAATAAAACGTCGTTTTATGCATTGAAGTAAAAGTAGTACTCTCACAATCGTACGACTGAATCGTATGCGGAAACATGAGCTACTTGCAATTTGAAAACTCGATTCGTTTGTTTTACAGTTCCTGAGTTCGATCCCCTGTAGCAGTGTTTCTCAAACTTTTCTTTTTCTTCGCCATATGGTAAATGCGAGAAGGAGAAGTTGCAATAACGATAACGGCCTAACAAAGAGTTCGGACTTACGGACAGACGGCCACGGCAAACCCAGTTTACAGCTGGTAAATGCTGCCGCCGTAACACACAAAGATGTTTTCGTCGTGATGCATTGAGTCGTTGATAGTGACCGTTTTCGAAACTCTCATGCACGCCTTGTCGGCGTCCGTCCTCCATATTCCGTTTTATTGCCGTCGTCGAGTTGTGCGAGGGCACTTTCATAGAATTCGCACAGAGTTGCGAAAAGCCGGTAGATGACTGAACCTTTTAGTGGTACATGAAGTAGAGAATTAGAGAAGTAGAGGGAGCAAGAAGGGCGCAGGCTCCTTTTCAGGCATCCACTTGCCTTTTGGTCTGCGCCCTAGGCAACTGTACCATACGTTGTCTGAATAAACTCTTTGACTCTTTGAGAATCTGTATATGGTTGGTGAATTCATTTGAAAGTGTGTCTCGAAAAATTTTCAAGCTCATGTTTGACTGCACCAAGACGGCAAGTAGGGCCAGTTGGTTAGGATTCATTGTAAATTGGTGTATTCATTGATTCACTACACTATACAATACACTGTTGTGTTGTGTAGTGTATGTTTGACTATAAAAGATACAAGGAACCTTGAAAACGCGTAATAGTGCACTACGATAAATATTTGTTTCGGTGACAAATCGTTCCGGGAGTCACCACGGGTTTTAGAGCGCGGTTGTTCCTGTGGCGAGTGTCGGTGTCGGTGGCGGTGGAGTAACCGAGCGAACGAGTACAGCGAAAGATGAAAAAGCGAACGCGGAGCGCAGCGGGAGATTAAAGACGCGAGAAGGAATGCGGAGGAGGACGATGCCAAGGAACCATGAGGAGGAAAGTGGAGGAGGAGGGTGCGGCGAAAGAGTGAGAAGAAACGCGTAGTGCGACGACGATGGATACGAGATGGCGTCAGAGTATCGCACGTCGTCAGGAAGGTCTGTCGGCGGCGGCTGCTGTGAATCGTGCCCACGCGTCACCAAGGTGCTTGCTCTCAGTATCTCCAGATTAGCGATGCGGTAGCACCACACTTCGTTCCGTTTTCAATGTGCCGCGCGAGATAGATTGTCTGCTCCAGCCAATATATCGAGAAATGAAAACGCGTATAGAGCTGCGCTCAAATTTCACATTAGGGAGTATCGTAATCGTCGGTGCGCTTTTACAGCATAGCTGCATATGGCTCAGATCCGGGGTTTCGTAGGGTCTGCAAGCAGAAATTATCATCGCCAGCAATGGCTCGAGCGTGGTCGTCTTCATTGGCGCCCCTCGGGGCAACCGCGCGAACGCCCTCGTGCCACTGCTCGCGCGTTCGTCGTCGCCCTCTTCTTCCACAGCTGGCTTCGTCGTGCAAAAAACTATCATCATCAGCAATGGCTCTTTCGAGTGCGGCTAACGTCACGGCTCTATAAGTGAACGACGTAATTGATCTCAGTTTCGTTGCACCGGTGCGATGGGTAGGCCGCGCGTCGTCAGGACAGCAGAAGAACAGCGCACGTGTGAAGAGCGACGAAGGGAGCAGCGACGCGAGTGTGATCGTCGGCGGCATGCGGACACTAATGCGGCGGCCGATGAGCGTGCCCGCGAGACGGCACGTAAGCGACTAGCGAGAACCGACGAAGCATACCGTGAGTCAGAGAATGGCTCCAAGCACCTTCGGCGTCAAGGAGTCAACGCGTATGAGTGCAAGGGTGCGAACGCGAGATACCAAAGAGACCTCCTTGGTCGTCATCTCGGCTCTACCTGCAACGTCTGTGACAGACTATGGTTCGGTAACGACCATCGTCGTAATGAGAAGGTCGTTTTTAGGAGGGTATGAGCCATTTATTGTCTTACGTGACGGACACATTTAATAACGGAGGTGATACGCGAACGTCTGTGCGTATACGTATGTCGTCACGTTGACCACAAATCAGGACAATAAATATGTTTGTACATTTCTTAAAAATTCTGTGTTACCTCTGTCGTCAGCTAAACAGCTTCGCTGGTCATCCACCTTCACAAAGTGGAATGGCTCATGCATTTTTTTTTTTTCGTAAACGTACTTACAGATAATTCGCACACGCAGCTGTGGAGTAGTGAGATTGACGTGAGCCTTTGCAGCTTTTAAACATATGTGCTGCTGATCTAGCAGTTCCCGTTCATATTGTCTGATGAGCTCCAGAAGCCACTTGCAAGAAACCTTGCATTACATTTGGAAAACCTGGGCGGTGCTTGAAGCGCTCGATCTAAGCCTACGCTGTTACTTATCAGTATAGAAAGGAAAGCTGAACTATTTCTTAGTGATTACTTTTTGTTCACCGTCACTTTCGGTTGTGCAGGTCTAAAAAATGAAGGATTTTACCTATGTATGACTAGTAAGAATATGTATAGGTCTGATAAAGTTTGTTTGCCTCTCTGTAATCGCTTTGTTTCTAAGGAGCACGTTTCATAGTTCGCACGAAGTGAAACTAGCTACGCAGCTTCGCTGAACTGCCTGAGAGCCCACTTCTTTAATATTCCATTCGACAGCTCTATACACTGTTTCACTATGGTATGGCACTGGAGTATACAGGCAACAGCTGGCCGTGGCCATTCAGGAGCGCAATGCTGGGATTAGTTGTCCTCACGCCATGTGTTCAAGCACCTCGCTCATACCTGAGAAGTCTGGTGTGCGGAATCTTGGGCCATTACACTTTTCGTAGGTCCCGTTTCAGCGAGAGACCATTGTGAAACGTACCGAGTTCTTTATTCCCTCTTCGTTTTCTATTTGTTGACGTCCCTTGTTTACGTTGTTCCTCGAGAACGGCCCGCTTCGCCTACGACACTAATCGAGAAACGAAATCCATTCCACGTGATCCCGCGCACCGCAAGGCCGTCTATCTGAAGCTTACACAATGGCCTCACATCGCTCACACGTAGTCTATGAGCCACGGCTAAGCGAGTCGATTTGAGGAATGATGATGAATCGTGGCCATTAGAGCTGATTACTTCATTTACGAGATATTTTGGTTGAGTGGGTGATTGTCGAGCTATATATAAGTCAGCTTGATTTAATAAGGACTTCTCAAGTGACCGATGAGACTCCGCAAGACAGGTTCTCCGTTAATACAGTTTCGAACTTGGAAGAAAAAATAGAAAAAAAAGGGAGGCACGAACAACATAGAAGCATGGCGTCAAGTTTCTAGAGGCTGCTGCGTGCTATCGGTTGCGAAACACTGTCGGTGCAATCTTGCTCCTCTCTGCCACGCTCTTCATCGCTGTGATCGAGTTACGCACTGTTACAAAGCGTGGTGACGAAAGCGTACACCACTCACGCCACGTGGTGCATCTAAATTTGTCTTGGGCCCTAATACGAAGTGGCCTCGCGATGCCTGCTCAGGAGCCCGTGCCGAGCATAACGATACCCATTAGTTCGTAGCCCGTCGCGTCGCACTGTACGACTGCATGGCTTCAGACCTAGTGACGCACGTGTAAAGCAATCTCTCGCGTTTCCATTAGCTTACGCAAAACTAAACGCCTCGGAAACATATACGAAGAAGAAAAAACATTGTGTCGAGCTAATTGCTTCATTTATCTGTCAGTTCTAGCGAGGCCAGAAATGGAGACCGCCAGATGACCGATCTACAGCGAACATCACTCCCGCCATGAGTTTGGTGGGCGAAACCGCTAAGCTTACCACTGACCCTAATTCTGGCTTGTTTGTCTGCATTGGGCACGTGCGTCACTCGTTCTGGTACTGTCTCCCTGTGCAATTCGTACTCCGCGTTAAAGTGTACTAGCTCTTCATTGACGTTAGTGACAGCTGCGGTCTGAATCGAAACTGGTTATGTCTTTCAGTCAGAGGTGCAATCGTCGTGTTACCACACCTCCGACACCATCTGCGACAATGCAATCACCCCTAATAGAAATAAAATTAACTCCCTGGGAACGTCCTTTAAAACGTTAAAGAACCTTAGGTGGTCAAAGTTAATCCGGAGTTTATTCAAAATTACAGTCAAGTTTCCTTGACAAAAAATTAAAAAGATTGACGACGGCTGATCAGGATAACATAACATTTAGCGTATACAGGTTATTAGCGAACGTATGAGGACGATGATGTGCTTCGCTTTATTCTGATTGTACGTCGTAGGTAAATTTCGCCATAAAGTGGATTTAGGTATATATGGTAGAGGAATAAAATACGGATCGAAAGTGCTAGGGTGTCTAAACTGCATAAATAAAGCTTTCCTTAGCCAAGGCTTCTTCATTACTAAGCTTTTCTTCTTTCTTGTTTTTTTTTAAGCCGCACAGCGAGTCATCTTCTGCCACACAACTACTCCTGACGGCAACCGGAAACTGTGGCTGCACGTGATCACCGCACAAATGTGTCTCATTCCTTGGAGACACAGTGCCGTCGGCATCTCCTGTTCGGTATACTTAAGACGCACCGAGATTTATGTGGGAATAATTGAAAGATCGCGTCGCCGCTTGGGGGAATCGATATCGCTGTTGCCCTTAAACTTGCGGAGATTAGACGCAGAGAAGGCTTAGGGCTGCAGTAGAAAAAAAGAAACCAAGAAGGCAGGGAGAGAGCATATATGCCGAGAATATCCGCCCGTTAAGCCTACCAATAAACATAAGGGGGACAATTACACGTCTGTATAAATTAATGTTTGGTACTCGACATATGCACACTAATGAAACGCACCGTTTCAGATTCACTGATTTTCCTTTATTGTTATTATATTTTTAAGAGACGAACCAAGACAGAGCCATAATATCAGCTAGGTGGTGTCTGCCTCTTCATTCTCTCTCAGTCTTCCGAGCGTCCTGTAGCGGCACAGCAAACGGGACAGTAACCGTGCCGGCCACAAAATGCCTCGGGGTGCACGGGGTAGATTAAGGCATGACACTCAGTGCAGCCGAGGGCGATGTTTCTTTAAAAGCACTATTCAGAAGGAGAACCTTACCGTCGTTCATTACATCATTTGCGTGTTGTTTTTTTGTTTTTTTTTTTTTTTGCTCTTCCTTCGCGCGCACTTTCTTCGCGACGTGAGCACGCGCGGGAAGCAGCGCTGTTCTCACG
Source organism: Dermacentor andersoni (assembly GCF_023375885.2). Lineage (NCBI taxonomy): Eukaryota > Metazoa > Arthropoda > Arachnida > Ixodida > Ixodidae > Dermacentor > Dermacentor andersoni. Next base: position 69,728,633 of record NC_092817.1, read on the forward strand.
GTGCCGCTAGTCCCATCCTCGCTGGACGACATGGCTCGTTTCACGGCTCCGTGGCTTCTCAAGCGCAGTTTTGTCGCACTGTCTGTTCTGCGCATCACGGCAGAAACCGCCGCTCCTCCTCCCCCCCCCCTTCCACTTCCCTCTCCGCTCCTTTCTTTCTTTCTTTTTTTTTTTCTCAGCGTACATACTTGTTCCCAAGCGGTGTCGTGTAGGTCAGTTTTCTCAGGGCGGGTCATTCCCACACAGACGCGGCGTAGGACCTTCCGAATAAAAAAAAAAGTGTTGTTTTTACTTTTCAAATTTAAAGGGGGTTCTGCTCGATAAAGTCGAGGAAGAATTAAGCGATATAACGGAAAGAAGGAAAGGCAGGGAGGCTAACAGCATGACAATTTCCAGTTTGCTACCCTGCAAGTAGATGGAGGAACAGAAGTTTAGAAAAAGGGTAGACAGAAAGGAGGACGCGATAATGAAGAAAGAAACGTCAGCAAGGTGTTCCCTTATAGGCATTCAGAGAAGCCGGTGAATACCAAAAGGCACAAAAAACTGCGCGCACTTCTTGTTCGCTGTTCTTGCAGGGCCTGTTGCCGTGTTGCGTGTTGCAAATTTTGTCCATTCAAAAAAAGTAAAATAAAATAAATAAACATCCTCCAAATGTATTTCATGGTATGTATCTGCAGCAGACTGTCAGAAAGTAAGTACATATACGCTGCCTCAAGTTTGGCTGTTCATAACACTGTTCAGAACCCAACGGTGGGACAAACTTGAGGTTATCAACAGGAATTACATGAGAGCAATTACGGCCCTCCCTCGTCTAACACCTATACCAACCCTACAAGTGCACGCACATCTAAACGCCATCTCTGAGCTCGTTGAGCAGCGACAGCAAGCAACAAAGCCCAAAAAGATACCACACTTGGACAGTCGCGGTGCTTCATTCCTATTTCTGCGGAGATTGTGCAGTGCCTACAAACTTGCACAACCTTTCACCATGGAGCTATACATCCCTAAGCAATAATAAGACGACAAAGCTCCACGGGTGGGTTCAACCGATTGCAATAACAGAAACGAGTGTACCAGCGGGACGCTGTGTGACATACTCGTACGCGGCGGTTCCCTCAAAAGGAGGACAAATACCCTTCTCAAGTCCAGCAAACCCTTAGATCCAAGGCAATCGCAGCAATGCAACTGAATTTTCAGACCCCTTATTGTTTAAGCCGCAGGCTATGCATATTGCGATAGAAACCCTTGTCAGCTTGGCTAACACTAACGAAGCCAACATCTATACTGAGAGCCTCGGCGCAGTTAAGCATCTCAAACAAGCAACATAAACGCCGTTTATTTGTGAGCAGATACACAAAGTTCACAATTCTACACGTGTGAACATTACTGCCCACTGGGGGCAGGTCATGACCACAACAATGACCTAGTGGATCTCTTATGTGGCTGCCCCACATACGAAGATGAGAGGTGTGCCCTTCGGACAGCTTTGGGGCACTTAGATGACAGGCCCTTTACAGAGGAGACGATCTTGGGTCCGTGGCCTCGTGCGCCTGCTATGTGCAAGGCTACAAAGGCGCTACTGCGTTTGTTCTTTTTTTATATGCATCACCCTGTGTGACCGCCTGTAACTAACTCAACGATAAAGGCTTATCTGTGTAACTGTGCAAAGTGTGAACTTATCTCTTCCTTCTCCTCTTTCAATCCCCTTTCCTCCGTCCCCAGTGCAGAGTAGCCTAGTGGTCTCAGCCTGATTAACATCCCTGCCTTTCCCTTATGACTTCTTTCCTTCTCCTTGTGGATCGCATTGCTCACTCTTTCTTGAAAACCATTACTCCTCTTTCCCTTCCCTCTGACCCCCCTCTGTTTTCATTACCCGAAAATCCATCCACCGGTGGGACCTCATCTTCCCGCGTGTATCTTCCTTCACCGCAATCTTTCTCGGGTGGAGGAAGTCTTTCTCCGTAGACTTCAGGCAGGGCGGCCCTTACACTATTCATCCCTCCGGCTTGTGGTCAACCACACGAAAACATTGTCCAGTGTCCGAAGTGATCTGCTCCTGCGTCTGCGCATCTGAACCGGCTGCCTGCCATCCACTTTGGAAGTGCCCAGGGACAAGGACAATTCATGAAAGTGTTCTTAAAGGTGTGAAATTCAACAGTGCTCAAGTTAAAGGCTATTGTGGCTTGCGGTGGCGTTTGGGCCAGGAATCCACCAAGCACATCTACGAGTACGATGGTAGTAGGAATGAAGAAAAAGAGTATATTTTACGCTATATACACTGGCTCCAGATACGGAAGCACACTTCATGCAAGCGCATATTAGACGTCTGTGTTCACATCAGGACACGTCAGCACTCTCTCTCACTGCATGAAAGGTCTCCGCTTTTAATACCGTCATCTTCCCTATAGGCGACTAGATTAGGGAATCTGATGACTTCATCGCGGCCAATCACAATAATCGAATCGGTCACAATATCCTGCGCATGATATCGCAGCGTTCCGCCGAACTCCGCCTCTCATGGAGCTAAATAAGACACCCCCCCATGTTTAGCAAGCGTGTAGCAATCTCAGAATTCAAGGTCTAAGCCGTTCTCAGGGTAGCATTCGACGTTGGCCCTTTTCATCATTAGTTCAGGTTATCACGCGCAAGAGGAGGGGTCTTTTGTGGACCCGTCAACAGTCGGCGTCAACGCTGCGGTGACTTCTGGTTAGGCGCTGATGAATGGGTGAGGTTGCCTCGTGGCAAACGACTAATTAATGCCCTTGGCCGTGATGAGACACAACAAGATTATGAAAGATGGATTATGGATTTTATAAGTCACTGTTGCAATATCTCCACATGAAACGGGCCGGCGGGCTTATGTTCAGCTCCATTATGACGTTATGCCGCGTGGTAACCTAAGCGAAATATATATATATATATATATATATATATATATATATATATATATATATATATATATATATATATATATATATATATATATATATATACGGACGGACGGACGGACGGACGGATGGATGGATGGATGGATGGATGGATGGATGGATGGATGGACGGACGGACGGACGGACGGACGGACGGATGGATGGATGGATGGATGGACGGACGGACGGACGGACGGACGGACGGACGGACGGACGGACGGACGGACGGACGGATGGATGGATGGATGGATGGATGGATGGATGGATGGATGGATGGATGGATCAGAGAATGGGTAGATTTGACGCAGTCGTGAAACGCATGAATAACAGCCTCGCCGCTGTTCGCTGGGGGGGAAGGAGATTCTTGATGATGGGAAGGAAAGGTTGGGGCAGTTCGCGTATAAATACAAGGGGGGGAGGGGGGAGGTGACATGAGAAGGCAAGGAAACGCTGGATAAACTTGAGTTCAAGGTACGGTACAGTGTGTTTCTGCTGTTTCTGAAAAATAAAACCATGAAAATATGTCTAGCGGACAACTTACGCAGAGCGTGCAGAAGAATAGCCGCAGTACTTAAAGCGCACAACGGAAGCGGTCACGCGTCAAATCAACACTTCTGTGCCCGCCGCAACAGCTTTGCGGCGATGGCATTGCTCGAGGTCACGGATTTGACCGGGGCAGCCGCATTTCGATGAGGGCGAAATAAAAAAACACCCGCGTACTTTGATTTAGGGTCACGTTAAAGAATACTACGGTGGTAAAATTAATCCGGAGTGCTCCACTACGTTCTGCCTCATAATCCGATTGTGGCTTTGGCAGGTACCAGCCCCGTAATCCAATTCAAGTGTCATGCTTCTGGCACGATGCGATGTGCCATGTGAGGCAATGACAATGCTCAGAGGTTATGAAATGTGGCGCACAACAACGCCTCAAGCAACCATCTCTCCCTTTGTGTTTTGTGTACTACGCAGACAAACAGCAGTGGTGCACCCTAGGTAACGTTCAACATCAACTCACCACTCTTGTGTTGGCGAAAACGTTGAAGAAGTTGAACATTCGCTGTCGACATCCCCGCTAGTTATCGTCAGTCAATGCAAGCATCTCAGAAAGCTTCGCTTACATCGATTCCCGCAGTGCTTGGGATCTGCATAATTTGTTGTCATGCTCCTTAAGACGCTGAACAGGCGTCGATATCTACTTAGAACGCTAAAGGACCATTACGCGAGCTATAATAAGCAGACTACAGTGTTCGGTAAAGGAAATGAGTCAGTTGTTTACTCGGACTTAGCACAGGCCATGGAGTCGTCCATAATCTCTCCTGCCGAACGAGCCAAGCGCCGCAGCGGTGTGCCCAAAGACCTAAGTCAACCTTCATCCTCTAATCCGTATTACTTACGAGGTCTCCTCTCTGGCACCTCTCGAGGCGGCCTTACAACCTAGTTTGTAGATAATTTGCCCGATAATTCAAACGCTGTCTCCAGGGACAACTGATATCGCGTTGGGCGAAAAAGGCCGAATATATTACCACAGCCGTCCGCCAAGGGCAAATTACTACTATCGAAGCTAACGGACGCGCACGCATACAGTTACGCACGCACTTACACAGGCGAATCCGCGAAAGGAACGCGAACGCCCGCAACCCCGTTTGCGATGAGTGCGCAAAAACAGAAACACGCGTGGTCATGCATATACAGATAGAGAAACGCGCACATAAACACTCACACAAACGCATACGCCCACACAGTGAAAGCCATGCATAGGTAATATTGTCTGTCCCCCACCCAATATATATATTCTAACTCATCGCTTTTGCCTGTCGGCGTTTATTTCGTGAACGGGAGGGACCAATAGGACTAGACTGTGTGTATGTGTGCAACATTCGCTGACGCGCTGCATGGGGCCACAGCCGTGCCTTCCTTTCGAGTTCAAAGCCGGTTTTCATCTTTACTGGCGCTCTTTAACGCTGGCGCCTCATCTTAAAGCCGGTCGTCCTGGGACGAGCAGTACAATCCCGGCTCTCGGCTGCGTCTCTTCTTTTTTTCTGCTGCGCACGCGTCTCGCTGGTGCCCGCCGCCACCGCCTCAGCCGCGTCTCGTCTTCTTGAGGGCGAACGCATGCAGAGCGCGCCCGTCTGCATGCATTAGCGGTGCTCGCGGCATCTCGGCGCCAGTGCCGCTCTTGATAGGAACCGGCCTGGCTGCCCGGCCCCACGGCAGCGCTAAGGAAACCGCGCCTCGTCGAGTGCAGTGCGGCCAGATCGAGTAGCGCGCTGGGACGGGTCGAAGCAGCGCTGGCATATACGCAGTGGTGATAACGCTGGCGCCACGCGGTTCGAGCTACGGTTGCAGAGGCTTAAGAAGTGAGGAACGTCAGAAGCTAGTCCAAATGTGAAATAAATGCAGTATAGAGGAGCGAGAGAGAGAGAGAATGGGTCTTCGTTGTCAGCGGATGCGATTGGTGGAATGAATATGTGGCGTCGTCAGCGTGCCAAAACAATGGCACGGAATCAGTACCGTTATTAGGCGGCATTATCTGGCCGAACAAAAATGGCGGCATCCTTAATAAATAACTTAGACGTACACTCAGGGTGGTGGACACCCTCCTTTGCCTGGTTGGGAAGGGGGGGGGGGGGGGAGGAAGGCACAACTCTAATGCGAAGTCGTTAATTCTATGTCCTATCAGGGTCCTTGATGGTTGCTTTTGTATTTTTGTTTTGCATTGGCGTAAAGAATTAAGCCTCCTACTCGAAATAGTTGAGGACCGTTTGTGTAAGCGTTAGAATGTTCACACAGATTGTCCATGTTGGTTGGCATGCTGATTTAGCAATGCCTACTGTACTGAAAACCACGATGCAAGATATTTGCGGAGGTTGTTCTCCATCTCTAGGAAGATGTCACTCTTCAAGTGTGTTTCTAAGAAGAAGAAATCTGAAAAGAAACCTACACATTTATGAAATCGTGACAATGAACACCATGTTGATTTTTTCATATATTCTTTAAAGCGAAGCTGTTAAGGGCTACTTCCCCCAGGGTCGTGTCCGTGTGTCGAGTGATAACTCGAGCTTTCTCCTCCGGCGTCCACGTCAGACGCTACCTGCGTTCGTACCATCGAGTACGCGCCATGAATAACGCTGCCCTACTAGAACAAAACGTCATTACGTGGGCCGATCCCTAAGATAGTGTAATGCCGGGCCAACCCGCGGCGGAGCTGAAGAAGGCGTTAAGCACTCCCCATGCGTGGGCCGATACCGAAGATAGTGCAATGCCGAGCCGACCGACGGCGGAGGTGAAGCTGGGGTTAAGCAGTCCCCATGCGTGCGCCGATCCCGAAGCTATTTAAATGCCCGGTGAACCCGCCGCGGAGGTGACGCAGGCTTTAAGCACTCCCCATACGTTTGCCGATCCCGAAGGTGGTGCAATGCCGGGCCGACCGACCGCGGAGCTGAAGCTGGCGTTAAAAACTCCCCATACGTGGACCGATCCCGAAGATAGTGCAATGCCGGGCCGAGGGGCGGCAGAGGTGAAGCTGGCGTTAAGCATTCCCCATACGTCGGCCGATACCGAAGATAGTGGAATCCCGGATCGACCCGCGACGGCGGTGAAGCAGGCGTTAAGCACTCCCCATACGTGGGCCGATACAGAAGGTGGTGCAATGCCTGGACGACCAGCGGCGGAGGTGACGCCGGCTTTAAGCACTCCCTATACGTGGACCGATCCAGAAGTTAGTGCAATAACGGGCCAACCCGCGGCGGAGGTGAAGCAGGAATTAAGCACTCCCCATACGTGGGCCGATCACGAAGGTGGTGCAATGCCGGGCCGACGGGCGGCGGAGGTGTTGCTCGCCATTAAGGGTCCCACATACACAGCTTGTCTGGTCATCCTTCATCATAGAGTGGAAAGGCACTGAGATTTTTTTTTTTTTTTTTTTACAAACACATAAAGCTGTTAATATAATTTCTTTGGGCCAGCTCGTAGGCTGGGGCATGGTCTGGGGCAGCGTAGGCTGGGGCAGCGTCTGGGGCATGGTTGCAGATCATTTATTATAAGCTGGGAGCCAATTACACATTACACAACAGCTTAGTCCATTACGGTTTAAAAGTGTGAGAAGTGGTTATTAAGTAAATAATAAATATCGTATTCTATAGCAGTTTCTTATTTCTGATTGTATGTTCACGAAATGTCCCAGGATATAGAGCCCACAACAAAAAGTGAATGGAGTGGAGTTGTGGGAGGGTAAGGCTGCAAGATAGCTTGACTCACCTAATGAAAAGCCCTGCGCACGCCTGTGACAGTCGCCATACTGATACAGGCGACGGGGTACCACTTGCGAAAATAATCATTAAGTTCAACATACTGGTGTCTGGCAGCATGTGGGGTTGGGAGGAGGAGAAGAGCTTCAGCGTGCGCAGCGACCTCATTACAAAACGAAGGCGCTTTCTGATTGTCGACACACGGCACGATTTTCTATTTTCAGCAGGTGCATCGAGCTGAGTATTCAAACTAGCTTCCAAAGCTACCCTACGGTTATAGACTAGCGGTGTGGGCAGAGTGCACGTGAGACCGAATTCTCCAGTTTGAGATTGCCATTCATGTTTCCTTTAGCGTCCCAGAAGACTAAAACTGAGAACGAGAAGAAGGGACAAGTCCTTGTCCAATCTGCTCTCTCAGATTTCGTCTTCAGGTGGCGCTAAAGTAGGCGGGAATAATTAATAATCAGGAAAGCAAAGTACCTCAACAGAAATTTTTTTTAAGTTGCTGTTTAATGTATTCCTTTTCTTTTTTTTTTTTTTTTTAGAAACGCACTTCTGACTTTCAAGAAAGGTTCATGGGAAAAGCTGCGAAGCGATTGTTGTTTCTTTTCTCTACTTCTTTTTTTTTTTTTTTTGCCCTGTGTTATCTACAAATAATTTGAATCACTGCTCATGCGCCTGCCTTAAAATCTTGCTGATGCTTTGGGTTACTTCCGGATTCATAATGGGCGCCGCTGTGGAGGCTGTAAGCCAAATTCCACAATGGAAATGTAGCGGCGATGAAGTAGTGGTGGTGCTTCGGAACGACATGTGTGAAGCGAGTCGTGGGGCTTAATATAGCTACGCACTCTCTCCGGATTGGCGAGACATTTCTTTCTTATTCGATGCGCAATACTTACGTAAGATTGCTTCTGTTCCCTTCTAATAAGTACAATTAGATGAAATCAGTAGAGCTTCTTAGTCGCCGATTATTAGCGAGCGAAACTCCCTGTGTATATGTCATGGGGCTTAATTGCCCCAACCCTTAACTGGGGCATAAGGGCGCTTTGTTCTTCAAGAAAGCCGAGACCTTGGCGCTTGATCCAAGTCGGCCCTGAGCAAGTTTGACCAAGCGTTAACAGACGAGAGACGATAGAAGAAAAGTCAAACACCGGTGCTACTTGCAACTAACAAATATTCATTAGGGCAGCATAACAAGGCAAGCACCCACCACACCAATCACTGTGAAAATGGCGCAACCGTCCTATAGATTTAATGACATAATATGGTATTGTTTCGCCATAAGCGGAGTACTTCACGTGATGTAATGCAGACTTACCATATCCTTAGAAAGTGGGATGAATGCTTTAGCTAACCTTGTGTGTCATTGTTGACCAAAGAGGTTAATTTTCTTGACGGTACGTGACACGTTTCGTTTCATTCCTTTATTTCCTTTTCTAAAGACATGTGTAGTTGAACCTTTGTGACTATATACGTACTGCTTTGTACTAATAAATTTTTGTTATTTGTGAGTGCCGCCGATGTTTGCTTTCTTCCTTTTTCTTTTTTTTTTTACCTTCCCTCATGTGTTGATGCTTGATCCTCAAGATGTTTTGTTCTTCGCATGGGGTTTTCATGTGGGCGCTTAGATCACATTCGATCCTCAGGTCTAGATTACCCGCTGGCAAGTCAAGTTCACTTCATTAGAGTACATAGCCAATCTATAGTATCTATATATCAGCCAAGCAGATATGTATTCAATGCTTTCATCACACCACAGTGTTTAACGCCGTATAACGCAAGCAAGTAGAGGGCTTCGGAATCATTTTGACCATCTCACCTATACTCTGGCATGGGCTTCAGATACAGTCTAGAGACACTCAAGCTAGTGGGTTAATGTTTTTCGTCTGGGTCGTTTCCCCTGCTTTTTGAATAGGAAGAATAAAATGTATGTATGTATGTATGTATGTATGTATGTATGTATGTATGTATGTATGTATGTATGTATGTATGTATGTATGTATGTATGTATGTATGTATGTATGTATGTATGTATGTATGCGTGTATGTATGTATGTATGTATGTATATATGTATGTATGTATGTATGTATGTATGTATGTATGTATGTATGTATGTATGTATGTATGTATGTATGTATGTATGTATGTATGTATGTATGTATGTATGCCAGGTGCATTTCATTCAAAGCTCAAAAGTGCCTTCGCGTTCCAAACCATTCGGTACGCGATGTGGTCGGAAACCCGCAATGTTGTGCTCAGCAGCGTAACATTCGATTCATTCAGCCACTGCGATAGATAGCATTTCAGCTCGCGGTTTATTAACGATAATTAAGAGCACGACATGCACTATCTACGCGATAATGTACATTCAGCCGAATCACAGCAGACTCCCAGAAAAATACCCGAGCTCATACCAGACAAAGCCTGCGCCAGAAAAGGATGTTTATCTTAATGATGATTATGTATACGGTGAAGAATATGAAGATCATGAGGATCATGAAGACTGCTTACACTAAATTGACTCTATAATGAATGATTGACTGTTGTGAACTCTGTTCCTCTGGCATCTTCCAAGGAAAAAAATTATGCATGCTACCTTCGCGGGCAGTGATAAACTACACATGTGGTGCTTTGTGGAAACGAACACATATGGGTGGCTTTGACGTACGCATGAGGATTTGCTGCCGTAAAGCTAACAACACGTATTCCGTAGGTTTTCACGTAGGCCAGTCCAGCTTGCCAGCCTATCGATTGCGACATTTAAACTTCCCAACTGCTCCAACCCAGCCTAGCAGCATATTACTGCAGCAGCCACGGGCAGAGGCTTCTCCTGAACTCAGGATTCATTAGCGATTATCTTATGGTGGCGTATTGTATGTAATAAGGGACTACGTCAGCGTTCTTCTTTCCAGCGCTGTTGCACCGAACGACAATATCATGCCGCAAATACGGGCCTATTTCTTCTTTATCTACTCATAACTAGTTCGTTCTTCGAGTGGGATTTTCGCGCGGACGCTTAGACCAGACTAGCCTCTGTGGTTTAGTTTAAGCGCTGACAAGCCAAGTAAAAGCGCAGCCAATCTACCTGTCTCTATATATCAACCAAGCCTGATGCGTGTACAGTGCTTCCAGCACATCCAATTATTTAGAACAGCGTAATGCAAGCAAGGTCTTATCTCTCACACATGTACTGATTTGCATGTAATTACGGAAAGGAAAACGCGAAGACAAATGGGCGGAAGAAATGTCAAGAGTGCAGTTGCCGATAGCCGCCTTCGGAAAGGCCGTCTCAACTCGCTCCCTCTATAGACGCCTGGTATACCCTTTAGCCTGCGCGCAACGTCGCTGGAACCAGCGACGTCCCGGGGTCCCACCACGCCTCCTTGCCGCGTTGGCTGACGTTGACGCGGGAGGAACGGCGAGGGCGCGACGGGATTTACCCGCGTCCAACCTTGGCGCACCGCGGCGACGGCTGGCCTTCCGCAACGCCCGACGACTGCGAGCTGCCGTCGCTGGTCGTCGCCGGCTGGTTGTTGGTTACACCGGCGCATGGGCGCAGCAGTCGGCGTCCCTGCATCGCGTTCCTGCGCGACTCGTTGGCAACGGTCGGTGTCCGCTGCCGCTGCTCTTGCACGTAGAAGAGTTTTCTGCAAACGTTTACTGGAAGGAATTCGGGCTCTGGTGTTTACGGAAGCTTCAAGCGGGGAGGTTCAGCCAGCACGGAAATTACGGGATGTACATGTTTGCGTAAACTTGGTGCTTCTGCCTTCGACCGGATTTGTGACTTCGCAAATTGATTATTTTCAACAAAATATTGCGCTGTAAGTGCAACAATTCGCAGTCGCTACGCATGTGGGCAGAAAATAACTGCCTTACTATATTTAGAAAAAAAGTATGAATGCTTAGAAATTTGGAAAGATGGACTGTAATAAATACCATTTGAGGACACAAGCACGAAGATTTGACAAATTCATGAACTAACCATCATTGCCCTGGTAACGGAATGATTGCCAGAATTCCCTCTAGAAATTTCGTAGGAAGCTCTATTGGGGAGGGTACGGGGGGGGGGGGGACTAGGGGACTACGTTGGTGCAGGAGTGCCGTAGCATGGTATATAATTAAAGTCACAGCGTCTTGCAGAACGGAAAAGCCCTCTGTGGTATGGTGATTCCTTCCGCCCATCAAAAACGAGCAGGTCTAAGGCAGCTCGTTACAGTATTAATGCCAATACGGAGATATAGGGTAACTTGGCAGACCTAAAGGTCTACAGTAACATTTCAGTGTCCAGTATCTTTAACATTGGAATACCCGAGCTCGCATTCCCAGCCCCTCACCTCATCCGTCTTACCTTCGATATACTGTCCTCCAGAAGGTATACGCGCAAGCTTTTGCGCTCATTCATTATAAACGCACCGGTGCTTTCGAGCTCTTGGGAACCACTGTTGCGACAGCCTGACTGAACAGTGATGTACTTTTCGAATGACTACTGGAATGCAAATAAAACCATTGAGATACGACCGTGCCACCGAGCAGCTTATGGCTCTCGGAAGGCACTCGCGAGAGAGCCGCGAGTGTTGGCTAAGACGGTGCGGGATTGCCTCTATCGGGTAGGACAGGCGCAGCGCGGCCTCTGTAGTAAGCCGACGGTGAAATACAACGGTGGATGTGACTCTGGATTGGGCGGAATGCGTAAACAGGAGCCCGTCTTGCTACGAGCCTACAATACGATGCGTAGGAGCGCGCGTGGATGGCAGCTTCCTGTGACTGTGTGTAAAGAGAATTGCGTCAAGCTATGTACTCCCATGCCCGGATGCCCGGCGCACGCATGTAGGCACGTGCCACATTTTGCCCGTGGAACGTGCTGCCGCCATAGCTGGTGCCACCAGTTGCGACAGTGGTGAAGTCCTGTACAGCGCCTATGTGTGGAAAAGGCTTAGGCTTGGGCAGCATTCCCTATCGATCACTTACAGCGCGTTTGCGGGATAGAACACCCATTTCCGCCGTGTTTCTATGGACATTCTTTTTTTTTCGGCGTTTTTGTTCTCAACCCCGTCAACGCAATTGTTAAGTGAGTGATGCGGGCACACTGCTCGCTGCATGAAGGAAAGAAGCGGTTAAGCCACGATCTTTCAAACGATAACTCAATGAGTAGACACTTCAACCCAAAAGCGTGAGCACGTGAATTCACTTGGTAGCGCCGGATGTAGCGTCCCAACGAGGTTCTGCTTTTGCATATACAGTATTCGTTCCGTCAACTAAACCTATGTTGTCGTCTCCGCTCTGTACGAAGATTGATCGATGTTCGAGCTAGAAGGTTTTTCCATAAGCCTAGAGCCACTAAGGGTGTCCAAACACATTATAACTATACTAGAGAAGTGCGCAGTCTGTGTTCGATTGCGTTCACGCGATGTACAATTGGAGCAGTCAATCATCGCTTTAGAATGACGGTCATTCCTTTTCCTACGCAATGGCATCAGGCGAGGTTAGATTCTAAGAGCTCCCTTATATTTGGTTAGGACCATAACTAAATGATCTGATCCTGTCGACAACAAGAGCTTCAAAATACCCTAAGCTTGCTCTCAGCGAATGTTCATGAACTTTTTCCAAGATTAAAGGGCGGTCATCTGTCGGCAAATACTCGTACGCGTATGTGCTAATTCAAAGAAAACCGGGTGTTTCTGCGAATACTTTCAGCAATTCTAAAGAATTGCCTGTGGCAGCAGATAGCACTGTTCTAGTCCATGGGATGGCTTACTCGGTGAGGCGGACGTTACTTGCACAAAAAAATTTATATGCATAACCGACTTGCACAAAAAAATTTATATGCATAACCGTGCCGCGATGGCGGAAACGCGCATGGAAGATGAAGACGCTACCGGATCAGAAGAGAATGAGGAAGATCTAGGTTTCCCTAGGAGCCTCCTCTCTTGGAAAGTGCCACAGGGATATTTGCTCAACCGTGGAGGATTTTATAAGTTCTACAAAGAGATTGTCTTGAATTCTTAAACATTTTATTTTTGTTCATTTTCTCCAGTTAGCTTTACCAATTTCAGTCTTTTAATAAAGATAGCCTAATTTCACCCAAATCTTGGCCAATCCCCCACAGTGGGTGTGCGCCATCGCATAAGGAGTACCATACCATACCATAGCAAATTGTGACAAGCCGAAAATTTCGCTCCACCACAAGGATTGCTGGCGATGGGAAAACATCGCCGCAGAGCCAGCAAGAGCAAGGCAACAGCAGCAAGAACAAGGGACCTACAACCACTATGTTCAAAAACCGGATTGTCAAGGCATCAAGGATGCCCCAATTGCCCGAGGAGCACAGCAAAATCATCATGCGCCCACGAGGAGGTCTCAACTTGAGCAAAGTGAGCACCACAGCGATAGGCGTGGCGGTTATTGAAGCATCGGGCCTGACTCCGCAACAAGCCCGAGAGGATGTCGTTTGCCCTAACTTCACGCAAAACATCGTGGTGGTTAGTACACCAGATCCCAGCCATGCTGCCAGGTATGTGCGAATCAGGTCAATCATTATAGTGGAAACCGAATACGAAGTGAACGCCTACGAGACAGCTCCGCATACCACGTGTAAAGGAGTGATTCGGAGAGTTGACCTCAGAGACAATCAGGCCACGATAACGAAGAACATTGTGCATGACTTTAACCCACTGGCATTGGCAGCCAAACGTATTAAATCCACGGGTTCGGTTATTGTTCTGTTTGATGGGCTCAAGGTACCCAATTATGTAAGATACGGGTCGACCCTCGTAAAGTGCTACCTGTATAGGAAGCAGTTTGATGTCTGCTATGCTTGCGGAAAGATTGGACATCGGTCAGATGTATGTCCAACACCGGACGTGGTACAGTGCAGAGGATGTGGAACTCAAAACCCGGAGGACAATCACATGTGTGTGCCTAAGTGCAAATTCTGTGGAGGGGACCACCCAACTGGGGACAAGACTTGCCGACAGCGGTACCAAATTCCATACGTGGTACGAGTTCGACGACGAGAACGCAACAGATCTGCATCGGAGGCGACATCAGCACAGCTGCAATGGGATGCCCAAACGGGCACCAGGGGGCGCACGTGCTCAAGGAGCCCCACACGGTCAAGACGCCGCTCGCCGTCGAAGGGCAGAAGCCGCTCCAGATCACGTGAAGTGCAGGTGCGCTTCGAAGAAGGAGGGCAGACGCCTGGCGACAAGACGACATCTGGAACAACCTGGGCCGACAAAGTGAAAGGTACTGTGAGGGCTGCGGAGAGCGGTGCGGGGTGGCTGGTCGGAGATAATGATGCCAGGGTAGAACAGCTAATTAAAGAAGTAACATATCTGAGAAAGGCAAATGAAGAACTTACTAAGCAGGTTGTAGAACTTCGCAAGAACTCGCAGACTAACTCCACAAAAGTAGCAATAGCCAAACCGGTGAATAATGACAACAGCCAGGATGAAGAAAACACACCAGCTCCAAAGAAGCGGGCAATAAGCCCAGTAGAAACGACAGTGTGCTCTGCTTTGGAAGAGATCAAGGCGGCGATTAAACAACTTAGAGATGCCATAGATAAAACTACCTTCAAAGTTGATAAGTTATGGAAATGGAGACTGACGGCTGAAAAGAGGCTCACCAAAGTAGAAGCACAGGGCGATGACGACGAATACCTACCCTCAGAAGCAGAAAGCGTCAGATCGCTCCCTGGCGTGTCGGGGGGTTCTACGAAGCGTACTCTAGCGGGTAGCAGTAAGGCGGGTTCTATAAGCAATGGCTAGCAGGGGGAGCTTTACCGTGTGGCAATGGAATTGCCGAGGATTTTATCACAAAAAAGCACCTCTTATGCAGTTAATAAAAACCTCTCCAGACAAACCGAAAATAATTATGCTGCAGGAAACCTTGGCGGATGAGATCAGCCTATCCGGATACAAAGCGACATGCAGGGGCAAAGAGCCGGGTAGGGGGTTAGCCACGCTCGTAGATAAAAAAATACCTTACATAGAACATGATTTGCGCCTTGGACTAAACAAATTAGAATACTTACTAGTGGAAATAATTTTAAAAAGGAATAGAAGCAAACCGCAAAGCCTCTTTTGTCTTAATGTCTATAGCAGCCCTAGCGACATGAAACAGAGTTTCAGGGCACTTCTTAATAAGACTATGGCTGTTACTAAGCACGCTCCACTCATTATTGGAGGGGATTTCAACGCCCCACATCAAACCTGGGGATATCGCTGGAATACTAAGAAAGGGGATGGACTCTGCCACCTAGCTACAGATCTTAATCTCTCCCTCATCACAGACCCAGCTTATCCCACTAGGTGTGGTACATCTACATGCAGGGACTCCACCCCAGACCTTACTTTTGTATCAAACTTGGCGAATGCTGGCTGGAATAACTCCAATATTGACCTGGGTAGTGATCATTACATATTACAAATACTATTGGAAACACCAAGTAATGAGATAAAGCACTTTAACTACATTGACTGGGATCTTTTTCGGAAAGCAAGGAAAAGCAGAGCTGAGACAGAGGCAGGACAAAAGAAAACACTCCAAACTTGGACCACTCAGCTCAGGGAAGATGTAAAGGCGGCAACGAAGGATATTACCACAGAGGAGGATATCGAAATCATGGACAGTAGGCTGGCGCACTTGATTGAAGCGAAACAATCTATGTTAAATAGATGGAAAACGCAAAGGCTGAACAGGAGACTCAGGAAGCGCATAGCATTGTTGAATAGGGAGATTGAAGAACACTCCAGAAATTTACAGAAGCAACAATGGGATGAGCTTTGTAATTCCATAGATGGTCGAATCAGACGTGGTGGGAATTGGAACTTACTTAGACATTTGCTTCATGAGAACGACACGAAATCTAATAGGAGAACAGCAGTAGCACGACTCGTCCATCGTGAGAGTCAGGACACAACGGAGGAGGCCATTCTGGATCGGCTCGCAGCTAGGTATTTACCACTTAAGGATAGCGATGAGAGTACAGACCTGCCTGAATATACAGGGGAAGACTGTGAGCCTATGGATCAAGACTTCACAGAAAGCGAAGTTCGTGCAGCCCTGTACGACCTCAACAGTAGATCTGCTGCCGGTCCAGATGGCATTTCCAATAGGCTGTTGAAAAATTTGGACGATCATTCCATAAAATATTTAACAGAGTATTTCAACGAACTCTGGAAAAATGGTGATTATCCGAAGGAATGGAGAATTGCTAACACAATTCTTATTCCCAAACCAGGCAAGCAACTCAATCTAGATAACCTAAGACCCATATCATTAACATCATGTCTGGGCAAAACCATGGAGCATGTCATACTCAATAGACTGACTAAGTATGTAGAAAACAGAAATGTTCTTCCGCATAACCTGATCGGTTTCCGTCCTGGACTTTCGACTCAAGATGCAATGCTTTTAATCAAGCATCACCTTATTCTTGCTAGCCCGCTACATACGAGAGCTCTTCTAGGCCTAGATGTAGAAAATGCCTTTGATCGCATCGAGCACAGGGCCATATTGGATATCCTCTCGGAGATGGGATTGGGTAAGCGATTGCACAATATAGTCAAAGCCTTTCTCGGTGGCCGTTCTGCTTGTCTCAGGTTAGGCGAACTCCAATCGACAACCCTGGAACTTGGGAATCGTGGGACACCACAAGGGTCTGTCCTATCTCCCATGTTATTTAATTTGGCAATGTCAAAAGTGGCTCGAGGTCTCGCGCAGATTGAGGGTATCCACTTTGCTATATATGCAGATGATGTAACAATCTGGAGTGCCGAAGGTAATATGGGACAAACAGAGATCAAACTACAGGAAAGCATTTATGTGGTAGAAACAACACTTGAGGGTATGGGACTGAACTGCTCTGCTAAAAAATCAGAACTATTGGTATTACGGAGCAGGAAGCGTGGGCGCAGGCCGAACGGATATATCCCAGACGAAGAACCCCGCATTGACATATACGCCAAGAATGGACAACCAATCAGGCAGGTGGAGACTATTAGAGTGTTAGGACTTCTCCTACAAGCGAACGGATCTAATTGCAGGATGATAGAATACATCTCTAACAAGTCAGAAGAAGTCATTAGGCTTCTGCGTAGAGTTGCCAACAAGCATAAGGGGCTAGGAGAAGACAGTGCCATAAGATTGGTGCATGCATTCGCCTTTTGCCACTTCTCGTACGTGGCTGGCATGCTACAATGGACACAGGCTGATAAGAACAAGCTAAACGCTTTAATCAGACGACTTATAAAGGCTGCACTAGGACTTCCCATCAGCACGGCCAATGATAGCTTATTGCGCCTAGGGCTGCATAACACACTAGAGGAGATAGCTGAGGCTCAACAGGTGGCCCACCAGGAGAGACTAATGGGGACACGCCCTGGGAGGGCGCTACTTGAAGAAATTGGCGTAGAAATTAACAACCACACCAACGAAGGAGAATTATTAACACAATTGCAAGCGGGACTACGAGAAACAATAAAGACGACCCCGCTCCCTAGGAACATGCACCCGACACATAACCTCGAGAGACGGAAGGCAAGGGCGAAGGCACTCCTTCAAGACATAGATCAACATAAGCAGCAGGCGGTGTTCGTTGACGCTGCCTGGGTTAAAAATAAGGATGCGTATACCTCCGTTGTCGTAGACACTCAAGGTAACACACAGGATGCCATCACCGTCTATACCAAGGACCCAACAGTAGCAGAACAAGTAGCAATCGCCTTAGCCATCCGGGCTAATCGGTGGACACATATTTACAGCGACTCTAGAACAGCCATACGCAACTTTACCAACGGATATGTGACACGGATAGCAACAAAATTATTAGAGAAGGTCAAGAGTGAGAGGATCGAAATCCGCTGGTTTCCTGCACATCTGGGGGTGGTGGACGGAGCTCGGAGAAACCTCAATGAGGTGGCAAATGAAGCAGCACGAGGACTTTCTAGCCGTGCTCTTCTAGACCGAGCAACTTACACTTCACCCGGGGAACACAGGGATCGATTATTAACATATAACGAAATCACGAAGCATTATTATTTAAGCAGAAGGGAATACCCATTGCCACACGGTAAGCTTTGCAGAGCCCAAGCGGTCACATTACGTTTGCTACAGACAAGAACATACCCAAGTCCATATTTTATTAACATGATCTATCCGGAGAGGGAAATTCAAACCAACTGTAATAAGTGCAATGGCATCATTACTCTTGACCACATGCTTTGGCAGTGCCCCGCGGTCTTCACAGACCGTGACAAGGAACAAGAATGGTGGCGGCAAATGCTACACAGTGAATCACTCTCTGACCAATTACGGGCAGTCCAGAAGGCCCGCGATGTGGCTGAAGGGCTCGGCCTGACAGTCCCAACGTGGGAGCGGCCCGCGTCAACGTATGGTTGACCTTCAGGACCCAATAAAGTTCTCCATACCATACCATACCGACTAATTAACGAAAGTTCAGTATAATTATGTTCTTAAATAATTACCTTATGGTACATATTGCAATTTACAAATTCTAGCCGGGGAGTTCGCAAGGTGGATCCACTTATTCTCAGGGCGACACCATTTTCGATATATTAATTCCCCAAGTTTGTGAAAAAATATATTGGTGGTCCTGTTACTTTTGTGATTCAATGCATAAACCGACGCTTTGTTGAAAAGTAACTGGAGCGCGAATGCATTTTTATCGCAAGTTTGACGGCGCATACGTCGTTAATGGCGTCATCCACACAGTTAATTTCAAATGAATATCTCTTGCAAAAGGATAGAGAGTTGGGCGAGTTGGTACGGTAACATGGTCTTGGCTTGTAGCGCGAAGTGAACACGGACACAGAAAGGAGCAGACAGGACGAGCGCTCGTCCTGCCTGCTCCTTTCTGTGTCCGTGTTCACTTCGCACTACAAGCCAAGACCATGAATATCTCTTGCTGTCTCACCCGCTATAATTTGTAAATTACAACCCGTGTGACATTGCGCAATATGTAAAATATGTGTAGTTCGTTAAAAACTGAACTAGCGATTTTTTGCTATTTAATCAATTAGGCATTTCAATTGCCGTGTGTGTGTGTGTGTGTGTGTGTGTGTGTGTGTGTGTGTGTGTGTGTGTGTGTGTGCGTGCGTGCGTGCGTGTGTGTGTGTTTGCGTGCGTGCGTGTGTGTTTGCGTGCGTGCGTGTGTGTGTGTGTGTGTGTGTGCGTGCGTGCGTGCGTGTGTTTGTGTGTGTGTGTGTGCGTGCGTGCGTGCGTGCGTGTGTGTTTGCGTGCGTGCGTGTGTGTGTGTGTGTGTGTGTGTGTGCGTGTGTGTGTGTGTGTGTGTGTGTGTGTGTGCGTGCGTGCGTGTGTTTGTGTGTGTGTGTGCGTTCGTGCGTGTGTGTGTGTGTGTGTGCGTGTGTGTGTGTGTGTGTGTGTGTGTGTGTGTGTGTGTGTGTGTGTGTGTGTGTGTGTGTGTGTGTGTGTGTGTGTGTGTGTGTGTGTGTGTGTACAATTTCCGCCTCTTCGAGTAGACCAGCTCACCGACAAGAATATTACTATCTGCTACAGGCAATTTTTTTTATTGCTGAATATCTTCGCTGAAAACACCCGGTATCTGATAGAAAGTGCTCAGTATAGTGAGCCTTATCGTGCATCACGTAGCGGTTTCTTCAAAACGATCATGGGGTTGCTTCAAAGCGAAACTGACATAGTTCTGTGTCCAATCTTAACTATGTTTTTGTAAAAGCACATTCAACGTACAACAAACACGCGCTGCGATGCGATATTTTCCCCATTACACTTCATAAGTATGCGCTGTACGAGCCTAGTCTGGACTTTTCTAACCACGCATAGCCTGATGTAATCGCGTCCCCGTTCTCTTTTTCCTCATTCTGGAGGCGCTGTCTGTAACTTACTGGTGAATGCCGGCCGTTTTCTTATGGTATGGTAGGGGGAACACGGACCCCTCTTGGAACAACGCCAGCCCGCCTCTTTCTGGAAAGGCATATAGAATTACGATTCTGCACACGTACAGCATGCGGCCTACGAGCATATTCAGCGAGAAGCTTTAAACGACAGAGGAACGGCAGCCTGCGGCGTTGAAAACATCATTTTGCACTATATGCCCCGTATTAAGCGAGGACCTCCTCTGAAAGCTGTTGAGCGGCACCCCGAAAGGCTGCGCAAGAGACGGAAATGCGAAAGAGAGGAAAAAAATTCGCCCACGATGAAGAAAGCCCGGTCGTTGTAAGCCCCGTCGTACGACCTGCCTTACTCAGAATTGGACTGCA
Organism: Dermacentor andersoni; assembly: GCF_023375885.2. Classification (NCBI taxonomy): domain Eukaryota; kingdom Metazoa; phylum Arthropoda; class Arachnida; order Ixodida; family Ixodidae; genus Dermacentor; species Dermacentor andersoni. Next base: position 69,749,070 of record NC_092817.1, read on the forward strand.
CCTGTGTCTTAGTTTAAGGCGAGTCGTGAAGGGACGATCGAGCTCAAAGTCTTCGCCATAGTTGGGTCGGATAATTTTCTCGTAAAGCTTATAGAAATCCTCGTGGAGAGGGGGGGGGGGGGGTAATGCCTAAACGCCGCTCTTGAACATTTACGACCTCGTATCGTTCCAAAGCGATAGGGCACCAGAACTCTGTACATCTAGGTAAAAAGTAAAGGCAGAGTACAAAAATGATCATAAAAGCAGAAAAACAGAAGGAAATGTGCATAAATTCAACATTCCGTTTTTAAATATGATAGATAAAAAGCCGCAGTTGTTTCGCCTGAAAGGCAAGGCATCGATTGCGATAGCAAATTAGTAGACAGCTATACAAAGTAAGGATAGTAGTTTTATCCTCCGTATACACTTGTAGACATTTGCTTTTTAACTAGAATAACAAGCATGGTGTCGGCATGCGCAGGCAAACACGAACATACCACACTCGATGACCGCGGACACTCCCTGTCAAAACGCTGACGTGAGGAAGTACGGCAGCAGCAGCGAGCGCAGTGACCTTCGTGCTGTCTATCGCCTCAACGCGAACTGAGCTGCAAGAACACAGCACGCGCAAAGGTATGAGCCGTCGGCGCACCTAGACTCTGTCCCCAGCGCAGATCGCGTTCAAGATACGGCCTGTGAGACCGTGTCATACGCAGTTGCTGCCAGAGTATAACGCTCCCCGCCTTCTTCCACTGCCTCCAATGCATCGCACGCGACGGAAGACGGCGTGCTAGAGAGGAGGCGCGATCATCGGCTCCTCTCTCACGCTTTAACTCGCACATACAGCATAAGGCGCGCGGCGACGGTGATATATCTCCCTTGGACTTTATACGGAACACCACGGCGACGACAGCGGCAAAAATTCGTCTGGAGTATCCACATGATTGCTATTGCAATAAAAAGTTCAATAAATGAAATAAGAATACAGCAACAGTGGTACTTACAAATTAGCGAGAACGAAGACATCAAATGTGCCAATGCGGTCGTCTGCAGTAAGCATAAAAGAAAAAAAGGGAAAAGAAGAAAAGAAAGGAACTATATCTGCTCTGCTTATAGTTATTTATAAATAGTGACAGATAGAATAATCTAGTAACGACAACAACAACAAAAGAGAAGTACACTGAAACATAGAAGCCTCTACGTTGACGAGGCACCGCCATTGCATTTTCTTCGTGCACCAAACACTACATATTTAGTAGATTAGTCCCGCAACAACTCTAAAGGGGACAAAAACGACCGATTCAGCACTGACATTTTTGTTGGTGATGTGAGTGACGTGAACCTTACGTCAAGCGCTTTATTTTAAGAAGCCACTTGTTTTGCCAGCGCCTTTGAGCCTTTTCCTTTGACCAATCTTCCGGTCCAGCCCGACGTCACCGTGGCAACTTTCCTTTTTTTCTACGTGGTACTAGGCTACGTCACACACCAGTGCGGGCCAGAACTGTGCCAGCTGTGTGCAGCGCGTGACCAACGTCGCGAATACGGCCCGACGACGTCACGAGAACGTACGATTCGCTTCTGCGAATTTCGCGGGCAGAGCTCGGCCGCATACGTGACTACACCTTTCAATAGTGTCAGCACACCGTTCTCGTCGATGACGCGAGCGCAACTGGATTTCTCTCTCCGCTTATCTTTCTCTTACTGAAGCCTATTTCCTTTCCACCCTTCGAAACGTAATAAAATAAACTGCGAGAGAAAAAATAAAGAACAAGTAGGAAGCGGTGGCTGAACGTGTCTCGCCAATGAGAAATCTAGCAACGTGATGCACTGCACATTGATGCAATATACGCCTGGAGCGAGAATGGGGGAAACCACGTGGCGCGCACTCTTTCTATTCACCGTTAGAAGAACTCGTTAGAAGACGAATGCAGTCAAGTTTTTCACCAGAAACGTCTCCACCGATGCCGCCCATACGGATGAGGGTCAAGCCGCACTGGACGGATTGTAGTTTCCCTGTCTATCTTAAATGTTCTGTCACCAGAGCCTTCGCACTTTCTTCATCCGTTAAGTTGTATAATAAATGCTCTCTCGGCGAGACGTGTGAAGCGCAATTTCCGAAGGAATCGACGATGATTTTTCAGAAAGAAAGAGGAAACACTTGTAGTCTTTTACAATATCATGCAGGATAAGTTTGGTGTCAGCCGTGGTCGTTAATGATGTACTGCAATTTTGTTCCGCTTTACTGAATAGACGTAAAATAGATACGCAGTCCCTCCTTTCTCACTAAATTTCCTCTAAGCCGGCCGGTTCGCGCAACCTTATGGACTTGTATTTCTGATTGTGCAACAGCGGTTCTCCAGCTTCTTCGAAAACGATATTCACTTTCATGTTGTGACCAATTGCTTAAAAGAGGAATCAATCGAGTATTTTTTTTTTTTAGATAACAAGCGTCACAACCCACAGGATACCGACAAAAGATGCATCACACGACATAGGGGATAGAGTTATCGGAATTTCGCATTCATCCGCTTTTTCAAGCAGTTCACGAGCACTGCACGATACGTCTCTAGCCAACTACGATCATTAAGACCTCATCATGTTTGATATACAATATCTAGAATATCAATTAAAAATCGACGCTTGTGATATAAGTAGTGACATGTTTTTGAGTGAACAGCATCGCTGCGCAGTTTTAGGACCTGTAGAGGCGATAATCGCGGAAATCGGATGACAGTTGAACGACTAACCTTGCGAAGCCTGAACGCACTCGAGGCTGCGTGCGAGCTTCACGCAACCTCGAGTACTTTCAGGCTTCCAAATGCAAATTTAGTTGCAGCTTCGGAAGGCCTCCGTCATAGGCAAGGTCAGAAGCTTTGTTCCTTATCCCAAATATCGGTTTTATCGGAAATTATGATTTGTCTTGCTTCTGTCTCAAATGACGAGAGATGACATTTAAACTTGCTACCAGCTTCCGATGGGGTGGACCGCTCTCATTTAAATGACTGAGCACCAGCTGAAGCCATATGGTGGCAGATTCTAAAGGCTGCTTTAAGTACTACATGCGGATGGATCATCACTGATTTGAAGCGTGCTCACTCGTTCGTGTTCCTAAGGCCATGCTGTGGTAATTGAACGCTCGCGTCAGCTGCGGGAAGCAGAAGGTGCGAAATCGGTTGACCGGCGTTTGTCCGGCAGCAAAAAGCACTATAGGGGAGCCATCAGATTCTCCGCTTGGGTTTCTTCAAGGACGAATCGTACGGGTCAGGATTAAAGTGACCAGCTATAAGCATATTTGGCCTATCGCCGGGTCAGTTGCGAAATTTTTCTAACGTTGCTGCGGCTTTTTTTTTTTCTTTATTTGTTAGCGTGCTAAAAAACAAAAACAAATTTTATGCTTATCCTCCCATTCATGAGAAGTTTCATACGTTCAAATTTTAAGCTGTCTGTATTAAAGTATTCTTATAGATTCTTACGTAACACGGAACGAGGTAAAAATGAAGACGCCAGCAGAGTATGCGCTTCTCACGGACGAAGTGATATGCGACTTGTCTGTTTCCTCCTTTCACTGGACGACTTGAACAGAAAACTGTAACATACTCCATACATTAAAGATGACAAATGAACGGTAACATAGTCCCACATATATCTCGTAACGTCGTAGAAACGTGTTCACGCCATTGGCGGCGGAAAATGTTAATTATGCGATTGATGTATTTTTTTCTGCAGCGGTACGAATTAAAACAGGGCTTTGAAGAAATGAAGCCCGTCTGTTGCGTTATCGGATGTTTTGCTTGCTCTTATTGTTGTTTTTTCTGTCTTTTTCCTTTTTAATCACGTTAAAGAGCGATAAAAGTAGCGATCAGCTACACTAAAAGCGTCATATGTATGTACTGAAGTATCTTCATCTCACGAATGGGCGACAACATAAACGCAGCGCGGGAAGACAGTCGGTGGAACCGGTTGAAATTGGTAGCGCCAAAAAAGGAAGAAAAATAACAATAAGTCAGTACGACACAAGGCTCTAAACTGATGCTTTCTGTGGCGCACAATATCTGCCTTCGAAACAGGCAACAACGAGATAGGAGGAAGTTCAACCAATATCGAGACAGTTGAAGCCCTATTTAAGCGTGCCCCACGCAGATACCACTACCCGTTGTATAAATAACGATGCTTCCATGGAAATTGCGCCATCGAGGAAGAACGACAGTGAGCGATCATGTGGGGGGCGTTCGAACGACGAAAGCATCGGCCACCCGATGCGTCAAATGAAGCGCACACAGCGCGGTACAGAAAAGGGCGCGCGCAAGAGAGAAAGCATTTCTCGCGCCTCGGGCAACGTCGAACCACTCACCACCTTCGTGATGCCTGCAGAAAGGAAATATATATATATACATATCAAAAAAAGCGAAAGGCCATCGCGCGAAGTGGCCACGTACGTTGCACGCGTCGGAAGTCTTGCGTAGGCCTTATGGATCGCGCGACGTCAAATTCGGTGAATCATTGGCGTGCGGTTAAAGGCTGTCCTTGGCCTTCCTTACGGTTGCGGGGAGGCGTGATTTGCGAAGTGTCGGCCATGTGAGGGGAAAAAAAAAAAAGATGGCCGCGAGCGCTGCAGCAGTCTCAACAGTTCGTTCAGTTTTATTTTTTTTTTTTCTTGTTCAGTGAAAAAAAAAAGAGATCGAATAAAGCTCCCCGCTGTGAAGGGACGAGTGTTGCGAAGCATTTCTGCCGCGAACCTATAAGCTTCGGAGTGGTCGGCTAATACAAAAGAGGGCGTATTAATGCATTTTTTTTCCTACCGTGGTATATATATCCACGCAAGAAAACTTCCACGGAAATAAACACTGCACTGAAGAGCCGTGTACATTTCGCCCTTATGTTTCATATTTGTCTTCGTTGCTTTCGCCCTTATGAAACGCATTTTTCGAGGTTTTAACAAGTCTAAGTCGTAATGATAACAAGGATAATGACGATTTAAAGATGCCTACTTCTCTCTTCAGCGATTGTAGCACTGTAGTCGCCGCCCTTAACGCCGGAACAGTGCATAATAAAAATTTGTAAAAAGCCTCGCCCGACCATGCAAAGCATGTACGGCGATAGATAGCACAGTATTTACGCAGTTTGAGTTGTAGGTCGTTCGAGAAATGTGTTCAGGGGGCTTTGGGACTTCTCAATCTTCCATGCGTCATACTCTGCCTTACAATTGAAATATTTTGTCGAAATCTTTGACAATGTTTGTCAACGTCCGAGATTTGCCTAACGCTTTTAGAAAGTTTTCCTCTTAATTAGAGAGGTTTAAAATTGGGCGCCAGGGTGGCTTGGCCGGGGACCCAAAAATATTGGGGGCCGCAATTGCGCATGCTCAGAACCCAAGCCAATCGTGAGTTCTTGCGTTCGCTTTTACCCAAGGCCCAGAAATCGAAGACTAACCCCAAGCCGCCTTGGGTCGCCTTCGCGGGCGACGAGAAATCGCGAGATAGCCGAGGGAGCCATACAACTAACACAGTGATTACGTTTATTACATCATATTGCTTTCCCCTTTATGCTAAAAAAACGCGTTCTGTTCGTTATCACTTGTAAAAAAAAATTTTTTGATTTCTTATTGCTTTCGAGCGCCTTTTTATTTGCAACACTGGGCATCCCGAGCGCTCACCCCACCCATGTGTGCGTTTGGCCCAATTCTCACTCTGCCGCACCTCTAAACCCAAGAGCAGCATACCCAGCGCAGCTTGGGGGGCCCAGAGTCTTGGGTCCCCACTTCTAAAACTCTCCATAGAAGGAATGATGCGCTTGAAGGCGCGTATTTGATGCAGTGCGGACATTTAGGTTGCGTTTGTTGTTTCATTGCGTATTATCGCAGAGAGCAGGAGCCTTAAATGTACTGTAGCGCCGCCGGAGCCGATTCTTGTCGCCACCACAGGCCTGAGGGCCAGGAGTCGGGATGCGGCAAAAGAAGAGCAGGGCCATCCTTCCCATAGGCTGTGTCCTTCCCGGGTGCCTCCGCCACAGTATCTAAAATTTCAAAACACAAACCTTTCGCGCAACAACACAGGCCGGCAGGCCCTGTGTTGTTGCGCGAAACTCACACAACTCACACAACTCCGGATGAAACTACGAATGAATGTCTTCAACGGAGCCAAATTATAGCTAGCTTCGCGTTGCCGCCTATGGCCTATCTTCGCAACCTCCGGTAAAGCTTTGGACGTTATTCAAAGAAATCTGTATTTTAAGGTTACAAATGTGAAATCTAAGGAAATGGTACATTTGTGAGTATTTCGTTCGCACTAAAAAGGCCGACAAACGCGCCTCGCGAATTGGTTACGCGAGAGCAAGTACGCTTTGTATCGGGGGTGAAGGTCCGACCGGCTACCACCGACCACAGACCAGCAGCCACGAAAACGAGTGAAAGAGCCAAATATGGCCATTGGTATTAAAACTGATTCTAATGGGCTCGCAGGGACGCACATTCGCCATTCTTCGTTTTGCTTTCGTGCACAAAGCGCACGAGTACAAAACAAAGAAAGCAAGCTGTGCGCCAGCTTTTGTTTTCCTGGAACCAGCATTAAAAAGAGCCTTTTTTCGAAGAAGCGTTGCTTGATACAGCCTTGGCTTGCGTGCGTGGCTTGCCAATCTGTTAGCGGCGACCTTCAGACGAGAAACACAAGCTAAGTTACTTAGTGAACTTGAAGAAGTTCGTATTTCTTATCTGATTTTAGTATTTTTTTCGCTTCCTCGGTCTGTAAAATGATGCGTAGGAAAGTGCGTGATTTGCGTTTAACTGTGAAAATTATTCGACTGGATTCAGACGTCTTGAGTCACTCGGAGTGCCCGTGAGGCGCTCTTCGTTTAACGCTTTCCGACAGTGTTCCAGATATGCATGTAGCGCACGCTTGGAGAACCACGCTGAAACCACTTTCTTTCTCGGTCTTTATGACTTGGAGGCGTAACGAGTACATTAAAGTGGCTGTAAACGCTGTTGGCGCGGACAGCAAAAGCAATGTAGCCTTGTGACTTGTTTTGCAGTGAAGAGCCTTTGACTTCGTTAGGATGGCTCGAGTATTCCATATATTTGCGAGCACTTCACCTCATTTGACCACATCACTTAGACAGGCAAGGTCTTTATGCTGGCATACGCTGAGGCACATATAAATTTTTCCTTTCTTTTGTCTTTTGTTTTTAAAAGGCTCTTCAGCACGGCAGCTTAACCGCTGCGTTGAAACAGTGACGAAACAATATGTCTTCTTGAACCTCTTACACACGTCATTGATGTAAAAAGAGGAGCAAATGACCCTAACTTCCATTGATATGCATACGATTGCTCTTCGAGAGTTATCGATTCAAGCCTTTGGACGTGAATTACAAAGAGAAACGAGTGCATGGAAACGCAGCGGCGCTGTGCGGCGATAAGCACATTCCCAGTACTGTCACTTCTTCGTACAATATACGTATGAAAAGCTGCTCGACGAAAGCCTCTATTCGCCCCCCGCCCCCCTCCACCTCCACTCCACCTTGTGTGCTTGATAAAATTCAGACATGCAGAAAGCCGACATGCGTAATGACTGCAAGGGCATTCTAAATTAAGATAACCTTTTCCGCGTGATCCCTTGTGCGGCGCACTTTCACCAACAACCGCTGTAAAGGAAACGTAAAAATGAAATAAATCAGTAATGCTCACGCCGGGGCACTTGCTTTGTCACTTTCGTCAATTCATTTACCTCATGACACCTGCCCTGTTGCTATTATTGAGATTCTCTAAGTTAATGACATGGGTGGTTCTGTTCTTGCACCTTATAGTAAGCACTATAATAGTTGGTAGTAACAGTGGCAGCTGCTCGAATTGATGAGTGACTAATCACTAAATCGAGCCCTTAGGCGTCTCTTTTAAGCGCTAACGACGACGCTCGGATGCAGCATGCGCAATCAACAGCTTTTGACCCATATATATATATATATATATATATATATATATATATATATATATATATATATATATATATATATATATATATATATTCACAGCACTGCGCGACTGAGGCAGAGAAGAAGAAGTAGAGTGCGCGCGCGTTATCTCGGGGTGCTCTGCACCAGCTGGACCTTGCCTGTGGCTTCCTCCTGGACCTAGTTTCACCCTGTAAATAAACATCTTTCGTAACATCTTTGGTGGAGGTGCAGAGTAAATCCTGGACGATCCTGGACGATCCTGGACGACACAGCACTACCAACTGTCCGACGGAGTAGACGCTTGGCCGGTTTACAACCACAAGCAGCGGACATGGCCGATTCCAGAGAAGGCAATGACGACCAGACCTGCGGCCAACAGACAGCAATCACGCAAGGCAGGCTAACTACTGGACAACACTGCGAGAGCCACCCACCTTTTCGGGGAAGGCGAACGAAGACGTCGACGACTTGCTGAAACACTACAACAGAGTGAGTCGCCACAGCCAGTGGAGCACTACGAAGCAGCTCGATAACGTGGGTATTTTTTATTTTTTTTCTCGCTGGAACGGCGCTCCTCTGGATTGAAAACCACGAGAACATTCTGACAAGCTGGGATAATATTGTAGAAGAATTCACCAAGTGCTTCGGGGACCCGATCTCTAAGAAAAAGAAGGCTGAGCAGACGCTTTCCCGACGAGCTCAGTTACCTGGCGAAACTTGTACAACGTACGTACATAGAGGCTGTTTTGAAGTTATGCGGAATCGTCAGCATCACCATAGCAGACGAAGACAAAGTAGGACACCTGCTTAAAGGAATCGCTGAAGACGTTTATAATTTTCTTATAACGAAGGAAGATCTTAGTACTCCGTCTGATGTGAAGAAATACTGCCGGGCATTTGAAGCGCTGAAAATGAGAAGGGTTGGACCAAAGTTCGGACGCTTGGACCATGTCACTACTATTGCAAGTGTGTCCGTCTCAGCCCATGACGACATCCCCTCGGTGATTCGGCAAGTGGTTAAAGAAGAGCTTGAACGCCTTAAAATTGTTTACGACGCTCATGTGTGCCATCAGTGTGCATTTGACGATCGCTCTCGTGTGCCACCGGTCACCTGGGCACGTCAGAGTTACCGAGAGCCAGCAACTTGCCACCGCAACCGAAAAGTCTGAGACGCCATTTTACCTTTTGTAACGCACGCGTACAATTGTGCCAAGCACGAAGTTTCTTTCTGCTATATGCACGCGCTCCCCAGAGCTTTCTGGACACTATTCTACCTTTATCGTGTGAACAAGATCCTTCAATCGCCCAAACTCTGTGTCGGGCTGAAGAAGCACGTCGACTGGCGCATCTTAGGACGTTGTCCTCTCAAGGCAGCAGCAAGATTCACTACGATGCGCTACATATCCCCATCAGCTTTACTCCCGGTCGCTATGTTTAGTTGTCGACAGCTGTTCGCAAAAAGAGATTGTACCGCAAGTTTCCCGCCACACGGGACCATTCGTTATACTCAGTCGCTTGAGTGATGTGAACTATCTCGTCGCCAAAGCGACGGCAAGTAATCGGCGTTCTCGTGCGACGCAAGTTGTTCATGCGGCCAGACTCAAGCAGTACCATCACAGGTCCCTCTAACTCGCTCAGCGAGCTTCGTCTGCCCCCGGGGAAAATGTCGCAGCACTGCGCGACTGGGGTAGAGAAAGAAGAAGTAGAGTGCGCGCGCGTTATCTCGGGGTGCTCTATACGCCGGCTGGGCCTCGCCTGTGGCTTCCTCCTGGACTTCGTTTCACCCTCTAAATAGCCGTCTTTCGTAACAATATATATATATATATATATATATGCGCCCCCACCCCGAGGTTTTGCACTTACTGATTTCGTTTTCGAAGCAATGACTGCCGTTATTCCTGTCTTTATTTTCTATTTCACCCGTTCATCTGGTCACAAATTCGTCAAGGCCTCATCCCCTTCTCCCCGTTACACACCATTGACCTTATTTTCGACATACTTTACATTTGTTGAGTCCAGCATCTCTGCCTCTGAAGAGCGCCTCTGCAGAGGGATTGCCCCCATCGCTAGCTTTAATATCGCAGTATTTCCTGAAGGTCCCGCAGTAATCACGAAAGGAATTCTACACCTGTTTACTGCCTTCCTTCAGGACATCGAGTTGACCACCGGCTTAAGAAACGACGGGCTAACAACGCAGGAGGTGGTCAAGCGTAACAATTGCTGGTCAAGCTTTTCAGGCTAAATAACATCACTTACTGTAGCAGCAGCACCTTTCATTTAAGGTAATGGTGTCTACGGTCCCGCTACCAGCTCACTCCTTGCCGTCTTCCTGAGCCATTTAGTGGATCCACTGCTCACTTCTATCGCTCCAAAGCATCTGTGCATACTTACCGTCATCACAGACTTCCGGTAAGCGGACCGCGCTTCGTCGGTATCCTATTAATTCTTCCGAGAAGCGCGGGCACCCATGAACTAACAGTTCGTTACGTATGCCTAAGAGACTGGCAGGACGAAGCAAATTTATTTGTATCAATATTTTCTAGTGTGGAACAAGCGCGATTTCCATCGTGAGACTGTAGCGATGTGTAAAAAGCAAATTCCCTCGCACATTGTCATGTGCCTTCGGGATCCTTTGGGCACAACAGCACTCCAGATGCCGCGAGCAGCAAATATATCGTGCTCGAAGCAAATCTGGTTCTCGCGTCCTAGTAACAGTGAGTCCCGTACGGAGAGCGAGAAATTTGTCGCCTGATGTCAATACAGCGGGCAAGACTCGCACGCAGTTCGGGAAGCCCCTCGATTCTTTGGCGTTCCGTTCCAAATTCCGGAGCATCCGATAAAGGGCTTCTCGGTCGGTTGCTGGCCGCTGTGCCGCTGCCCATCGGACATGGAAAAAGAAAAAGGAGGCATTCGGCTAAGTCTGCGTGTCCCATGTAGGTCGTCACCCCGTAGCCACGCGCGCGCGCGCTCCGAACGCTCAGCCGGGCCGGCGCCCCTTTCTGACGTCAGCGGCGACGTCAGCGACCGCCGCCATCGTTGCGGCACGAGCAGCGAGAGGCGTGTTGGCCGCTGCTAGCCGTCGTGTAGAGCGCTTCCGAAAACACGTTTCACCCAGATTCTTCCTCGTGTGCTCGATGCGCGACGACGCCGTGAGCTGCTTCACTCTTCTGTTTGCTTTCTTACTGTCACGCCCGTTACTTCCTACAGGCTACCCGAAAGTAAGTAAAGAAAAACAAAACGTAGAAGAAGCGGAGGAACGTAGACTAGTAGGCGTCGTGACTGTCTTCGCAGACGTCTCTCCTTTTACGCCCGTGTGCGTGCGTCGTTGCCTGTGGCCGTGGCCGATGGGGGGGATTTTCTCCGAGCCGTGAAATACATCGTTGGCGATGCGCGAGTCAGCCGGTATTTGCATGCCACAGGCTCTCGATCTGCTGGTCCTTCTCGTGCTGGTTGAGTTTTCTCTTCCATTTCCTGGCTTTATTTTATTCCTCCCCTCCACCCCTATTTCTCTCGTCTGTCTTTCTACGTGTCAGGTATTTTGTTTTCCCATGGAAGAGCGCCAGCCTAACGGCATGGGTGCCCATTTGAGACAGTTCGTTGGAGTGGGACGGGGTGAGGTCCACGAATCTCACATCTGCGCGCTGTACGCGCACGCAACGCTCTCCTTTTGACAACCGTGCTTGAATTCTAAAATAAGTGGCGAGATTATTGCCTAAGCTATTGTGTTCGCAAACGCTACAAGTACTCTTTGTTCTTAGCCGCCAGTATACCTGTGCTGAAAGTCGTCTCTTGAGGTCAAGCCATTCGCCTTCTGCTAGATTTTCGATTGGACACCTGCCCGCCTGTTTATGGGTGAAGCATGTTGCACTGCTTGGTGGACTTAGAGGCGGTCCCTCTCTCTGCACCTTGCCTCTTTTCTTGTATGCTGCGCCTTGGGTTGTCATTTCCGTTGCACTGCGTATTACATGCTTTGTCGCAGGCTACAACACAGTGGTTCAGGCCGACGTCTCAACTCTTCTCCCGTAATAAATCTAATTTATTGATGGTTCTACATCTTCCTTTCTCTCCTTTCTTTCTTCTTCCTTTCAGGTAGTTTCCTCGACGGTTTAAGTCCAAGGAACTCTATTTCTCACTCATATTGCAAATAGTAACGACGAGCAAGTTATAGAACAATGTTGCGCCTCACTGGAACATAACGTCCGACCTTCGCGCTTCCAAGCGCCTGCTGAAAATAGGCATGCGTACACCCGTGAGCAATAGTATACAGACCATAGGGTCGTCGAAAAAACTAAATCTCATTGTAATTAACATCCACAAAGTGAAATCGACGAGTACACTGGTAAGTTTGCAATGCCAAGTTTGGACTGCAGTCCTCAATTTCAGGTTGCATTCACAGGCAGAGGAAAAAAGTGTCTTTATGGCGCAATCTCTGGTCCGTATATTTTTGTTCATGGGTGTACGCAGCGCGTGGCCCGTGTCATATATGACAACTATGAGGTGTACAAAGCAACAGGGCTGGCGACTTACCAAATGTGCACTGAATGTGGTCTTCGTAGCCGCCTTGTTGCCGAAGAATGTATGAGAGCTGTAGAAAGCGACCTAATGCCATGTCTGAGATTAAGACAAGACATATGTGTGGCGTCGACATTTTAATGCGACCTTTCTACACAGGTGGTGAGGACGTTGCACGTTTGAAGGTTATTCCAAACAAGAAATAGGAAGAAGTCAATTAACTGCTGCTAAACAGCACACGAAGCTGTTCTCCTGTAACGGGTAGTACTATGTGCTTCATATTTCATCCACATTCAGTTCTTTATTTCAGACAACAAGCTAGGTCTCGAATGCAAGGGCAAAGGGCAAAAGTGCTCTGCCTGACGGGACGTCAGCACCCGAATGCACACACTCAGAGCATGCAGCAGCGGGAACAAGAACATAATACACTATCGTTACATACAGAACACAGTTTTATGCAAAGTAACCAACGGAACAAGGTGCAAACTTTTGCAATCATAAGGGAAAATTCGTACACATAAGGAAACCTCAGGATAATAAGACATTCTGCATATATAGCCTATTAATCATTAGGACGGGAAAGAAGGTAAGCTTTAACATTCCTTTTTAAAGAGTTCAGGGACACGCATTTCTGTGTAATTTCTATGGCCTGTGCATGTCTGTTGAGAAGACTGGGTATTAAGTATGAAAGCATTTGGTGGGGGTTCGTAGTTGGTCCCTACAAGTGAAATTCTGTAATGGTTGTGCCTTAATTTGTAAGGCACATTACTACTAGAGTACAATTCAAGATATTTAGCAGGATTGAGCTTGGTTTAGTTTAAGACATAAGAGAGCAATTTCAACTCATATAATTGATTCACTTTTAGAACCGAGTGTTCTAAAAAGTGCGAACCTCTGTGGTCGTTGTACGAGAGATTTTCGACTTTTGGTATCGCTTTTTCCTGTAATGCTATCAACCCCATAAGATTAGTTTTGGTTGCAGACCCCCAAATCAGTATACAATAGTGAAGTTGTGAATCAATTGTAGTGTAATATAGCTGCCATTTCAGCCATTTGGGAACAAGGTTTCTAATTTTGTACAGTACACAGATTAACCTTGATACGTTGGCATAAATTTTATTAATATGCTGGGACCAGCTCAAGTGCTGTTCAAAAGAGACACCTAAAGACTTGTAGAAAGAAACACGTCAGAATAATCAGGTTTGTTGCGCGCTTTCAATACAACAACCTTTGCTTTATTAACATTTATTTCGAGCTTATCTATATTCAACCATAATGATAACCCTTGTAACCATGCATTAGCCTCGACATGTACATTATCGAGATCCATACCAGAAAAAGATACACTGGTATCTAAAGAATTATTGCAGGAATTCTTGGGATGGCTATTATATTATTGATATACATAATAAAGAATATTGGAACTAGAATACACCCTTGTGGTACACCATATGTTAATTGTTTCAATTGAGACTGATGGCCATTCAAACAGGTATACTGCACGGGACCGGAAAGATAACTGCTAATAAGATTTAAGGCAACTCCTCGAATGTCATAAAACGGTAGCTTGTGAAATAAAATATGTTTAATAGAATAAAATGCCTTTTTGAAATCTAAAAAGAGACCCACTGTGAATAGCTTCCCATCAATATTAAAAGTATTTTTTTTCTTTAGAGTAAACAGTGCCATTTCAGTTGACTTCCTCTCACGAAACCCGAACTGTTCTTTCACACGAATTTGTCTGTTGTCAAAAAATTTACATAGTCTATCTTTTATCAAATATTCCAGTAGTTTAGAAAACAAAAGAAGGACAGATATAGGCCGACAGTTATTTATGTTGTCATAGGGGCCACCTTTGTGCAAAACAACCACGCTTGCAATTTTCATACCGTCTGGAAAAACACCTTGGTCTAAAGAATCATTACATATATACTGTAATGGCGAGCTGAGTAGATCGGCAGCAGCAATAATGGGTTCGGACTTAATTTTATCTGCTCCAGCCGCAGTGGATTTATCTAGGTTTCAAAGGAACGGGAACACTTCATGTTCACTGCACGGCTTTAAGAGTATGGAACTTGCAACTGGAGAGGCAATGTATTGATAATTTCATGCTTTTTATCTTATTTTTGAACCAATTCACCAGAAGATAAAAAAGCGCATTAAATTTGTCTGGCAAAGCAACGCCACTGTAGTCGACATTATTGAGGGTTAATGTGCTAGGAACATGACAAGTAGTCCTTCACATAAGGTTACTAAGACAATTACAGATTTTCTTAGGACAGTGTGAAAATGCAGCAAATTTATTCTCGTAGTATTCTTTCCGTGCTTTTTTATATCAGAACCTAACTTATTTCTTAACTTTTTATAGTACTTAAGTATGACTGGGTCTCTTAATCGGATGAATTTCTCAAGAAGTTTGTCACGTGCTACAGTTCGTTTATACAACTACCTTGTTACCCATGGCTTTCGACTCCTCTTGTAGGTTATTTTTTTTACTAACAAAGGAAATGCACTATCATATTTGCTTTTTACTAAATCAAGGAAGGCATTTTATGCTATACTAGGATTTTTCTCATTGTAAACATTGCGCCATTCAATGGTTTCTATCATAGATATAAACGTAGCCAGATTATCTTGGTTGAAACTTCGGCATACGATTTGTTGAGCTGACAGTTGTTCTTTTTTTTTTCGTTTTCTTACTACCCGGGAAAAAAAGCAAACTATAGGTAGGTGGTCGCTTAAATCAAATGTGAGCACACCAGATAGAACTAGGTTGGCGAAAAATGGTTATTGACTGTTGGTGTTTCTTGGGTGAAACAATTGATTGTTTAATTCAGGGGCATGGTTCCTTGTCATGTACCGGAGGCAAAAAAAAATAACTAGTGCAGAGGGAAAATGCTACGCAGGAAAGCTACGCTCAGTTTCAAAGGAAGAGTGAAAGGCACCATTATGACCAGCCTGCCAGTCGTGCTTACTCTCACCCACTTTGCACCGGGGCAGAGAACAAACGTAAAGAATAATGAACTCCATACAGGGTCCGGCATTGTTATTCTGTTGAAGCTGCAACCGGGTATAGTCGTTGTCATTCTCTTTCAGTCGTGACGAAAGATGAATTCCTTTATAAGGGAGAGAGATTGAGAGAGCAGGGGACTTCATTACTACCCAACGGCCGCGCACCCCCTCAAGACACGCACCCCACCCCACTTGCCCCTTTTCTCCGATCAATCAAGCATTCGTCATCGAACGCTCTTCAAGCCACAGCGATTTACTCCGGTGCAGCGCGAAGAAAGAGCGTGGCTGTTCACATCATCCCGATGACAATGGCAGAGACCGAGCACGCAATGAGCGACTCGTCACTCTTCGAAGCACTCTGCTGCTAACTTCTCTTCTAGCGCATATGACGTCCTGTTTCAACTCAAGCCAGAGCCGACCTTCGGAGAAGCCCGGTGGTGCCTGGAATTCTTCAACAGGGCAGGCAACGCCGTCGACTCGATGCTGGTAAGCAGCGACGCTTAGTTTGCCACCGCGCCCGGGTCGGGCAGTGGATTGGCTTCTTCGTTCGAGGCAAGCATGCAGCGGCCGCCTGGGGGTCGGCGGCGGCTCGCTGCTCACGCAATCACGGGCTCCCCTTATTCGTGGCCAGGCCCTTGCTTCCTTCCCCTCCGCAAAAGAAACGCCGTGCCGCCGCCGCCGCCGTCGACCGAACGGCCTCTCTCGTTCTTGTTGCTGCTGCTGCTGCTGCCGTTGCTGCTGCTGTTGAAGCGGGGCTTCCGATGTATCGGCTTGACCGGCCGCGGCCAATCGTCCGCGGCTGCTCTTTCACTTTCCGCTCGCGCGCGCACGGCCGCTCGCTCGCTCGCTCCAGAACGGGGGCCATGCCAAGCGGCGGGGTGTTCGACCTCGCTTGCTCGCCTCTCGAACGATGCTGATGTACAGCGAGTGGGCGAATAAGGCGAGGGCGAGCGGGGAGAGAGAAAGACTTCGAAACGCGCGGAAGAGAAGGTTCGTCGAGAAGCAGCCTGGACTGACCTCGGGCGCGTCCCGGGAATTGCGTCTTCGTCCGAGCGCATCCGAAGCGCGCGCCTCCTTTCCGGACGGCGCGCACCTTGTCGGGCCAATTTTCGCCTTAAGGCCGGTCGCATGTGGCGGTGTCTTTTCGCCAAGCATCGCGTGCTACGCGTCTCCCCAGAGGCGCTGTCAGTGGCCTTTGTCGTTTCTACGTGCTTGCATGACTACCACGGCCTCCTCTCTCTCTCTCTCTCTCTCTCTCTCTCTCTCTCTCTCTCTCTACAGCTATCCGTTTCTAGCTTTGATTTCTCTTCGTAGGCTTGCCTTGGCATTGTCCATAGGAGCGCAAAAAATGTCGTTTCTCGTCCCACTGCAAAGGCGACTGCAAGCTGAGGCAGCGATATGCTCGAGAGACTACCACGTATCAGCGTGGATGCTTCTCAGAGCTGCTTCTCTTTGTAAAAGCGACTGGCCGTATTTGACATATCAGGCGCGAAAGCGAACCAAATACAGCTACCAGCAGCATTATTCCAAGTACCGCCGAATGTACCGGCCAAGAGCAGCTGGGATGCCCTTGGAAGGTATTCTTGGGAGGTACACTTAGAAGGTACGCTTGGCTTTACGGTACCTGAGAAATGACGATTCTCCGCCAGACTCCGGGTAATTTTTTCCTACAAAGACTATGAAATTTTCATGATTTGCTCTAGATGTGGGGGATATTTCCTGTCTAAAACGCATAGTTCAATGCTAAAATTTTGGTACTATTAGGGATTTGGGCACTAGTGACGAGAAGAGCGTGCGGCTGACTCGCTCAGATGCTGAGCGATTTGTCAGCGGCCCTCCACCTTTTCTGCCATTGTTATTTATAGCTGAGAACATAAACGATTAAATTCATAGTTGTCTTTCGACATTAAGGAAATGTCAACAGTCATCACTTTCTTCCTTTACGCATACGAAACAATTATAGTTCTTGCACAGCTATAGTTCAGCAACGGAAATTTGTCGCTCGATTCATGCGTTCGCTTCTCATTTACTGTAGGCGCCTATTTCAACCGATTAAGGTGCACTGAAAGTCCTTAAGGATAAATTGCAGCTTTACTAACGGTCAGTGACAAAAGTAATTGGCGTCACAATACATGCGTGTGCCTTCTTAGCAGGGAAAAACTGACACCCCATATGACCTAAGAATTTCTGCAAATGCGAGCCAATTTCTACTAACAATTCTGGGTCGTACCAATTAGAGTGTGCTCCTCCTTACCCGAATTTTATTTCGAGTCTGTAGGTTTCACTGTGTCTTATCAACTATCCCCACCCCCTTTTATTTCCCTCGTTTGAAGAGAGTTCCCTTTAGAAGGGCCAGTTGGTACGAGTTTTATGTAAGTTCTGGCAACATTTCGTCATCATAAAGCTAGCGAAACCCACGCCTTTCCTCAACATCAAAAATAGTGCTTTCGCATTTCACGTCACCATTTATTCGCGGACGACATAGGTCACCGAGAGCGACAGTATGGTGGATATAGAGTAGCGACAGCCTCTACTCGGCTAGATGGCCGACGACGACGACGACAACGACACGCCACATCACTAAATGGTTGTTAAAGAATGCTTCAGTTTAAGAAGCGAGTTGCAGCCTTGAACGTCCTGAAAGTATGTCTACCCCATACGTCTCAAATACGAGTCATCATTGAAGTTTCAAGAAAAATTGCTCAAGCCACTCAGAAATCGCGCTTTCGCGTTTTATGCCACATGCCAGACGCAGAGGCCGTTGGCCCAGAAGGTGTGCGTAACAGACACCGATGTCCTAGGCCTCAAAAGAAAGTATACAAGTACGGGCTCACGAGCACCCTAACCCTCCTGCTTTTCTCAATTCGGTCAAACACTAACCAGTCCCCGAAGAAAGGGCTCTTTGGTAGCTGATTTCAGACTCGCAACGCCGCGACCCTGCTAAGTGACTATGTGTAGTTGTGAGGTCTGTGTCAGATTTGTATGATTTATGTATTTTAAGTGTCGCTACGGTGGAGCAATTGCCGGCAGCTACTGCAAGGCTAATCCCACCAGTAGCCTACAACCACTCAACTCAAACTCAACTCAACCCAACTCAGAGACGCCTGTTATAGACTCGGACGTTCTGGGACCATGGCCAGATTCACCTAGAGCGTGCTCTCAGTGGGACGCGCGCGTACACACACGCACATCAGCAGCGACCGAGGGCGGGAGAAAGATCGCTTCCCCAGAAGTCACGACGGCGCTGCCGGGCTTGAGCGTCCTGCTGCTTGTTCGTGCCCGCCGCCAGTGGCCCCGGCGACCTCCGCGATACCTCGGCGGCGATACCCCCTCCTGGGCGCCCCGCCGCGGGCTTCACCTGCCGAGGGGTCAGTCGCGCGCGAGCGGCTCTCCTTTTTTACCGCACACACGTTAAAGCCCCCCGCTCGGCTCACAATGGGTGCGTAATGTCGGAGACGCGATCACCGGAAACGGCGTGGGGCCAGCATCTCGAAATCTTGCCGTAATCTCGCGACATCGCGCGTGCTCTGATCATTCACGGAGCGAAACGATGCTGTGCGAACGCTGACTTACCGGCTAAGCAACCAATGTTTCTGGTACGTGGAAAGGCGTGGAATGAGTCCTCACTCAGAGTTTGGTCTAGCCTTTGTGTCACTCAACATCGGTAAAGAGGAGGAGGAGAAGGAGAGATAGGGAAGTTAACCAGACGCGCATCTGGTTTGCTGCCCTGCGTGTAGGGAGAAGGTGGTAAAAAGGGATGAAAAGAAAGAAGGGAGAGGGAGGAAAGCAGTAGCAGTGCGAACGTGTGGGGTGGCCTATCACGCCTACAATCGGTCGCTGAAGCAAGTTGATTTCGTTAAGTGGTGTAACGCCCGCACTAAAGATAGGAGAGACCTTTTGATGAAAGCTTTGGATAGAGCTTTGTTGGACTCCTTCAGGGCAAAAGTAGTCGGCATCGCCAAGCAGGCTACTCCCACCATAACTTCCCCTACAGTTTGTTGGTTTGCCCATCTGCCTACTCCAAATGAAAGTGAGAATTCCTGTAGTCAAACTTAAACACGACGCACTGCCTATAGCTTATCAGCTGGCTCTGGTGGTAGGGCCGCCGCTCCGGAAAGGCGATGTTTCTGGGTTTGATCTCCATACCAGGACAAATTTTCGCTGAAACAGTGCAAAGCTTTCTTTCTGAGTAGCCTGCGTAGGCTTCCTTTGTATGTAACTTCGTGCTTTTACGTGTTCCTTCTTCGCGAAAGACGTGGCATTAACGCAGATTGCGCAGGCGTGCACACTCAAAGTTGATCAGTGTTCGAACACTGTCCGGCAGGAAAGAAAGGGGGGGGGGGTGCACTGGTGGTACTGGTTCAAGTTACAACACATAAGCTTTTAGGGTAATAAATGTATATCAGGTTCGATCAGGTTAACGTGAACCATGACTCTTGAGGGCCTATGATGAGCGCAGAAGAAAAATGCAAGAATAACGAGATTGGTGGCGTCAGTCACTACACCCTTTTGCCACAAAACAATAATCGTCATCTGTCTTGTCCGCATTTCCTTTCTTTAACGCGGCAAGCTCGGTACTTCCCAGTGACGAACGGCATGCGCGTTGTCAGCATGACATAGCATCCCCGACAAGAAAGGAAACGCAAGCAAGGCAGATGACGATTAGAGGGAGAGACAGACAGAGAGAGAGAGAGAATACACAGAAAGGCAGGGAGGTTAACCAGAGGTAGTTCCGGTTGGCCACCCTGCACAAGGGGAAGGGCTAAGGGGGATAAAAAGGGAAAGAGAGTGGAAAGGGGAGATTGAGAGAAACTGAGACGATCACTAACAAAGTGCGTACAATATAGAGCTGTAGGGGGCGGCGTTCTTGAAGTCTATCGCGAAACCCTGTGGACTGCAGGAACCTTAATAACGCGAGTAAGACCTTCAACGCGAATGTTCCTTCAGAGCACTGACCTAAAGCTTTCAGTTCTGATAGTGGACGATTGTCCAACTGGTCCAGTACTCTGCACATCACTTGTCTCTGGGCCCTATATCGCAGGCAGACACAGATAATGTGTGTGAGCGTTTCTTCGCTGTTGCATGTGTCGCACTTGGGGCTGTTGGCCATTCCAATAAGGAAAGCATATGAGTTCATAGAGGCAACGTCTAGCCACAGACGGTACAGCATGGTCTGTTCACGTCGTGGTAACCCAGGCGGGAGGTGCATCCGTATGTCCCGAGACAACGAACGCAAACGACACATGGTGGAAACGTTCGAGTCCCCCAGAGGCGAAGTACAATCACGGGACATCAATCGCAGCCCAGCCGCAGCGTGTGTTCGCGAAAGCGGAATGAAGGCTCGTCGACCACTTTCATGCGCAGATCGGGCGACTTCCAATACATGTTACAATGTCCTGGAAGCCGTTGAAAGATCATGTTGTGTCCCTTGTCATGGCTGTGTCGAACTGTGTCGAATGTGTCGAATATATGTCTCGAATTTCTGAGGCTAGTTGTTCATTGGGTCCGTGGCGCATTAGGCTTTGAATGCACTAAAGGGCTGCCTTCGAGCCACTAAAGACAGTCCATTGTTGCGGTGGTTCCTGCTTAATGTAATCAAGTGCAGCACGTAGTGCCGCGAGTTCTGCACCCGTCAATGTGGTCACACATGAATTTTTTTATTTGATTTCTTCAGCTTTTGCGGGGATGAAGACTGCAGCAGCAGAGCTGTTTTCACCGAACCATCTGTGTAGACATGTTGCTGGAATTTGTGCACGGTGTGAATGCGTTCCAAAGTTGCTTGTTTCAAAGATTGAAAAGGCGCTCCGGCTTTGTTTCTGATGCCTGGAATTGTCAACTGCACTTGCGGCTGGTGCAGACACCACAACGGGTCGGATAGTCGTGTAGCAGGCGTAACTTGGTATGGCAAGTAGGACTGATGTCTTACAATGCTTTTGGCGAAATTTGAATGTAGCCTTTTTGCTGGCAAGCAAGCAAGATGGTGGGAGGGAATCTGAGTCAGGTGTAGGATGTGGGCTCTCAGGACATCTCTATCGATGTAGACTGTCAAAGGAGCGTCTCTGGCAATGATTGTTGTGGTGTGGCAGATACACACCCCAAAAGGTGTACCTCTGCCTAAGCGTGTACCTCGTTTCAAAGGGGAAGTTCTTAATATCATCCATACATACGTACATCCATTCGTCCACCTCTCCGTCCGTCCATCGGTCCGTCCGTCTGTCCATCCGTCCGTACACTGCCTAGACCAGCACGATTCGCAACACAATGTTGAACGCGGAGATCAGAATTGCCATGGGGGAGGTAGGTTTCCGGTAAAGGGGTGGCGTCAACCAGCAGATTCGCTGTGTAAGCTGCAAGTCCTACGCACAAACATAATCATTTGAAGTTGTATGACTGTTAAAAAAGATATCCCACTCCATCAATCACGATCGCTTTGGCAGGGCCGCGATATACGTAGGCGTATATGCCTACCACCTAGGCCTGCACTTTACGTCGTCCACGGCTCAAACAACGTCTCTTAAGAGAAAGTTCTATTTGTATAGTGATACAAGCTCTACTCGTAGATTTCTTTTTCGCTATGTTCACACATAAAGAGCACAAGTTCGCAGCACATGAAAGGTGAGGGATTGAACTAATATATGACTGGATTTGAATACGAATCGAATAAAGATGGCATCAAAGCGAGTACGATCAGTCTATTTTTTGTGTAGTTTCTGACTACAATGTCAAACATTTCGGACAGTTTTCTATTTATTTTTTCCTTGCTTTATGTTTGCTTAATCGTATCAATATGGTGGTGGTGGTGGGTTGGAGCAACAAACGGGTTTAGCCTGGCGATAAAGACCGGCAATTGCTCCGCCTGACCAGCATCTCTTAGGAATGCAATAAGGGAACGTGAAGTTTCTTTGCCGGCCATAATTGATCCTTCGTGGAATACAAGGTGTTTCAGGCACGTATGCGGAAGGTTCTTGTTTGGCAGATTCCCCAGGGGAGCGTCCTTGTTACCTCAGAATTTCGAGAACGACCACAGAAAGTGTTCAACGTCTCCTGTCTCGTAGCATGCCTTACAATTCGGAAAACTGATACGCCCCGTCTTAAATAACCATGCTGGTGTACGATATAACCATGCCCTTATTCGATATAGAAGTGAAGTGTCCTCTCGACAAAATCTCTTGATTACGCTGGGAATATGTGGTGGAATCCAAGGTTGCCCAAAATGATTTCGAATGTCAGATTTTTTAACTAGATTACTCTTTGATGCCTTGGCTTTGGGAGGATGATGGATCGCTGTGTATGCGAGACCGTCGGCTTTTCCGTTGCCATCAATACCAATTTGGGAGGAGACCCACTTAAATTTTACTGTGAATCCTTTGTTACCGAGTTCTTTAACGAGGGCTAGTGATTTGCGCGGGAACTTGATGGATGGTAGACCATAGTAGAGGCGTTCCAACGCGGCCTTTGAGTCCGTAAGGAGAACCACATTCTGTGGAAGTAATGTTTTTAGTTTGCGTAGAGCAGCACCTATTGTCACGCAACTTCCACAATTCCACAATTTCCACAAATTCCGCAAGTGTCGACGAGGCTATACAGTTGAGACGGATCACTGCTTTTCAGCACCTCCTTTTATTACAAGTTATGTTAAGCATCGGGCCTTACCCGGAAAAAAATGAGCTAGGGAGTTGTAAATTCCGCACTATTCTACATGTACCCGCAGAAAGTAAATCTATTTGCGACATGTGTACTGTAGCTTTCTAAATATCTGCAAGTAAAATTCTTCCTTTTGATGGTGTAGCCACTCATTTGCCGCATTATTTGCCTCCAGAACACTCCCAAACCGGTGTTCCTCTAGACGTTTTTCTTTTTTTTTTTGTTTTGGAATGATAGTCAGAAGGAGCCATGTCGGGTGGAAGGAGCATCACTTGAAAAGAGGTCCGTTTTATCATTGTTTCACCTTTAGTGTGGGACAAGGCGCAGTCATACAACAAGACGACATTGGAGAGCTTTCCTCGACATTTTTTCCTAATGTGTTGCCTCAACTTACATTATTCTGAAGAAATATTATTCTGCATCAATGGTGAAACCATGTTAGAGATAGTGCACCCGCACTATCTCTAACATTTTTTATTTTAAAAAAAACTTGTACTTTGCTTGTACACCAACCTCTGCAAACCAAAAACATTTGGCCTGAGGGAACCACTGTGCTCCCATTCCTTAGACTGTTCTTTTTCTTCAGGATCATAGCAATAGATACATGTTTCAGACTCGTAACAAGTTACTTGTTTATACTAGAAATCTTGCTCGTTTCTTGTTTCGTTTTTTTGCAAAATCTTCCACAACAGCCCCCCCCCCCCCCCCCCCCATCGATGTTGTCTCATGTTTCCTCTTTTATTCAGTTGCCACAATCTTTGAGATTTAGTTTGCTACAAGTTTTCTTATTTCCAGCTGTTGTGAATAATGACACCAATTCTCCCACGTGATATTCCCACATATGTAGCAATACTTTTGGCTGATATTCGGCGGTCGTCCATGATCGTGTCGCGGATGGCTTTCACACTGGCATGCACAAAGCCAGACACAGGCCTTTATCTGTTTTTTTCACTCTCAACACCGGAATGGCCAGTTTTAAGGTAGGCAACCCAACTTTTCACGGTAGCTTATGAAGGGCCACTGTCGCGCCACATGTGTAACAATTCATCATGGATCTGCTTCGCACGTTTACCTTGGAGAAAAAGATATAATTTAATAACGGCCTTATGCTCTCCCACCCTAAACTTTCTGGAGGTGCGGCCGGGTTCACTTTGTACATGAAAAATAAAGGTAAACTAGAAACACAGGTAACTGATTTTTGCACCATTGAATATAGACAAACTCACACAGCAATTTAAATCTACCCAATTAAATATCTTTTTAGTAAGGCTAATTACTCATCAGCACCCGATCGTAGAGGTATAGACTAAATCGTCACTATCGTTTTGCCTGGTTTCGCAAAAGACCAATTCAGACTACTCATGATTGTCGCAAGTCAAGCGCTGGCTCCACATTGTAAGCATTATTTGTACAGATAGCCAAGATTATATAAGGTTCTTTGTATATTTGTACTCTGTATGTAGTGAGTTTACCACTCTAAAGTGATTCTAAGAGCTTCTGAAGATTTATATTTCTTTTTTTATTTAAATAGCGTCGCGCAGCGACATTGCTCTTCCGTTTAGTGATTTCTTTTTAGTTATCATTTACATACTGTTTTTGGATGGTGGGCTCTCTAGCAGCGAAACTTTTCATGATGTTGCAGTTAATAAATGAAACACCGCAATTCAGCGCGCCAAACACCGTACTCTTCGCTCTAGGTCTTTATCAATGCGCGTATTTCGACCGCACCGCACTTTCTTTTTCTTTCTTCGCTCTGCGTCCGCTGGCCGTAAGTTTCAGAATTTCAAGCGTGGCACTAGGTATACCTTGCGCGCACGGAGAAATGATTACGTACTGTCTGCGGATGACCTCGACACGAGCCCACGTTGCGACAGTGTAAGAACCGCGTCTGTTCAAGACATGTCCTTGAAAATGCAGCATGACTATCTGTTATACGCTCATGAAAACTAGCGTTTGACGCCAGAAAGCTATTTTGACACCGTATTAACGTTGTTAACTGCGCGCGCGGAAAGGCACAGCGGGGAATATGGAATATCGCAGAGCAGTGTACGTTACGATTAGAGCGCTTACGTAGTGCGCGGGAATCACCTACGCTTGTTTGTCTCGCACCCTACGCTTGTTTTCATTTTGCGCGGGGAAATGGGCTTGAGGAGCAGTCGGTATTTTTCCCAAGGAAAACGTCTCCAACGGTCGTAGTTGCAGGCTGAGAAAACGCGTTGCTTCGCTAGCCCGTGGAGACGTTTCCAAATCTGAACGAGCACGCTCTTTACAGCAGGCGTTATCGCGGTGACAGCGGTAGTTTTTCAGGCGTCCTTGCCCTTCACGACCGGAACGTGGGCACTGCAAGCCACCTGCGTGTAGTGTGCGGGTAAAGGCTATTAAAGAGAAAGTACTGAACACGAATCATTCTGCGATGTATGTAGAATGTCTATGTCCCGCAGATAGAGTACGTGTGAGTCATTTTGCATGTCTGTTTGACAGGGTGTCTTGGGTATGTTCACAGAACGCAAAAACTAAAGTTTGCGGACAAGTCACGAAATAAAGAAATGAAAACCTGAAGGACCTTTTACAAAGAAGTTTTCAAGCAACTGAATATTTTTTCATGGAATTGTTTATTCTCAGTAGTTTCGATGCGAATGGTAACTTCGGACAGCCAGTATTTCCAGCGACGCTAGTACAGAGACAAATAGGAGAGCCTAATAGTACGGTGCAATTGGATCATTGCTGCATTCTTTCTGAAGAAATTATACATCAGCTGGTTAAAATTTAGCACACCAATTATTTTCAGATTAAAACTATGAGAGTTCTCGTCACTGCCATAACATGTTTATTCCTATCCCGCTAGCGTATAATGACTGTTTTAACTACAGTTCTTTCCCCAGACTTAACACAGCATAGAGTGGGTTGCCTGATGCTGTAGCAAACTCATCTTCTCTAGACACCTTCCAGAACAGAATCTATGATTTAATATTCTCTGACCCTCCACCTTGATTGTTGTCTTTGCTGGGTTAATTTTTATGCGTAAATTGCGCCTTTTTGCCGCTATGATATTTTCGTATTGTTATGTGTAAGTTATACCGTTTTCTTACTTCACTTGGTGTGGAATGGTTGTGTCGCTCCTGTATGAGTATTGAGTGTATTTAAATGTCATTGTATCCGCCCCTGTAATAGCCCTACATGGGGCTTACAGCATCAATAAATGAAATGGAATGAGGACACACTACAGAAAGGTTGCTGGTCATGAGGACACCATAACAACAACGCCCTCACCCGATAACAGTCTTCCAACTTCACCTTCCGCCCACTCCCCCCGTTCGCCTCTTCCCACCCTGAAAATAAATGCTCGTAGAATCTTTTTTAAACATTTTTCGACCTTATAGCCGCCGGTATCGCTTTCTAAGAACAGAACAAAAAAAATTGCAATTACGTTTTGTGTTACGACACATCCTTGTTATTCCCTCCCCCGCATTCGTCTCCATAAGTTTCGGCTGCCTCAAGTGCATCATATCGATGCGCCAGGCGACGACGTGCACAGACGGGCTGACCCGCCGCAGTGCATACACATAGGGGCCGGGCAGCGGCCAGGTACCCCGTAACGAGGCCCTCTTTGCAGGGGGAGTAGGTACAAGAAAGAGGAGGAGGATGAAGGCGAGGTTGCAGCGCTGGCAGCAACACTCGGCAGCAGCAGCCTCGGACACGTCGGAGACGTCGTCCAGCGCGTAGCAGCAACGGCAGCAGCAGTAGGGGAAGCAGAGGAGCCGGGCCCGGACAGGTCCCACAGGGTTCATTAGCATGCGCGCGCGCACAGAAGCGGCGGCGGCGTAGGACCGCCCGGGGGTCGTCGGCCTCATCGGGCAGGCCGAGCTCGCGGCAACTGTCTGCTCCGATACACTTCGGCAACGGGGCGGCCTGTCTCCGGAAGCGTCCAGCTATGCGTGCTCAGCACAGTCTTAACGCGCCGTTCGCGTCTTCCCCCACGCCACCATTCGTCTGTCCGGCATTATCAACCGTTCTTCAACGTCGTCGTCCGGCCATTGATTTCGTTTCACAAAGCGGCTAGATATTGTCAAGTAATAACAACAGTAATAAAAGAAGAATTAAAAGAAAGAGACAGGTGGAAAAGCCTGATACGAACAGTCGCGGGAGATGCGGATGTCGCAAACACCACAAAGATTGTCGCAAGCACCAAATAGACCTCTGAGAACTTGTCCTTTTAGACGTTAGGATGGCCGATGCCATTTGCGATACGTCTTTCTTTCAGCAGAGTCGTTGGGATTCCGTAGATGTTAGTGGCCGGGTGTAATGCTAGGTAGCCGCTTCAAAGCGTGTAGTCAAAAATAAAACAGCTTATAAAAGCGTGAGTAGTGAATCACAGCCATGTGGCGTGAAGGGCGCCATAACGTTAGACTCGGTGATGTGGTGATAAAATGATTGCGGCCAAGTGTATATGCACTCCACACGTCGCAGTTTGGATCCGCTTACATTCCTTCAAGTGCGGAAGTGTCTTAGAAGAGAGGTATTCCGCCTCTAAGTTCTGATGTTGTTATGTGCACTTAACGTGAACGCTGTGATGTCTGTGTTTCACTGATACGAAAATCCGCTGATCATCAGAAAAAGCAACTACTTGCTCTCAGTATTCGAGGCTTCGAGGCTGTATACGATCGACTCTACATCGACATCCCGAACTCTAACCACTGCGAAGATGTTATTTCGTGATGAAGAGACTTTAATCGTGGGCTTTTCAAAGGGGTTCTTGTATTGCGTTGGCGTATACGCGTATTGAATACACTCCTCCGTAAATCTTGGCGTAAGCTTCGTTAAGTACCACGTCTTCGGTCCCGACATAAGCGAGACATATTCGTGGTTGAATGGCACAACTTCGTTTTAGTTTTTGTCCTGGGCCTTGGCCACATTTATCTGACGATCACTTTAAATAATGTTTTTGTGTGTGTGCTCTGATGGACGCCTGTCTTTCATATAGTTTTCATCACTGCTGCCTCTGGAGCAGACGAACATGGCGAGTACATCAGTGATGCCACTTATGCTGCTTGCTCTCCGAGCGATGTACACAGTGGATGAAGAAAAAGGAGATGGTGTGCCTATCACACTCACTACTGGGCTTCATAGATAACGTTCTATTCGAATATCTGCTTTAAAACCGTTGTATTCACTCTCTATATTTCTTTAGTGTTTTAATTTGCACACTGTTCAAAAACTACAAACAGCTCAATCAGACCGAACTCCTGAGACATCAGAGAAATTAAGTGGGCATTTTAAATTTTAAATAATTCTACATTCACTTCAATCTTCCCCATATCTGGAACGCAGGCGTAGTTTTTTGGCCTAAAAGGTTCGTTGTTTCTTTTTTTTTTTCAAAGTTTCGTGACCATCTACTCACGTCTGGCAATTTCGAAGAACAACCTGTAGCCAAATGCGTATGTCATTCACGTGACTCCCAATCATCACATGGTGATGCATGTCGAATTTACCTGCATGGAGCTTGTCCCTCGGACCACCATGAGTACCAGTTGCTTGCACTTTTTTTTCTACGATATAATGTAAGCTCGCGCTAGCATTGGCAAATTACATTATATATTCCGATGTAGGGACGGTGCCAAGATTCTACTGCAAGGGTGGGGGAGGGGCAGCCTATGATTCTCCACTTTCTTTAGGGGTGCGGGAAAACACTTCTGGTTACTTCATCGTGGCAGGAGGGGGCGATGGGGAGGGGGATGGGGGCAATAGGACATTTTGATGGGTCGGCCACCTCCCTTTGTTGAGATGATGGTGGGAGCTGTGGACTGAGGTAAAGTGCGCAGGAGTGATGGCGTAAGTGGTTTTTCAAAAGAATAGCGTAACAATTCTGGAAAGCAACAAAGGATTTACAATGCTCTTGAAATGGGGAACGCATATATACTTTTTTTTCTTACGTTAAATTTACCCGAAGTCGCAGAAGTGAAGTGGAAATACGGTAGGCGGTGTTGGTAGATTAAACCCTCTATATAACTGTTGTTATTTGTATAAATATGATCCCTGAAGTTCCCTGATTTATTAGCGTCATTGGTGAGAACAGCCTAATAGTACACTCACACTTTCAATTATAATTGAAACTAAACGCCATTTAAGTCGACATTTCTAGTTGGTTACTAGTTGGTATACAGTCGGCATTACTAGTCGGCATTTCTAGTTGGTATACCTTAGTAACTTGCGCTTCGCTGATGATATTGCCTTGCTTAGTAACTCAGGGGACGAACTGCAATGCATGCTCACTGATCTGGAGAGGCAGAGCAAGAGGGTGGGACTAAGAATTAATCTGCAGAAAACTAAAGTAATGTTTAACAGTCTCGGAAGGGAACAGCAGTTTACGATAGGTAGCGAGGCACTGGAAGTGGTAAGAGAATACATCTACTTAGGACAGGTAGTGACTGCTGATCCGGATCGTGAGAGTGAAATAATCAGAAGAATAAGAATGGGCTGGGGTGCGTTTGGCAGGCATTCGCAGATCATGAACAGCAGGTTGCCATTATCCCTCAAGAGAAAAGTGTATAACAGCTGTGTCTTACCAGTACTCACGTACGGGGCAGAAACCTGGACGCTTACGAAAAGGGTTCTACTTAAATTGAGGACGACGCAACGAGCTATGGAAAGAAGAATGATAGGTGTAACGTTAAGGGATAAGAAAAGAGCAGATTAGCTGAGGGAACAAACGCGCGTTAATGACATCTTAGTTGAAATCAAGAAAAAGAAATGGGCATGGGCAGGACATGTAATGAGGAGGGAAGATAACCGATGGTCATTAAGGGTTACGGACTGGATTCCGAGGCAAGGGAAGCGGAGCAGGGGGCGACAGAAAGTTAGGTGGGCAGATGAGATTAGGAAGTTTGGAGGGTCAACATGGCCACAATTAGTACATGACCGGGGTAGTTGGAGAAGTATGGGAGAGGCCTTTGCCCTGCAGTGGGCGTAATCAGGCTGATGATGATGATGATGATTCTAGTTGGCTCTTTGTGTGGGCTCGCAGAACGGAGCCAATGGGGTTCGCGGATTAATTCTTGGTTTCAGTGGTATAAAAGGCTGTTATTTGTTTTTTCTTTTTTCGGAGCGCCACCACTTCGCATTATCGGATATTTCAAAACAATATTGTAAAGACTGCATACTCAACACCAGCAGGCGTCTTTTCAGGCACTGCCATAATTATTTTTCATTGATATACAGCTTAATCAACGTCGTTCAAGCTCCACCTGATCTCCGATTCAAACATGTGAATATCACAAGCGAAGGCGGTCAGTAGCGCTAATGTGGCGATAAGGCTAAACATTTCAGAGAAGACGCACCAGCTGAGAATATATTCACATCATCTGCAACACACATGGAAGTGAGTATACAGGTATGTCCACGTATAATGTCATTCATAGCATAGCTCTCTTCTTCCTTGAATTTATTTTCTTAACCCGGATAATCAATCATGCGCTGTATCAACTTGGGTGACGTTGTGTTCTTTGCCAAGTGTTAATGGCACGTATCTACGAGGGGGGTACTATTTACGGTTTGATGAAAACAAACGAGTGATTACAGTACACATGCAAGTGTGGTCCAGCTATTTCGTACATTTCGTCTTCGCTCTTCACTCATGATTTGGTCTCTTCGATGCTGTGGTCTCAAGTGTCGCTGAAGCAGGAAACTTGCACTGCGTTCATGTTAATGTTGCCAGACAAATGACAGATGTCTTCAAGCGTACCACAATTACTGTGGCGCTCCACATCCTCCATCCTCGACGACTGTCACGAATATGGTAAGCACGGGTAACCTTCGTGCTAGCAGCATTAATAAACTTTGCGAGCGTTCCCTGTTTTACAGGACATAGCTGCAGCAGCGCGACAAAATAAGGACACACAAAGAAACACAAGCCACAGAAGACGCGCTGTGGGTTCTATGGTGTGCGTTTATCTGTGTGTCCTTGTTTTGTCGCACTGTTCCAACTTCGTTATATAGTTAGTCCAACTAGCCCTCGCCAAGGTGTCACTAATGTATATTCACAGCCTACAACACCGCCTCGCGCTCTCATTGGGGCATGCGAGGTCGAGTGCCGAGGGCTCGACACGGAAACGTAGTGTATTCAAAAACAAGGAGTTTTATTTGGACTCGAAACACAACCTCCAGTACAAGCAACAACGCTTTCACAGCAATGTTGAAAATGTTCCAAGTGAACAAGGAGACAAAAAAGAAAAGAATTCGTAGACGCACTGTACACTTGTGCCGATATGGACAAATTTCCGCCGCGGAAGACAATACAGTGATAACAAGTTAATGTGGCATTGCTCGCTTCGTATATCGCTATACGAGCGGGCACGAACAACAAGCGAAGCGATCCTTCTGAAGCTGTCTTCAAGTTAACGTTGACAAATCTATCAAGGCAACCAGAGACGCGAATGCGATCATACACAAAAATGATGGTACACGCGCAAAGGCACAAGAAGCGAAAAGGCACGAGTCAAGACGAAAGTACGGAGTGACAAACTTTGTACATAAGCGGCGTCGGGCCAAAAATTGGAAGTAACAAAAAGAGAGAAAAAAAAAGGGGGGGGGGGCGACGCCGAGAGTTTTTAGGACACGAAGTCAAGGCAATTTGCAGATGTCGACTGGCATTCAGGTGTACTAAACATGTATCTCGATCTCGTCAGAAAAATAAGGTTCGAAACTATAGAAACCAATTTGAATATGTAAACAGGAGTTCATTATTACTACCCATCAAAATCTTAGCATTTGGTGCACGGAACAAATGATTTTTTTTAGGATGATGACTATATACGAGTACGTCACTGGAGTTTGGTATTCATTAGAATTTGCTCAACAAAATTTTGTCTCATTTTGCACTCTGATGGGCTATTTCCTTTCTTCTTTTTTTTTTAGCAGAAATTGACGTTCGCGCCCAGAACGCCAGCGTCTTTCTCGCAACATACCTATGCGGCACATTATACTTTGTACCATAGAGCGACGAAGTCTACAACAAACAAAACAGCGTACAATATTTTATTAAGAGAGAGACAGAACGCAGCAAACACCTTAGCGAAACCCAACCTCTTTCACCACACATTGCTCCTCTGCAACAACACTACGATACCTTTATAACATATATTAAAAAATAGAATGGGGGGGGGGGGGGGGCAAGGGAGTGGGGGTTGTTCTTAGAACATACTACCCGACATATCACGGATATGCGGGGATTCACTTTCGCCTCAACGCCGAGGAGGAGGGAGGGGAGCTCGAGTCACCTAGCGCCATCTCACGGCGATCCGCATCCCCACATAGGGCGCGATCGCAGGCCACTGGGATCGAGCGTCTCCCTATCGGAGGACCGAGGGAACTCGGGGTTGGAGGTCGAAGGTGACCGCGTGATTTACCGCAGGTAACTCCTGCCACGGGTCCGCGACGAACCCTCCGTGTCACCCCAACGTTACTCCGGTCCGCTCGCCGCGTCGGTGAAAGACTCGTTTAACATGAAGTATGGTGCAATGGGAAGCTAACACACATATAAACAAAACAGACAAAAAAAAAGGGACGCCGTTCATGGTGAGGTCTCCTTGCGTCGGATGTGAGGCAGGCGAGACGGGTGTCGGTGGCAAGAACGCGACACCGCGGTAATATTTCCTCATTTTCGTATTATATTTTGTTGCAACATAAAAAAATAATAAAAGAAAAGCTGTGGCACAGGAAAAGCGGGTTGTGGAGGCGATGAGTCGCGCGGCGGATTTTTTTTTTGACACCGATGCGAGGTCGAACCGACTGATGGTGGGGAAATAAATAAATAGATGTTCGGAAGAAGGACAAATATGTCAACACAAGACTTAAAAAAAGAAAGGTAACTGATAACGAACGAGAACAGCCTTGGCTTGTTCATTTCTTTCCCACGATCTCTACTTTCGTGAGCAAGATGGGACATTTTAACGTGTCAGACAAAGGAAAGAAACCGTTGGTGTGACTCACTGAACTAAAAAAAAAAAAAGCGAACAGAGGAGCACACTTAAAAGTCCGGTTCAGATTTCCGTTTGTTTCAGATCACCATCCTCTAGCATCACCACTGCGTGTGTGTCACAAGAACACGAGATCCACGTATAAGTGTGTGTCCACACCAACAAGAACAGTTCGTGGCGCGAACAAATAAATAATAGCGGGAACGAAAACAAAAGTAATAATAAACGACTGCAAACAGAGGATACACTATTTCAGTAAAACAGAAGCGGCTGACAGGAGAAATAAAAGCGTCGCGGGCAGATCGCCGGCGCAGGAAGACCTCAGCATGCACGCTCTGAGAGAGGGAAAGCGTCCCCGCCCAATCCCGGACCAGCCGGGAAAGCCGCGGGGGTCAGTAGGGAAGGAAAGCAGCAGCAGCAGCAGCAGCAGCAGCAGCAGCAGCAGCAAAGCTGAAAAACTGCGGGAAGAAAAGGGGACAGGGAGATTTTGCGAAAGAGTCACAGTTTACAAGAAAGTGAGAAAAGATAAAACTGCTAAAGTACAGGGTTGCGCTCCTGCTTGTATGTAGAAACGAAAGAAACACCGCGGAGCACTCGTCACAGTAGTATTTCTTTTTCTAGTTTTCTTTTTGGCATCCTTTTTTTAGTTAACAGCCTGCGCTTACATGTTGGGCTTCATTTGGGTGCCATAGCTTAAACCGAAGTTGGGTAATTCGAACAGGAGCGATTAAGACGGCATTCTTGGTAAAAGAAGTCGGCTTCACGTCCTCACAATTAAGCCGTTGGGCTGGGAGACTTCGCAATTTTAAAGGCCCAGTTCGCTCGTTTTAGAATGCTTGCGGTACACGTTTCTTTAGTCTCTACGTTTTAGGCTCTTCGTCTTCTTCTGATCGTTTACTTTCTTTTTTTGCCAGCATTAAATCTTCGAATCACTAAAATGCGCATTCATACGGCCGCTATGTAGACTGCGACGAGTGCCCTCCACGGCTTGCACATCGAATGCACACCGCTGATGAGTAATGCACGCGGCAGCGAGCATTATATGAAAGGCATAACTGAAACCCAAACAACAGGAGGGGCGCGATAGCAGCAAAGAGAAAGAATGCGAGAGAGCGGTACAGTATTGGGGAGGAATATGGGACGAACACGTACAACAACGCACACTGCTTGCGCTTCTTTGTTGTTGTTGTTTTTTTTTTCACGAGGGGGGAACCCAGGCGGCCACGAAGCACCGATCGAGGCCCAGAACCAGCTGAGAAAGCCTCGTCGGTTCGGGCCGCCCTTACAGGGAACCGGGATCATCAACAGCTGTAGGGCGCGCAGAACTGGTACACGAGCCGCTGCGAGCGCTCCGTCTTCTTCATGATGCCCTTCTTGTAGTACTGGCGGATGGAGCGACTCAGCTTGTCGTAGTTCATGGCGGGCCGGTTCTTGCGCTTGCCCCAGAGCCGGGCCACGCGCACCGAGTCCTCGATCTTGAAGACGCCCCGGTTGCGGTCCAGCCAGCGGATGCAGCTGCCGTACAGCTGCGGCTGCGACAGGAGCTCCTTGAGGAACTGCCACAGGTGGATGTGTGACGAAGAAGGGGCTCGGCCTGCGGCCGCCACGGCGCCCGTCGTCAGAGCGACGCCGGTGCCGAGGCAGCGCTCGGCAATGTCGCTGCTCGTGTCGCTGGCGTCGTCTGCAACGACAAAGAGGCGAACATCGCTGGTTAGGCGCCATCCACCCGAGTCAACACAAAGGGTGTGCGCGTGTGCGAATCGTTGTACTATGCAACCACTTGCCCATGCTTTCCGCACGTCATGCGGTACCGGAATTCCTGTTCTTGCAAGCCACTTATCTCGTCCATTCACATGCGGAAGGGAAACGGTTACCTAAAACGGTCCTTTTTTTTTGTGCGTGTGCGTGCGTGTGTGGTCATCTTTAATGTCTACTATGCCCCACCCCCTCCCCCCTGCAATAATCCCTTATTGGCGCTGCAAGAAGTTGTGAATAAATAAATAAATAAATTAATTAATAAATAAATACGTAGGTTCATACGATTGAGTTTTGATGCGGTCCGCACAGCGCGCGATGTCGGAGGAGAAGGCGAGGGGGAGTTGGAATGCAGACAAACATTGGCTATAATAGCAGCGGCACTGCCGCAGCGGTGAATTTGGTTGCCGGTGGCAAGCATATATTTTCTGTTAGCCGAGTTGATGCCCAGCACGCACTCGAACCGCCACTACTATATTAGCAAATAACAATGCACTTCAGAAAGGCTCGCGCTCCTGCTTGTCCAACTAGCACGAGCCCGACGTGACTAATAAAGCTTCATTCGTAAAACTACACTAACTGTGTTTCTCTGCTCAATATATCGTCGACATTTTTATTGCTCTTTATGACATTTCAGTGAATTCAGTACGGAATCATATATATTAGTGCGGGCGCATAAAAAATGGAATAAAAGTAATATTCAGCCAGAGCATAACAGAGGTCGTTTCTGACATTCTCGAGCGTTGACTGGCACACGATAACAGTGATATTGCGCCTAGCTTTCAGCCGCCGAGTGCAACGTAGAAGGACAAATGAAAACAACTGCTATAGAGATAACGAAAGATAAGACAAATGAGTGGAAAAAAGAAGAAGAATAGAAGCGACAAAGGGGAGAACGCAGACAACGTCGTCGCCAAGATAGGCAGAAACGTTTCCCAGGGATCAGGGTGTATTGCTGTCACAAAGTCGGGTCACGGGAATAAAACCGACGCCGATTGCCCGCTGCGTTAAGCCCTTTGAGGCACGCAGACGAACGAGCTCACACGAGCTGCGCAGCAAGCTAAATTGCCCAAGGGTATGACGGAAGTAAACAACGCCTCGAGCCAGTTCGTTACTTGAATCGTAGCCACCTGTGAGTCAGGCTTATGTACAACGAGCCAATACGCCGGTGATTGGATAGAAGGTTGCTTCTCGTAAGATGCCAAGATTCTTTTTCTTTCTTAACTTCAGATTCAAAAGGGAACGTCCATTAGGAGACAGAACTACACTTTCTTTTAATATAATATTACCCTACGACCACGGAAAACATAAGGACGCGTGGAACTTTTATTATATGTTAAGACGTATGCCGCTGTATGCTGTTACAGGAGGAATACATTTAAAGCAGTAAATTATACTGCTCTCCGCAATTACTGTTGTAATGTAAATCTTTAATGATGGCATTCTAGTGACATAACGGTGCCAGTGAGTTAAACAAAAGCAAACCAAAACGTATTACACCGTGAGCATCCAGTCAATATGTATTATATACTATCAAGTTCGAGTGCCGACGTTATTCATGCCCACAAAACTGCACTCCTTAATTAAGCGTTCGACAACGGGGAAATTGTGAAGTTTGAACTAGGCACCAATTTCTGCGCGACCAAAGCGCGTTAATCTTCGTGTTTGTTTCTCGGCGGAAGCGCCACCTGACCCGACACACCGGAAAAAATGGCTCCTTAACACCATTCTCTTTTTTCTTTTCTCTCAAGATTTACGTGCCGTAACTCACGTAGAGCGCACGTCATACTATTTTTTTCCAGAGCGCTCAAGCGAGCGGCCAGAGCGAAGGAAACGAGGTATGAGTGTAGAGACTAAGGGTTCGAGAAACACGGGCTCTTTATGTCTCACGGGAATCCATCCTCACGGACACGCAAGTCGCATAGACGCGAGTACCGAACCAAATCACCACCGTCGGATCCCGTTTCCGTTGCTCCGCACCGAGCCCGCTTCAGCGCTCTAGGCAGCAGAGTGAAGTCTCTGTAGGGACTTCAGCGCGAGGCTCCGCACAATGTCAACGGTCTTCTTTCCTAGCGCGCCTGGTCACGTGTGTCGGAACGCACTACCGGTGCACGCGAAGCAACGGTTCGCGAGCATCGTGGCGGCGGTGGCAGGTGTGCTGCCGCTCAAGGTCCACTGCTCCTACGGTGCGGCGAACCGTGAGCGTAGGGCACACACGCGGCGGTCCCTACCGAGTTTAGTCGCAGCGACAATTATCTTTCCTTTTCCGGCGACGGTAGCCGCTTTCGCGCCCCCTTTTTCTTTCGGTGTCTGTCATCCCCATAGCATTATATTTGTGTTGTTGTCGCTTCGTCTCTTTCTCGCGCAGAGAATCGTCACCAGCCGAATAACGCCGAAGCAACGGCTTCCTTTATTTTTTCTTTTTTTTGTAACTAGGAGCCGCAGAACGTTGCTGCGATTATTGGCGATGTGCGGTAAGTAATACCACATTTGCAGCTTGCTTAGGAACGTAGCGAACTCAGTGTGCTCGGAACAGTAGGTAGGAACGTACGACTGTAAGCTATTGTTACGTTTCGCCTACAACGCGCGGTAATGCCGGCGCGGATGCAACGAACGCCGGGGCTTTGTTCAAAGCGGCGGACATTTTGGCCCGTTCAACGACGCCGCAACGCCTACCCGCCAAGCGTGTCCAGGCGTGTTTCAGTGCCACGTGTCTTCGTGTGTGCGTGTGTGTGTGTGTGCCCTCGCTTGTCAAAGCGCGGCAGCCGGGGAGCGGAGTTCCCCGAATGAGGGGCCTGGAGGTCTCTCGGCTCAACCGCTCGCGCCGTCGTGGGCCCCTGCTGCGCCGTCCCGTGACCTTCATCCCGTGACCTTCCCTCCTTCCCTTTTGGACCGCGACGCCGAGAGTATAAGAGCAGCTGCCCCCGGACGCCAGGGGAGAGGCTCCGATTTGTACTGTTGAGTTACGTGCTCTCCCGTCTCTCCACTTCGGTCGACCTGACCGGCCGCTCTTTTGCTATGTTAGAATAAACAAGTTGTTCTGTTACCAGTCTTCTCATGCTTTGCCGGGACCTTCGGATGCTTCCAGTGCCCCAGGCCGCCAGGCCAACGCTACCCTTGGGGCTTGCGACCCATTGGCAATAACGGGCGTCAGCACCGAGACCCCAACAACTCGTGCCAGCGGTGCGATTACTACATCTGGTTGCCAGCGGTGAGATCGCGACAACGGAGGCCAGCAGCGAAGAGATGCGGTTGACTGTATGCTGAGCAGCACAACGACCATCCGGGAGCAGCGCAACGAGCCCTGTGTGATGACTGGTTGCCTGCAGCGGAACGACTGCGCTGAAGTCTTGGCTGCAAGGTTTGGTGAGTGCGGGACTTTCTTCTTCTGAGTTTTGCCAGGCTTTTGTTAGTGTTAGAAACAGAGCTGGTAATTGTGGTTGTCGTTGCTACCGGGTTAGTTTGCGGCAAGACAATAGTAGGCAGTAGAGAAAGCAGCATTCAGAGCAGCCATGGATTTGAAGTCGTTGCGCAAACCGAAATTGCTGGAGCTTGCGAGAGAGTTGGGTCTGGATGTCTCAGACAAACTCAGAAAACCAGAACTGCTAAGGGCTATTCTTGAGTTAGAAGCTG
Organism: Dermacentor andersoni; assembly: GCF_023375885.2. Classification (NCBI taxonomy): domain Eukaryota; kingdom Metazoa; phylum Arthropoda; class Arachnida; order Ixodida; family Ixodidae; genus Dermacentor; species Dermacentor andersoni. The sequence goes on from NC_092817.1 coordinate 69,787,517, forward strand.
AGGATGACGAGCTGTCGGAATGCCTTGAGACCATTGAGGAGAGGGAGACGGCAAAAAGACAGGAGCGTGAACGAAAAGAACAGAAAGAGAAAGATGAGCGCGAACTTAAAGAACAAAAAGAGAAAGAAAAAGAAGAGCGCGACCGTCAACACGCATTGGAAATGAAGCGTCTCGAGTTAGAGATGGAACGCGCTCGTAATGGAAGTCAGGCACACGGTGCAGGAGAACGAGTATTGTTCAAAATGACTGACCTGATGCGGCCGTTTAAGCTTGGAGAGGACATTGGTTTGTTCCTGGTTAACTTTGAGCGAACGTGCGAGAAGCAGGGGTTCTCTCGGGAAACGTGGCCACAGCGCTTGCTCACTTTGCTACCCGGCGAGGCGGCCGACGTAGTCGCTCGCTTGGAGAGAGAGGAGGCAGAGGATTTCGAGAAAGTGAAATCGAGTCTGCTAAAGAAGTACAGGCTGTCAGCGGAGGCGTTCCGTCGGAAGTTCCGGGAAAATGAGAAAGGCAGAAGTGAGTCGTATACAGAGTTTGCCTACAGGCTAATGTCAAACATGCAGGAGTGGCTCAAAGAAGAGAAAGCGTTTGGTGACCACGAGAAAGTTCTGCAGTGTTTCGGGCTAGAACAGTTTTATAGTCGGTTACCTGAGAACGTGCGGTACTGGGTCTTGGATAGGCCAGACGTTAGTACGGTGGCTAGAGCCGCTGAGTTAGCCGAGGAGTTTGTGACGCGTCGGGCTCGTGGAGCTAAGGACGGTCAAAAGGGTGAATTTGGCTCCAAGTTTGAGAGGCCGAAGTTCACACCCATGAGAGCAAAGGGGGATACACGTAGTGCGGATGCGAGTGAAAGCAGTCCGACCGAACGTAAGGAGACGGCGGCAGCCGAAGCCGAACGCAGAAAGCGGTTCGAGGCGAGGCAAGCGCGCCGGTGTTATACGTGCCAGAAGCCGGGTCACTTTTCGGCGCAGTGCCCTGAAACAAAACCAAAAGTCGTGTTTTTTTCATTAGGCAGCACTGACGAGAACATCAAGCTTCTCGAGCCTTACATGCGAGACCTCCTCGTGAACGGGAAAGAGTGCCGAGTGCTTCGCGATACCGCAGCTACGATGGATGTAGTTCATCCCTCTTACGTAGAACCCGATATGTTCACGGGCGAGTGCGCATGGATCAAGCAAGCAGTGGAAGCTCATAGCGTGTGTCTGCCGGTAGCAAAAGTGCTTATTGAAGGACCTTTCGGAGCACTTGAGACGGAGGCCGCAGTGTCATCTATGCTGCCCCCCCAGTACCCGTACCTATTTTCGAACAGGTCCGATCACCTCCTGCGCGAGAAGGGGCTTTTGTTTGGTGAGGCTAGCGTTCAGACCTTAACCAGATCGAAGGTTCGGGAGCTCGCTGCAAAGGCGGTAGTTGCGGGACCGACGTTGTTGAACGATGAGAAAGGGTCAGAGGCGCAGCAAGCTAGTATTCAGAGCACGCCCGAACGGGATAAAATTGAGCCTGTAGCGTTAAAGGCACCAGATACTGGAGAGGAAATTCCCGATGCGGGAAAGTTAGAAGAGCTTCCGGTCGAGCTTCCGGGACTAGGCTCAGTGACAAACAGGAAAGACACCGATCAAGTCATTAGTGACTTAATAAGTAAAGCATCGCTGTCGCCTGAGCAGAAAACCGAACTACACCAGCTCTTACAAGAGTTTCAAGGTCTGTTCTCTGAGAGGCCTGGTAGGACTTCTGTCCTTACTCATGACATAGAACTTACCTCCCCAGAGCCAGTACGATCCAAGGCGTACCGGGTGTCACCCCGCCAGAGCGATATTATGGAGGCTGAGGTAAAGAAAATGCTACAGCTCGGTGTTATTGAAGCGGGTGAGAGTGATTATACCTCCCCTTTGATTTTAGTTGAGGTACCGGGCAAGGAACCTCGTCCTTGCGTCGACTACCGCAGGCTTAATTCCATCACTAAGGATCAAATTTATCCGATCCCTAACATCGAGGAGCGCCTTGAGAGAGTGAGTAGCGCTCAGTTTATTTCCACCCTAGATCTTGTCAGGGGTTATTGGCAGGTTCCACTTACAGAAGAGGCTAGTAGGTGTGCGGCGTTCATTTCACCAATGGGGACATTCCGTCCTAAAGTTTTGAGTTTTGGTTTGAAGAACGCGCCATACTGCTTTTCAAGCCTCATGGATAAAGTGTTGCGGGGACAGCAAGAATTCGCTTTACCGTATCTAGACGACGTAGCGATATTCTCCGCATCCTGGCCTGAGCATATGGCGCACTTGCGGGCAGTGCTAACCCGCCTGCGCGATGCGGGCTTGACAGTCAAGGCTCCCAAGTGCCAGTTAGCACAGGCCGAGGTTGTCTACCTCGGACACGTGATTGGTCGGGGTCGTCGCCGCCCCTCTGAAATAAAAGTGGCCGCTGTGCGAGACTTCCCGCAACCGCGCACGAAGACCGATATTCGGTCGTTCATAGGTGTCGCCGGCTACTATCAGAGGTACATCCCCAGGTACTCTGATATCGCGGCTCCCTTGACGGATGCTCTAAGAAAGACAGAGCCGCAAACAGTCGTCTGGGATGAGACGAAGGAAAGAGCTTTTAGCGCCCTAAAGAGCGCCCTAACAAGCCAGCCTGTGCTACGATCGCCCGACTACACAAAAGGGTTCGTTGTTCAGTGTGATGCTAGTGAGCGAGGCATGGGCGTTATACTGTGCCAACGGGAAAATGGAGAAGTAGAACACCCCGTCCTGTATGCTAGTCGTAAGCTGACCAGTCGTGAGCAGGCGTATAGCGCCACCGAGAAAGAGTGTGCGTGTATCGTGTGGGCCGTTCAGAAATTGTCATGTTACCTAGCCGGCTCGAGGTTTATCATTGAAACGGATCACTGCCCTCTCCAATGGCTGCAGACCATCTCTCCCAAAAATGGCCGCCTCCTGCGCTGGAGCCTCGCTTTGCAACAATATTCCTTTGAGGTGCGTTACAAAAAGGGGAGTCTCAACGGTAACGCCGATGGCTTAAGTCGAAGCCCCTAACGTGGGAATCAGCCTCAAAATTGCTTGTTACTGATGTTTTTCTTCCTGAGGCAGGATTTTTTTTTAACTTATTGCTTTTGTGTAGTGTTTCAAAGTGATGATGTGCTTTTTAGTGCAATTTTTCCGATTTGTGGACGCGTTCTGAGTGCTGCTAAACTACTGTAAGGAACTAGGCAGCAGTATAAAAGGGGAAAGAGCCTGGCAGGGCTTAGTGAGGGTTGTGCCGTGCTTGCTGACTGAGCGGTTGACTTTTGGCGTGGTTCTAACGCTTGCCGGAAACGAGAACAAAAATGTCAACTCTCCCGAAGTCACTTTGCAGTGTCCTGTGTGCACCTGAACGTGAGAACGAGGCCTTCTCTGTGCGCTGCGCTCAAGAAACGCCCAGGGACGCCCAACTTCGGTTATGAGCATCATCGAGCGACATCCCTCCGGACAGCGGATGCAGTCCCCTGACCATCGGGATCTCCTTCCCCCGGCGGGGCGGTCTGTTACGTTTCGCCTACAACGCGCGGTAATGCCGGCGCGGATGCAACGAACGCCGGGGCTTTGTTCAAAGCGGCGGACATTTTGGCCCGTTCAACGACGCCGCAACGCCTACCCGCCAAGCGTGTCCAGGCGTGTTTCAGTGCCACGTGTCTTCGTGTGTGCGTGTGTGTGTGTGTGCCCTCGCTTGTCAAAGCGCGGCAGCCGGGGAGCGGAGTTCCCCGAATGAGGGGCCTGGAGGTCTCTCGGCTCAACCGCTCGCGCCGTCGTGGGCCCCTGCTGCGCCGTCCCGTGACCTTCATCCCGTGACCTTCCCTCCTTCCCTTTTGGACCGCGACGCCGAGAGTATAAGAGCAGCTGCCCCCGGACGCCAGGGGAGAGGCTCCGATTTGTACTGTTGAGTTACGTGCTCTCCCGTCTCTCCACTTCGGTCGACCTGACCGGCCGCTCTTTTGCTATGTTAGAATAAACAAGTTGTTCTGTTACCAGTCTTCTCATGCTTTGCCGGGACCTTCGGATGCTTCCAGTGCCCCAGGCCGCCAGGCCAACGCTACCCTTGGGGCTTGCGACCCATTGGCAATAACGGGCGTCAGCACCGAGACCCCAACAACTCGTGCCAGCGGTGCGATTACTACACTATATACTAAACGCAGTCCGACAACTGTGTCTTGAGCATATCTCTATAGCAATCCTTGCCACAACAAAGCATGCCACTTCTGCGCATATGTTACCCGTGTCGCTATCTACGCTTTGCGCCGTTTTCATTCTGTGCGTTGCAAGGGAGCTCCTACCGAGTTTCTTTGTTTTGTTTTTGTGGTTCTTCTTTTTTTCTCACGCTACTTGTAGCATGAACATTGTCGTTACCTTGGAAGTCGCTACAGTGCCCAGCCTTTAATAATAGTCGCATAAGTATACTGTCCACTCTCTCCCCCCCCCCCCCCCCACCACTACCACCACACACACACACACACACGCAAACCCACACCGGGCAAGACGGATGCTGCCTGAGTAGCGCGCTAGAATGACGTAACAAGACGTTGTGCCGTAGCTCAGGTAATGACGTTGAGACCGACTCAAAATATAGGTCCTGCAGCCCGCGCTACAAGCGGTCTCCAAGTCAACCAGATCGTTGTGGACGCGCCACGTAAGCAGAGCGTCCACAGCGAGGCCCAACGAGAACAGCCTTGAAGCCCGACAGAGAGTGGGGACGTCTACCTGGGCTGTCCATAATACCGCCGGTCAAGCCAGCAAAAATGAAAGGTGAAAGAAGGAAGAAAAAGAAAGAGGGAAGAGATGTAGCAGGAGAGAAATGAGCGGGTGCAGTAACCATGCCCCCTGAAGCCGTGCCAAACACAGGAGAGCCGCTGTGCGCGTATGTATATTCATTCCTTTGCCAAGCCAGCGAGGCGGCGGCAGAAGCAGCAGCAGTATAGAAGAGATAATGAAAGTCCGCTCCCGCTTGTTTCGAAGCGTTCGAGAAGAGAGGCACCACCATCGGACAGGCAGGTGCGCCGCCAGACCAAACCTGAAAGCCAACGATCAATTCGGCTCGGCCTGTCCCGAGCCGGGCCGGCAGTGGAAGACAGCAGAGAGAGAGAACGAGGTTTGGGGGAGGGGGCAGTGGCGATAAACGGAACGGGAGGGCAGAAAAACACAAGCAGCAGCAGCAACAACAACGACGACCACTGGGGAAGAAGAAAAAGAAGGAAGGAAGATGGGACCGGCCGCCCGGGCCTCCAGACCGTTGCCCCTGCGACTGAATCAACGAGAACACAGGGAAGAATACAAAAAAGGAACAATAACGAGAGAAGAAAAGCAGAAAACGAAGCCGCGCGGCGGGGCAAGGCGAGGACTGAGTGCGCGCGCCCGAGCGCGCCCCGAAATGAAACTTCTTCCCCTCCCGCAGCAGCATCCCTCCCCTTACGGCGGCAACACCCGAAAGAGGGTAGGCGGCTTCGGAGAGGGTGAATAGGCGGCTCGAGTAGCTTCGCGGAGTAATCCACCACGCCCTGTTCTCTTCCATCCGCGCGCGCGTTCCCGAGACGCGAAGAGGTCGAAACAAGAGGGGGCTCAGCAGCGGAGGAGATGGCACAGGACGAGGCGGCGGGGAGGGTCGGCTAGAAAAGTGGAAGCAGGCAGCCAAGCGAGAGGAGCCGACGCCCATCGCAGTCGAGGGGTAGGGGGGGCGGGGGGGGGGGGGGGGGGCGAGCTAGCATCAGCAGCAACAGCGACGGCGGCGGCTATAAAGATTCCAGGCCCAATCGCCGCCGGTAGAACGGCCGCATTCCAGCGTCGGGCCCCCTCGAGCGTCCAGCGAACTTGGCTGCTCGGCTCTTACGGCGGCAAGCAACGGCAGCATCATCGTTCGAGCCAGTTTTGAGCTCCCTCTCGCCTCCGCCTCTCCTAGATGGGCGGGAAGTGGAAGAACAGGTTGCCGTTCGGGAAGAAGAAGGTAGTAGCACCGTCGGCGGCAGCTCTGACCCGAGTCAGGTTAGGCTTCTGGAGAAGCCACCGATGCTGCCTTTTTCAGGCGGTGCCGGTCCCTCCGTCGTTTGGGGCAGAGAGGAGGCGGCGGACCGTCGGACGGGGCCGACTCTTTCCTTCGGCTGCTACCCCCGAAGCTCGGAAAGATCGGCGGCTCCAAATTGGGAAATTTTCGTGCCTCTCTGGTCTGCGTGTGTTTGTTTTTGCACGTGAGAGCGCGAGCACGCGTAGAATACCACCGCTCTCTGGTGGCGGCCAATAGCTTTCGCCCTCCCCGTCTCGTATCTCCTCAGCGCAAAGCAAGCGCCCCCCCCCCCCCCCCCCCCCTATTTTCTACTGCCACCTCCCAATTCCACCTGCTTCGTTCTCTCTCTCACCCTGCTCTGATCGAACAGCTACGGACACTCGCGTTATCCCATACCCACAGTTTCGAACCTAACCCCTCCTCCACTTCCTCCCGCTGCTGGTTTCTTTTCAAGACGTCCATCGCCCACGTACACCAGTACTCCTCGCGTAAGCCAAGTTTAGTGGCGCGCTTCTTACAGCGGGCCCTTTGTTGCGTGAGGAGCAACGAAAAGAAAGAAAACAAGAAGCGAACCAAACGCAAGCGAACCGGCATGACTGGTAGCCCGTGTTTCTTTCGGAGGGGTGCTGAATGTGTAATTTGGAAGCCCCCGAGAAAGCGGGTGAAACGCTCGCAAAAGAAGGCGACTCCGCGAAACCAAAGCCCAGCAGCAGCAACGGCAGTTGGCGGCTCACCGCGTCTACGCGGACGCGCGACACATCGAGCGACCGCGCCATCAGCACTGCTATCAGCGGAAACGTCGCGCCGCCGCTGCGCACGAAAGCCTCGCGCGCCCGCGGGATGTTTCTCTTTTGTTTCGCCCCGCGTCGTTTCGTCGCCGCCGTTGCTGCAAGACCGACGGAAAAGGCGTCATCTGGTCGCTTGCGTCCGCTGAGCTGCGCACGCTGCAGGAGCTTTTATGGAGCGATGGACGCCGCCGACAACGGAAGGACGGCCCCCGAAGCACGCACCCAGCAGATGCCGCTCTTGCGGGTGGAAAGTCATGCCTTGTGTCGCCATAAAAGAATCAGAAAGTGCTTCCTAATCGTGTGTAGTTGCTGTAGGCAATAAGAACTGCTGCGATTATAGCATTCACCGCTTTATAAGAACAACGAATATTCGAGTGATTTACTACTAGAAAAGTAGCCCTGAACGGCTAGCTACACAGCGTTATGAAGAGAAGGGGAAGAATCATAAATGTATAAATAATTAAGCTGATGAAGAAGGATTGCAAACAGTGACTAGATAATTCCTAGGTCAGCCCATCCACGTAGCTTTCGCTTTAAAAGTTCGCAAACGGTGCTTAGTTTGCCTGGTCGTTCAGAAATGATGACAGGTTCGGAGAGTGCCCGATTGTTCAACCGCAGCAAGGAGGCGTACACTGAGCATCTCAGTACTCGAATTTATCAACAAGCAAGGGTAAAAGAACTTTAAGATGCTACGCATCTTCGCATGAACAGCTGTGAGGTAGAAACAAAGGAGCTCCTTCACGCTTAGTAATCTTGTAACATGCGCAACCTGTAAGCGGCGAACTTTAAGACAAGCGAGCTCCGTAGATATTAAGCGTCTTTTCACACAATTGATTCCAAGAATATATATATACAACGAGAAGAAAGGCGCTTAACCGAGGGGCCCGATTTTTATTAGTTATATATATATATATATATATATATATATATATATATATATATATAATGCGCCGCGACGCAGAAACGAAATTCTCGCCTACTAGCGTCACGAGTCAGCGCCATTTCTGCTGCTCCGGCACCTAGACTGCTCGGTCGTAAGACCTGATAAGACCGTTTCCACCCTTCCAAGAGGGAATTGCTTGGACGAGCGCAATGTCGTAGAACTTCGATAGCAAGAGACACTCCCTAACCGTTAGCGACATACTGTCACTTTCTCTCTCTCTCTCTCTGTCTCTTGCGCTGCCTTTTTTTTTTTTTTTTTTGCAAGAATAAATCGCGTTGTTGTGGGAGATAAAAGCTCCGTTTAAAGGGAAGTCCCAAGGAAATTTTTGCACGCAGTATTTCTAAACGTGTCGTGCAGTGGTCAGCGCATACGCCGCACAGTTGGCCTCGTATGTGCGCTCCAATTATACCCGACAACGCGTTCACGTGATCATGCAGTGTATAGAAACACATGACACAGACTTATTAAGCCTGCCTACACTGAAGCGCGCGCTTTAGTGCAACCGAATACGGATAAAGAAGGCTGAATCTGAGTTTTGTGAACGGCATCGAGTTATAACACAGCCGTTGAACTAAATGACTGCCCTTGAATAAGTTTTCAGTGTCTCCATTTTGAACGTTGTAGTTTCCAAGCGACGCGCAGCGTTAGCGCATAAATCTTGGCCACAGCAACACGCGGTTATTGTTTAGAGCGAACAGAGTACTCTGCTAAGTGCAAAGGATTCTCCGCAGTATATCATGGAGAGATCGCCGAGTATACTGCAGCGATAAAGAGGCGCATTCTTTTCGTCTTGGCTATTTTCTCCCGAGTATAAGAGCTCTGAGCAGTTAGCGAACAGGGGCACTCCGAGTTCCTTCGAACGCGCTTTCTCGGCGGATGAACTACCGACGCTGGTGCGAGCCGTAACTAGACTGTTTCTAGCGCGTATCTGAGGGATCCTGTTCGGCACATCGAAAATTCTCGTTAGTATTTCACCTTTAATTTTTCACCTCTGTGTTATTTTTCTCGTTAGTATTTCATCTTTCATCTTTTCCATCAACAGTATTTCATCTCAATAGTGTTTCACCTGTTTCATCATTATTATTTCATCTTAAATATTTCGTCATACTCTTTATAGTCCGATGTTATTCCGCTTCACAAGAGATCGGTCTATACAAACGCTCTCTTTTCTATGGGTCACTCTGGAGGAATTCGCGTGAAAATATGAATTTCGCGAGGTAGAAAGTAGATCCATACAGGGCGTTCACAGCCACTACTCACCGTCGCTGTGGGTGGCTTCGCTATGGCTGTCGCTGTGATGGCTGAGGGGCGAGGTGCGTGGCGGCGAGGCGTCCGGCGCCCCACTGCCCGAGATGGTCTGGCCCAGAAGGCTCGCGAGGTCGAGCACGCTGTCTTCGGGGCAAAACTGCGTCGCCCCCGACCGCTGGCCTGGCTGCTGATGATTTTGTTCTGACGTCCGCAGATGCGCGGCTGCAGGGGACAACGAAACAAAAGAAAGAGCACCGTCACTCTCCTGTCGCAAATTCAGTGTTCCATGACTGAAACTCTAGTCATGCTAGGAGTTTGGCGCCAACGCGCACCAAAAAGATAACCCGGCTCAAATCATCTAGGCTCTGTTTAAGACTTAGGGACTGAACTCGGCAGCTCGGCACACAGGCCCGCTTGCAGAGTAGGTTTTTGTGTATAGGCCATGCGAACCTCCCGACATTCAATAATGGGATATTCAAAACCTCAAAACTGTTATCATCAAAACTGTTGAATCATCAGGCTTCAATAGCAACACATTGCCTATGTTCCAAGAGTCAAGAGTTTTCAGACTGGTCCGTATTCCCCCGAGCTTTTCACATGTCCTGAATCAGAGCTCGCATTCACAAAAAGACTCCTATTCTATAGATATCAGTAAGAGCAAATTATATGCACAATCCTGATGCTGGACGTATTGGCGGAGGCAGCCAATGGGAATTCGAACGAAAAGCTTTGTGAATTCACCCCTAGATTCCGTGCGCAACTGAAACCGTTGTGTAACTGAAAGTTTGATTTAACGAAGATACTTTGATAATTTAATGTAGTTACCTTCTTTGCACCTTCTGTTAAAATTGCTTTAAAATGGCTTGACTGATAGCTGACTGTATAATGCTGTGTTACTTAACGTTACTGAATGTACTGCTGTGCTATTTACATTGTGGCCTACCGGGCTCAGCCTGGTTAACCTCCCTGCCTTTCCCTTATGACTTTTCTCTCTCTCTCTCGCTCGCTGTCTCGCTCTGCCGACCTGTCGGCTTTTATCTCCCCCGTCATCCTTGTCTGCTTGTTTCCGTACTTCAGCGTTTTTCCATAACAGTTTTTGAGGCGACGTCACCCCGAATGTCTTTCATGCCAGGTTGCCGCTCCCTTGTTTACGATAGACAACGAAATAAACAGCTCTAGCGTGACGTCAGCCGCTTTAGAAGGCATGCACTGCTGCTTGCTTTCGGGAGTCATATTCAGAGCATGTTTGCAGTTCGCCTACCGATATGGTGGTGACAGTGACAACTTCCTGCCGACAAAATGTTACAGCCTCGTAAACAGGCCTTTACAGCTCAGTACGTGCAGGCACCGTGCCCAAAGATATCGGCTGTGCGCACGAGCGTTTTATCACTGAGTTGTACCTGTGCCTTCAAAGAACCACTCAACAAGGGAACTGAAAATGAATGGGCCCAGAAGGTGGCCGTACTTGGCAGCACCCCCCCTCCCCCACTTTGTTGTTATATAGCTACTAGCATACTGTAAGTCTTTATTTTTCATCTTGGCCGCCTTCATTTTGTCTTTTTGCTTTAAGATGCCAGCACGCCTATTTCTTGTACCTGATATGATCTTGAGGGAGCAGGTGCACCTTACGCACTCAGCTTCCACAGCTCAAAAATGCCAATGTCTACTGAGTCGTGAAAAGGCCTTTAGTACTCGCTGCCCGAACCACACTAAGCACCTGACATGTGTAGGGTTATCATACTTGCATTAGTACGGGCACTATCAGACCCCCTATCGGGAGAACATCAGCAAAAAAGCAGCTTTCAATGCCCCCGCTCCGCTATCAGGCTCCCTACAACGGCGCTCGTAATGTTCCCCTGCAGAGGCACTTGCCCGATAGACATGTCTGCAGACAGCGCTCTCTATCCCCGGCACTATTTTTGTACACTTTGGAACACCGCCGGTCGTATGTGCGCACTCTGCTCGTCGCAACGAGATCGTAGCCCTCGAGAGTACGATGTTGCCATCGTAGCTGTCGCAGCTTATCTAATGAGGCCCGGCACAGCCCACGTCATCGCGCAAATCGGAAGCTTGTCCCTGCTACATGCTTAGGATATTTCATGTTATTATGAGCAATGTCCAAGTGTACTTGGGTCCGTTCCAAACACGGCCACAGTTTCTTATAGGACACCAAAAGGAGCCCTCAAAGTATTCTCCCCGTCTAATGGTACTGCGTTACATGTAATTACTGACTAGTGCCGATTACATTAATTTCGTGACAACCCCCGTTTTGGTGCTGAACAACGAGTGGCGGTGAGATTTGAATATACGCATTTTAAGCTACCTCGATTTGCGGCAAAGCTGCAATAAAACGACCATAACGGTACAGTTGAGACTCGATTCAACGAAGTGATGAGCACGCTCGAATTGTTTCGTTAAATCGGAAAGTTCGTAAAATCGTGAAAGGGATTGTTCGGTCATTCCAAATCTAAAACTGTAACGCAGCAAAACCCAAAAGCTACCGCGGCATTGTATTTGCCGCTAACTCACGCCTCGCTGTTCTGGAGAGAACTGCGAATTTAATATGTCGCAGTGAAAGAACTCGTGATCTTCATCTGTGTGCGCTTTACCAGCAGTGGGCTTACACATTTCCCGTCTGTGTCAAAATTAGAAGAACCCGTCTGTGTGAAAATTAGAAAGAAATCACCGCTTTTTCACTCATTCAATTCAGGAAAATCTTCGTTAAATCTAGCTTGGTGGCCAAGTTAATTTCGTTAATTCGGGTTGATGACAGCATTGAACCCTATGGGTATCCACCGGGGAATGGAAATTTCTTCGTTAGATTGGGAACTTCGTAGAATCTTATTTTGTTCGGTTGAGTTTTAACTGCATTCAGAGTCACGATATGCCACTTCGCTTTATGACAGTCCATTGCAACGAAGATTTGTGTTTTGCTCCTTAGCGCGGTCGAAGCTTCGTTGTGAGATTTTTCGAAACTTTGGCTTCTGTATGTTTGCCCAATTTCCTTCCGCGCAGGGTAGAAAACAGGACCTTCGTATCGCTGACCTCCCAACCTTCCCTATCTCAATTTCTCTCCCTCTACCCCGACCCCATCACTGAAGCCAGCTACATAGAGGTGCACTCACCGGACTTCCATATTTCCAGCTGCGCGCTGAAGATGTCTCCCGATCCTGGAGCACGTATTCTGAAGTCTTCCTCACTCAGGGAGCACAGTGTGGGGCCGTTCATGTTGAAGTAGTCGGTCCTGAACGACGGGCAACCGTACTGCTGCTGAGTCCACACCAGCCACGAGTGGACATTTGCCACGCTCCACTGATAGGGATCTGCGCGAAGTAGAGAAGGAAGAAAAACCATGTAGTCTTGATGATTATGATGATGATCCTCTGCCCTGGCTCACACACACTAAGGGGGATAGGACAAGAATCGGGCGGCAGGACGTAGCTAAAGCGAATTCTTATTTCAAAACGATGAAAGCTTGTGCTACATATATTTCAGATAATGCACTTCTTTTTTACCGCTCCTTTGATAAAGCAAGATTGTAATGGATGATGCAATGCCAGCATAGTCTGCTGGTCAACACGCCCTAGGGTATTGTAGTAAGAGTCCAGCAAGTCTATTATATTTTCTTAATTTTGCTCTCGCTCCTTCTAAGATTATTATTGTTGTTATTATAGTGATGAAGACGAACAACACGAACTGAAGATGAAGCACGCCACCAACAGCAGCAGCATGGTGATCGCTTCACGCAAGACGACGCTGAAGTTACGGTTCAGAGCGCGGCCCGGCGTAACAGCTCTAGCCGCCTGTTCTGGACAACAAAACTCATATTATTATTATTATTATTATTATTATTATTATTATTATTATTATTATTATTATTACTATTATTATTATTATTATTATTATTATTATTATTATTATTATTATTAATTGCAATGCTTTGCAAAGCCCAGGCAGGGATAATGTAAAAAGTGTATTTCAATTATTTTCGTTTCGTGCATCGCCAGTGGCCTCGGAGTAGCTCAGTCCACTTTATCACAGAGATCGACCAGCCGTGAGCGGTGGACGATAGGAAACGAATAGGATTGAGCAATAGGAAAAGTTACGTTAAACCGGCCCAATAGTCTAGATGCTCTAGGTGCTTGTCACCCATGTGCTTATTACTTGCGCATGTAGCGTGTAGTAGCTGCGTATGAGTAGGTCATTTCATGCATCACCTGTCTCACATGCATAGCCATGCCACGTGTATGGCCAGAAAAACACCTCCAAAACCCACTAAAGAGTGCATCGCTCAGGATAAATTACACATGCGCAGTTCCCAAGCACGGTGGTCTAGCCATAAAAGACGACATCCCCCATTTATTTATTTATTTATTTTGTCACGAGGTGCGGCTCGTAAGAACAAGCGCCCGCCAATAGGGATCGCGAACGGATGCAATTAAAGACACTTCTTAGGGGAACAATAACAAAGGCTTTGTGACTCTGTGCAGAGAGCTCCGTCATGCAATGGCACATGTTCCACAAGTTCACTTAGATTGGGGCAATAAAGGTTCTTCGTCTCCCTTTAGCCCAAGTGTACAGTAACGCCAAGCGAAACGAGTTGAAGAAGCGCGGCGTCAAAGTATATATGTGCTGCAACCGCGAGTATATAGACGGCGCACAGCCGTGAAAGAACAAGCCCCGCAATTGCGACACGGGTCAGTGATAATCGATGCAAATAGGGGAACGCGTTGACATTGCAAGACGGCGCGTTCGGGAAACGCCCAAAGGGGCGGCGTGAAGTGATATGGAACGGCACAGGAGAGACATGCTGAGGAAATTATCACTTGCAAAGGAAAGTTGCCGATATTCCAACGTGTCATTATGTGTCCCGTTAAGTTTTGTTGATCTGATTCCTTTATTTTCCATACTTTCGACTTTTCCTCAACGCAGTGAGCTTGCATTAAAGTAGCTAGCCACCAGAAAGAAAAGTAATTTGTGCCGTTCTTCAGATATAAACGCGTAACAAGTGGGCAACAGTGTGTCGGCAACGGGCATACATGTATTCGGTCACATTAAGGAAACGCTCCATATAAACGGCGGAATGACATTAAGTACAGTGTGTACAATACATTTCCGTTGGCCTCATGTCTGATACGCAGCTTAGAAATTTAAATTAAGCCTAGATTTTTGGCGTTCAGCATCAGCCTGGTGGAACTTGCTTGTGCTGGCAATGTAACTAAACTCAACAGGGTTGTTTGCTGCACTGGCTAACATCTCTTCTGTTTCGAATATCGCGAGAAAAAAATGTCAGTCTAGCTGGCAAAGAATGTGGAGAACAAGGAATGGACTATGTGGACTCAGTATATAGGTGTTTACACAGAGAGTGGTGAGGACGAATTGACATTGCTTCTCGTTCGTAAGTGCTTTTCGCCATTGGCTGGTCGCCTTTACGATTGGCTGGAATTTTCTGCTACGAACAATTCAAGAATAAGAACTCTTTGTAAATACAGGCTCTGCTTTGTCGGAACTATAGTTACGGTGCTGCAAGACAATGCAGTTCGTCACCTCAATTACTTAAGCATACAAAGTTCCACAGGTGCGTCTGATTGGTAAAGAAGCGTTAGCGTCATATTTGACACATTGGTTAAGTGTGCAAAGCAGTTGATGTCATCGCCAGACCAATGGGCCTTCTGAATCGGGATGATGATCGTAACAGTGTGATAGCAAGTGAGAGCGACAAAACCAGCTTGACATGACTTAAGATATTGCCTTTTTTTTTTTTTGTTAAGTAATTTGCTTTCCATGTTGTAACAGTCACAAACACAAAAAAAACTTTATTGAACACATCAATTTAACTCGCTACGAAAACGAAATGCCTTAGAAGCTGTATCCGTGCATTCCAGCTCTCATCGCGAAAAAGCGCTTGTGGCTGTTCTCATTGTTACGGCGACTCTTGATGATTCTGATTTCGTTATAATTTTTCCGGAAATAAATGGGCACCTTTAATACTCAGCGTGTAAACACCTAAAAACAGCAGCCTCTCTCGACAGAACTTTGGCATTGTAAAACTGTAGACCATGTATTCAGCAGCGCCAGAATTGGTACTCAACGATGCTTGATACTGAGGTAGGTCAAGCATAAAGAAATGAGAGCGTGAGAGAAAGGAAACTTGTCCCAAAATAGGTTTTCACTACATGGAACATATTATAGCTCGAATGTTGACGTTTGGCGCCGTCATCGACGCCGTACAGTATCACAGAACTGAATTATTTGCCTTTACGCCTCATGCTGAGTAGCATTCATTAGTAGCCTACAGACGTCTTCCGGCTTCATGCACCTTTCCTCACTTCGTGCTCACTGAAACTCTCGCAAAGTGCGCAGATACTTCGCGATGTGCGTGCGCTATGCTGCCATCTCGCCAGGTCACCAGAAGCTCCGCAAAAGGACGGCGGTCAACAACGAAGGAGCAGTACTCACTCGGCGAGATGTTGAGGATCTGGCAGGCAACGTCGATGTCCTTGGCTGCCTGCTGCATGGCGAGCAGTCGAAGCTGGTCGAGCTTGTCTGCGGATAGTGATGTGCAACAATCCGCAGCCGCGTCACTTTCGGCACAGTCCTCGGTCTTGATGGCGAGCCGCTGGTCGTACGAAGGTGGCGGAGGACGGCACGCCTTGGCGGGCGCGTACGTCATGGCAGTGGTGCCGTGGCAGCGCACTAATCCGGCGCACGGTTCGTCGTACATGCTGGGGCTGCCCGGCTGAGCCACCAGCGCGACGGCAGCGGCGTTCCCTGTAGCAGCCGGTGGCTGTGCAGAGGCAATCGCCGTGGGCGCTGAGCGCGGGTGAGACGCGACGCAGTTCTTTGTCACATTCACGAGTTCCTCGAGGAGCGCGGGATAGTCCAGCATGGCGTTGCCGCCCCCGCCGTTGTTCATCATGCACGACTGGGGCGACGAAGGAGCCGACTGTGGCTCTTGCTTGATGCGGCAAGGGACCGGCAACGCGCCGGTGATGCCGTTCTCGGTCTCGTCGAACCAGACGCCCAGCTCGTTCATGCCCCACGTGTCGGCCATGGAGACGGGACTGGCGACGCCCGCGGAATGGCTCGGACTCGGGACCAGTTGATGACGCTGCACGAAAGAAAAAAAAGGAGCACAAAGAGGGCACGAAGGTTAGCAAGAAAGGTCGCGCAACAGTGTTACCAAATATCGAACGTAAGACTCTTTCAACAATCGCGCCCACGACATCACTCTGGTAATGATTCCCATAAAGTTGACCACCGTCTTACATATTGAAGACCATAGCAAAAGTTCGGCGGCAGCTGTTCTTTTGGGACAATCAACAGTTCAAACACTCTGGGAAGTGTTTTACCGGGCTCGTCATAGAGGACGTCGGCGCAGCATGCAGTAATGGGTGTATCGAGGAGGCCTGGTGGGACGAAGCGTTCAGCGCAGCATCGGGCGGTTAGCCTGGAGGCTACTCTGTGTTAGCTGACGGGGGGCCCTCTTTGCCGCCGGCGTGGTGGTGGGAAGGAAGGCTGGTTCGTGGACGGCCTGGCCGGCTAGCGACGGTGGGGAGGATGGGTGTGCGCGCGAGACGAATTCGCCATTAGGAGAAGGCCACCGCTCCTCGCGGGCAGGCTCTTTGCGAGCTGTACAACGCCGCCACCGTGGGCATCTCTCTCCTCGCCCAAACCGGTTGGCTCGACCCTCGGTCGTGTGATGCTTGCTAAGCTGTTGCTGCCACTCTGGGCACACGGGGGAATGGGACGAGCAGAAGGAAAAAGACTAAAACCAAAGGAGGGCGTAAAAATGGGCTCCGCTTATTCCGCACGTGGAGGGCGAGGGGGGAAGAGGCGATAGCAAACAAACAGGTGCAAATAAACGCGATCGGGACGTCGTACGAAAAGCCTTTCCAGGGGGTCCACTGATGCTGTCTCTTCACGGTGGCGCCAGTTCTGGCCTGTGGTGCGCAGGAGTTAGCGTTCACTTGGGCGAGTTGAGTTGTATCCGAAAGTGCAGCTTGTCAGCGGCCGTACATGCAATCGTGCAAACACACACACACACACGCCAAGATACACCTGCATTTGCGGGTGTAACAGGTGGCAATGCTAGAGTTCGCAACACACCAAGTGGCCAAGCGAGAAAAGTCTTATGTTGTTCGGATCTTATATGAGCCCATAATTTCTATGACAGTGTCAAATTAAGGGTCTACAAATCAAAACAATATTTCAATATTTTTTTCTTGTACTAAGTGGTAACAGCGCGTAGGAGCACCTAATTGCTGGAACCGTCGTTACTTATTCATTCATCTTGCACGTGAAATTGATTCATATGTATGTAACCACACATTTAAATTGCCTATTTCACTCCGCACACCTGGCAAATAAGATTAAGAAAAAAGAAAAGCCCCGGCCCTAGCACGGCCGAGATGCCACCCTCAACCCAACCGGCATCGCGGCAACAAGCCCCCGCGCGCGCGTGCACGGCGATACTCACGGGTTCTACGGCTGGGTAGTGCGGCGAAACAAGCGACTTTAACATTGCTACCTCACGCACACATCACGCACAAGAACTATGACGCGACCGGCGGGCCGCGCAGGTTTTATACGGGGCGGCGCACGCACGTGACTCCAACACGGCGTGACGTCACGCCTATCGACGTCGTCGCCACCGGCGGTCGGTCGCCGCGGCTCGCTCGCTCGCGCGTGCGAAGCCGCTGCGGGAGGGCGTCGGCAACGCGACGGAGCGCTCCTTGTGGCCGCACACGAAACGCGTGGCGACGCGCAACGCAGCGGCCGGTCCCGCTGGGAGGAGCGTGCGACCAATTGCGGACAACAGTGACGGCTCGGGGCACGAGTAAAAGTCCTGGCGTAGCGCGGGAAAGTTTTAGGCGAGTGGTCACGCGATGGGCTTTAATTCACAAGACGACCCTGGCGTTCTTTGAGCTCCGTGTCCTGGCAGTCGTCAGAATACTTTTCGCCCACTTCTATTGCTCTTGCTCTTCTGTTCTTTGTTTTATTTGTGACAGTGTGTCTGTCGGATCCTCTTTCTTTTGGGTTTCAGAATTAACAACTGGAAGAAAAGAGAATAAAAGATGAACTAAGGGTAACATTCATTGTGGCGACTGCTACGTTACTCAGACCCCAAGAAGAGCTACATACTATTCAGACCCATGTAAGCAATAGAAGATCGACTGCGCACAACAATGACAGCGCAGAAAACAAATAGCGAAGTATCTACACTAAACTGTTCGTTCGCATCTACCATGTGTCTCACGTAATTGTGCCAAAATTTAAACATATGCAAGTGCCACGTAGCTTGATAGAACCACGGTAATATTGTTGGCCGTCAATTGAAACAAGTCAGACTTTTTGTTTGTGTATCACCTAATTGTACAATTAGTTATTGTTCATTAATCAACTTCTCAAATTATATATTCAGACCAAAAGTGTCAATGAGATATTCGTAGACCATCCTGAAAAATTCCCGATACAGCTTTTAGTTGCGAAATAAATGCCATAGACATAACAACTTTTTCCAAGAGTGCACATTTTTGGGCTATTTAGTTCGTCGCATCTATTGAAGTCATAGCACTAGATTGATACGAACAAGAAAGACGATAGGAAAGCGCACGTCCTGTTGTCTTTCTTGTCCGTGTCAATCCAGCGCTATAACTTCAATTGATGCTTTTTCGAAGCCTGAAAAAAAGCCCGCATAATAAAAAGAAGTGCCGCGCGACTAGTCGCACGGCACTTCGTATTTACGTACAGGATGTCCTCAAGTATAAACGGGTGCTTCAAACCTTTATAAAGAAAGATTTAACGGAAGCTGTCAGTTCTGTCGGCTCTCTGCTTCCCAGCCATCTGCTTGGCAATTCGAGACTCAACATTTCCTTCACCGCAGCAGCATAATGAGCAGGTGCACCATGACATACTGGAATAAGCAATGGTTGCGTTCAGCACTTCGTATCACAGGCCCCACACTTTCGTTAAGGATTTTACACTCGTTCACACTTCGTATTGTCGCTCAATATTCTCAGTCCTAACGTTCTCATTCGATCATTATTGCCCAAACTTTCACTCCTCCGTGTTCACTCTCAGATCACTAGATGTGGCTCTTATCTGAAATGATGTGATGTTTTGAGCTTTATATACCTTCCATCGCTGGACTTAATGTAAACGTGTAGCGGTATTTCTGACTCGCCCTGTACACCTTACGACAACAGTGACTCAGGTTTAAAGGGAATGGGCTCTTCTCATATTCTTGACAACCTGCCACAATGATTAGAAGGACGAAAAAATGGCAACAAAGATGTCTTTATGATAAGCGGCTTTTAAAGCGGAGCTGCATACCTCTACCGTCCAAGGAAATTTTCGTGTCGTTGTAAGCAAAAAACTCCCCACACGTGTGACAATCCCGAAAATCGTGCAACGCCGGGCCAAACCGAGGCGGAGGTGAAGCAGGCGTTAAGTACTCCCCCTACGTGTGCCGATCCCGAAGATAGTGCAATGCCGAGCCGACCGGTGGCGGAGGTGAAGCAAGCGTTAAGCACTCCCATACGTGTGCCGATCCTGAAGACAGTGCAAAACCGGCCCGACCCGCGGCGGAGGTGAAGCAGGCGTTAAGTACTCCCCATACGTGCGCCAATCCCGAAGATAGTACAATGCCGAGCCGACCGGCGGCGGAGGTGAAGCAGGCGTTAAGCACTCCCCATACGTGGACCTATCCCGAAGATAGTGCAATGCCTAGCCGACCGGCGGCGGAGGTGAAGCAGGTGTTAAGCACTCCCCATACGTGTGCCGATCCTGAAGACAGTGCAAAACCGGCCCGACCCGCGGCGGAGGTGAAGCAGGCGTTAAGTACTCCCCATACGTGCGCCAATCCCGAAGATAGTACAATGCCGAGCCGACCGGCGGCGGAGGGGAAGCAGGCGTTAAATACTCCCCCTACGTGTACCGATCCCGAAGATAGTGCAATGCCGAGCCGACCGGTGGCGGAGGTGAAGCAAGCGTTAAGCACTCCCCATACGTGTGCTGATCCTGAAGACAGTGCAAAACCGGCCCGACCCGCGGCGGAGGTGAAGCAGGCGTTAAGTACTCCCCATACGTGCGCCAATCCCGAAGATAGTACAATGCCGAGCCGACCGGCGGCGGAGGTGAAGTAGGTGTTAAGCACTCCCCATACGTGGACCGATACCGATAATAATAATATTTGGGGTTTTACGTGCCAAAACCACTTTCTGATTATGAGGCACGCCGTAGTGGAGGACTCCGGAAATTTCGACCACCTGGGGTTCTTTAACGTGCACCTAAATCTAAGCACACGGGTGTTTTCGCATTTCGCCCCCATCAAAATGCGGCCGCCGTAGCCGGGATTCGATCCCGCGACCTCGTGCTCCGCAGCCGGACACCATAGCCACTGAGCAACCACGGCGGGTAGACCGATACCGAAGACAGTGCAAAACCGGGCCGACCTGCGGCGGAGGTCAAGCAGGCGTTAAGCACTCCCCATACGTGGGCCTATCCCCAAGATAGTGCAATGCCGAGCCGACCGGCGGCGGCGGTGAAGCAGGTGTTAAGCACTCCCCATACGTGGACCGATGCCGAAGACAGTGCAAAACCGGGCCGACCTGCGGCGGAGGTAAAGCAGGCGTTAAGCACTCCACATAGGTGGGCCTATCCTAAAGATAGTGCAATGCCCAGCCGACCGGCGGCGGAGGTGAAGCAGGCGTTAAGAACTCCCCATACGTGGGCCGATACCGAAGTTGTGCAATGCCGGGCCGACCGGCGGCGGAGGTGAGGCAGGCGTTAGACACTCCCCATGCGTGGGCCTATCCTGATGATAGTGCAATGCCCAGCCGACCGGCGGCGGAGGTGAAGCAGGCGTTAAGAACTCCCCATACGTGGGCCGATACCGAAGATAGTGCAATGCCGGGCCGACCGGCGGCGGAGGTGAGGCAGGCGTTAGACACTCCCCATGCGTGGACTGATTCCGAAGATAGTGCAATACCGGGCCAACCCGCGGAGGAGGTGAAGCAGGCATTAAGCACTCCCCATACGTGGGTCCGACCCCAAAGTTAGTGCAATGCCGGGCCGACCCGCGGTGGAGGTGAAGCAGGCTTTAAGCACTCCCTATGCGTGGGCCGATCCCGAAGACAGTCCAAAACCGGCCCGACCCGCAGCGGAAGTGAAGCAGGCGTAAGCACTCCCCATAGGTGGGTCTATACCGAAGGTAGTGCAATGCCGGGCCGATATTTATGTCCCCGTTCACCCTCCCCCTGTGCACAGTAGCAGGCTAGAGCGCGTTAGCTCATGCCGACCTCTCTGCCTTCTTTCAAATAAGTTCTCTCTCTCTCTCTGTCCTCTACATTCGTGTGTACATGCCACGTGTTGAAGGAAACAGCAACACCAAATCCACCATATTAGTTGCAAATAGTAAATACGCTGTTATTTATCTGCTTACCTTTGGCAATATTGTTCTCAAAGCATTGTTAATCAGTCTATATTGGTTTAGTGTTTATCTTTAGCGTCCCTTTCAAGACTTCCTCACGGACTCCTTTAAGCTTACTAAACCTGTACAAAAGCTCTCGTACAAAAGCAATCAGCATGACTTAATTTGCTGTACTTGAGAGGAACTGAAGAGAAACACTGAACCTCTAGAGGGTTCTCTCCCAACTCTATTCGCATTCATTCAGCGTAACAATTGGGGCTCATTATTCGCGGATATAACGAAGGTTACATTTTATCTTTCCGAATATCGGACGCAAAGAGCAGCTCCGATGTCATCAATGACACCAGTGAGACGACTGTGATTTCACTGTGCCTTCGCGTAGCTCTGCCGCTTTTGTGCACGGAAAGTGACTGAAAGTTCCCTGGCTGTGTACTTAAAAGGAAGCTTTACCACGGGTACTCTTATCTAAATGCACGCGTACTGCAAATCGTTTTTCTCGACAACTACCGCATTGATTTTGATAAGAAATGTTGCGTTTCAAGTAAAGTTTAAAACATACCGACTGCAGGAGTACCTAGCTCAAATAGGCAGCAGTTGTTTAGCAGATTATCTTTTTATTTTTTTGAAGACCAGGAAATTTCAGATACTGGAGAATCTGGAGATACTGGAGAATCCATCTTGCAACTCTTTAACTCGGCAATAAAATAACCTTATCAAAATAATGCAAATTGCACCTATTAAGACATCTAAAGCGGGCTAAATTGATGCATAATAAGCTGCCCTGAACTATAGCAATAATTTGTAAGTAGGACTTTCGCAGTACCTTTTTTAAGTATTGTAACAATATCACGTAAACTCTAAAACTACACGTCACATTTGCCCGTAATAGATGCTCTAATACATACTGTTTACAGAACTGCGACTTCTCTTTTTCGTGCAGCGTTATGTACTTGCAAACTTTCTTCCTGTGTTCTTTTACTTTTTATTTTTTGTTCGAGCTTACCGATTTGCAGACAGTTTTGCAAAAAATTTGAGGTTTCTTCTGCTTGATACGATCGGTAGAACACAACTTTCTTTCTCGAATGCAACAAATTTCATTCAAATCGGCTCACCAGTTGTTGAATGAGGGTGTTTCTGCGTCTTACTGTACTTCAATGGGAAAATCGGAGTTGACTCCGAACTAAAGCTTCCTTATAGTTACTTTCGAATCTAAAGCTAATCCTTCTCACTAATACGTGACATCAAATCAGCCTAATACGTGAAATCACTATGTACTGGTGCGGAAACGTTATCGTAATGCCGCTACCCGCGTTTAGTACTTGCATATTGTTCGGTTTACCAAGACCCCACTCGAGGTAGGACTGGCATTTTTCAGAAGTTTCACTTACATAATGCTTATTAGCATAATACTTATTAACAATAATAGTAATATAATACATAGTAATATAATACTTACTCTTCTATTATAAATACTATTCAAGAAAACGCAAATATTCTTTTAAAAATTTAGGAACAGACCTGTGTCTGGATTTTTTACTCAAAAGTTCCGAAAGTCGGCAATATGCGTCTCCTGAACTCTGTGTTATTAAAGCGGTGATGTAGTGCGTTGAGGTGTGCTAGGCGTCCCCAAGTAAAGTCGCTTCGTTGAGTGCGTGACATGAGATGCGTAATATATGCAGAATCGAACAGTATAACCTTACTCCAAAGCCTCTATGAAAGCTATTGTAGTGTGCGTTATACGAATGCTGTGAAATCGCCTGACATACGGCTGAAGGTGCGAGGCGCGCGATCATTGTCCCCTACACGCCGATACCTTTCTTCTAGGGCGCAATGTCAAAGCAGGTATTAAATCGTTTACTTATTTTTCTGCCAGGGCACGATAAGTCTGCGGAACGCGAGTATTCGCGCACCGCCCGCTCCTCGCCGCATAGACACCGCTAGTTTACTCAATCGAGCTCGTGTTGTATGTAAAAGAAAAGAAAAGAAGAAGAACAAAAGAAGACAAAAAAAAATAAAGCCGGCTCCTACTTTAGAATGACATAAAACTGAAGCTCCGCGACATTTATATATGGTGCGTCGGACGGCCCATTTTACCCAGCAGGTTTAGACAAATTGACGCTTTATAGCACGCTGCGTCCAGCCTGCAAAACAAATCGCGCATCTATCCAACTCACCGAGCAGTGATTATCTTCGAACAACTCACCACCCTCACCACGAGTAACCAAGTGGTTGACGGCAAGCCAGCCGCCACATTTGCCGTGGAGATGGTGTACCGCAAGACATGTCCGTGACCGCAAGACGGCTCTCTCGCGCGAGAGCAGTGGCGCCACCTCTACGCCACGGTGAGAACTACCGGTGCGATAAGATCAGCGCTTCCGCTGCGCGACGTGAACCGGCATGCACGCTCGCTCGCGGCGCGCGGAGCTAAGCGCGCTTAACCCTTTCGCTGTCACTGACGTACCGGTACGTCATCGCGCTTCCCCCCCACGGTGTCACTGACGTACCGGTACGTTCTCTATCGTGCGTTCAAAATTTCGCGCCTGAGCGCAAAAGCAGGCGCTCCTGGATTGGCCACGCCATCTGTTGACTCTTTCTACAAGTTCGTATATTCGCTCCGACCTGTGTTAACCCATGTATTGAAGAGTACGGTGCGACTGCCACTCCCCACTTTCTCTTTGCTGAGTGGCGCGGTGGCTCCGCGTTCGCTGGATCATGCGTCGCGCGCGTGTGGTTATGGGTTCAAGGGTTGTTCTGTAATCTCCGCTGGTTTGAAGGTTTTTATTTTTCTTCTGTTGGTGTGCCTGCTACGGCGCGTCAAGTTCAGGCGCACGAGCCGTTGCCTCTCCAAAAAGGGTGACTCGATTGCTGCTTTCGCTCTCTCGCCACACCCTCGCTTCCGACTTGCAGCAGTAAACGTAAAGCCCTTCGAACTTTGTTTAGCCTTTTTCCATCTCCCTCTGTCTTCTTGATCACGCAACGTCCCATTTCTCTCCGTTGCGCGGGCGACTGAAAGCGCATCCTCCCTGCGCGCGGTTACTTTCGGATGGCTCGGCGCGCGGGACCTTCGTCTGCTCATGGGAGCGGTGGCTGAATTCCGATTCAGAATACGAGCCGAGCTCGGATTCGGACTCGGACAAAGTCGCTTGAGACGAAGAGGGTTCCGCATCGTCAGATTCGGATGTTGAACAGATTTTATAGTCAGGCTGATGATGATGATGATGTTTACTAACAACAGCTGCAGAACACTGAAATGTGCATATTGCATTGACTATGTTATTTGTATACCAATCATAATCAAAAATAAATTGCTATGTTCATTCCCTGTTATGCTCGTTCCCTGAAACCAAGCCGACACTGGGGGTGCGTCACGGCCAGAAACGTCCGACAGCGAAAGGGTTAATTATAGTTGCGTGACTTATGCACCCGTGCAGCGCAAGATATTGGCCTGAACACTCGAGGCTTGAAGAAATGCACCGTACGTACGACGGGTTCGAACAACCAGTGCGACCTCTGTTGGGTGCGTGGAAAAAACAGCGTGTATCAGCAGCAAAAATCAGAGCCCATGTATAAAGTCTCGAGCAGAATTCCCAACGCGAAATTTTTCATTTCTTAAAGGGGCCCTGAACCGCTTTTCATCGATGTGGAGAAAGGCATTGGAAGTGAAAATAGGCTATTTCAGAAACACTTCGCCGCAGAAAGTACTTCGGTGCGTTCAGCAGAAGCGGAGTTATTGGCAATCAAACACGGCCTCCGCTGTGCTCCCGTTCCTTTTTCAGTGCCTTGCACTGCGAAGGCTACAGCGGAGTGGGGGCGTGCTCGCAATGCTCCACTTTCTAAATGTCACCGTAAGCCGCAGTTCAAATTTCATTTTGTATGTTAACGTAGACGTCACGACTACCGCCTTTGGTGACTACGACGCGCTAAACATGAGCCAAACGAGGTTGTCCTCAACGAGCCGCAGTGTGCTTAGCCAGTAGACTGTTGGCGGCACCCCGCGGCGGCCGCGGTATCTACGCCATGTAGCTCACCACAGCTCGATGTCAGCTATCGGCCAATAGCAGCCGTCTAAGGGAACGATGGAATAAAGCATCCGATGACGAAATAAAGCGTCCAGAAGACAGTGAGGACAGGGCTTTCTGCTGAAGAGAGAGCGTTTGCGAGAAAGGTAACTTCGCGATCCGCTTGCGAGCTCCACACACCGCGTACGACAGCAAAACTAGCTATGTTCACGGCAGCGTATGCTACCCGCAGACTATGTTATTTCACCAAGCCCGAGGGGTGGTTCAGGGCCCCTTTAAGAGCTGTGGCCGGGCCTCCTACTTTAATTATATGTCCAACATCCCGGTTGGCTGGCAACTGATCTTACGAGTAGCTTTAGCGTAAGAACTCTTTTCGTGAATACGCGCCCTCTTTCGTAAAAGCATTCTTCAATGGCTGGCTACAATTGTTTCAGTTAAGTTTGAGTGCTCTCTTCCTGGGTACATTAACAAACCATCATAATTATTGATCGGTCACTTATATAGACAAATAAGAAACTGGCGGCATGCTTTTAAGTTCCTGCCATGCGCTTAAAAAAAAAGCATGTATAATTGTTATGCACCGTGCAAAAAACGTATCAGCGTACGAGGCATTTTCAGTGGAAAAGGAAAAAAAAAAGACTGGTCATTTACATTAGATCCAATTTTTACTTAAATCTCTTCTTCTGGACGTGTCAGAGTTGTGTTAAGTATATAAATGCGAAATAAAAAAGAAACAATCAATAATATATTCGCCCCAACTTGAGAGCCCTGGTGAAGGCCATTTTTATGAGCGTCTCTCTCGAACCCGGGATTAAAATTAACAGAATGTCTGTCACGTTCAAACGCCTGCACCATTCCAGCTAAGTGCACGCGCGAAACGCAAGTGTGCTAACAGAAAGAACCAATCGTGTCCGCGCCCGACGTGCTTGGATTGCTACGATGCTCATTGCACCGCTCCTCGACTAGAGGCTAAGCGGGGCTCCACATATGACTTAAGCTATTCAATGTTGTGATAACTGTCGCAGTACTATGACCTCTACAGCGTAACGAGTACTTAGCTTTCATATTGCTAGTATTTCCGGCGATTCCGATGCGTGCCTGTTCTTGCAGCGCCCACGTTTCATGGCCATATGCTTACGACATCGTTACAGGAGCTCAGGGAGCGGTCAGTCCTGTCTCAAGATTATAGGAAAGTGAGTTACCGCAAGCGGTAACACGGCCAACTAAGTTTATTTTTTTAAGGAGAGCACGGCGACGTACAGAGAACACCATAAAACCTTAAATCCCATAGCAACTAAAACCACGATTTACCTCATTTCTTCACGATTGCATCGTAATTCTTTCATGTGTCGCATGCAGTCTACAATTATAGCTAAACGTCTCCGTGTAGCTGGTAAGGAGTGCACTGACTTCGGACTCGTTCGAGTCTGGCAAAGTCATAAGTCGGGTTGAACATCAAGCTTGCTTATCGTCTTTCACTTGATAGATATAGAAATGTTTTTTATCTGTGCAGAGGTGGTTTTGATCTGTATCGAAGTGGACATACAACGTCACCAAGGTTTCGACAGACACCTCAATTGCTGGTTTGTTGGACGACGCTCGTCAGGGGAGCAATGAATCTCCGCATCAATTCCTCTGGCATCCCTAGAATTCTCTTGTGATTCCTGGGGGTCGCAAACCGCAGATTAAGAAGCAATGATTTAATGAATAAAGGGTACAGTGTCTCAGAACACAGTGCGGTTTGTAACACTCGTACGGATGAGACTGGGTGTCTTCTAAACAGACGACCTTGGCGTGCGTTTTTAAAGAGCGCAGCTCAGCGCCCGTTCCAGAGTTGTGCGTCACCGTCCCTCGGCGTAACTGTGCGAACGCGCGCATGCCACCGCTCGAGCGTTCGTCGTCGTCGTCTTCCACAGCTGGCTCCGATGCGGCTCATCATGCCAGCGTTCCGCTAGGGAAGCATATGGCATAGAGTTTCCTACAAAAATTACTAGAGGGAACTCTGGCGCTGCAGTCGTTGTCTTACCATGGGAATGATGGGAAGTACATGGATTTGTCTGATCTTCGTGCTTGTGGATTCAGACGTTCTTGTGGCTTTGTATATTACGCTATATAAATGTTATTGTCGTATATTTCAGCGCAATCTATATTCTTCGAAGTGCAGAAGACGCAGGGAACGCGTACAATTGCTATTAATTGCAACGGTTGAGCTTGTCCAGGTGGCCAAATCGAAACGCGCCAAGCGTCTCCAGGCACTGGCATGCCCGCGATAAATTCATAAGGGCGTTTCATTCGCTTGTCGATACGTGCGTCCGTGGCTCAATGGTTTTAATATCAGGCTTTGTGTGCTAGAGTCCCTGTCTTCGAATCCTGCCGTCGGGCAATTTTAGTGATCTTTATTTAGTTATGTATTACGCAATACACTGTTGAAAATGACGAGTTTACAAAGTCACAAAGCCGTTTGAAGCCAAAAGGACGAAGTTTAGGCAAATCCATGTACTTCCCATAATTCCCATGCTGGGACAACCGCTTCCATTGCAGCTACCGTAGACACTAGCGCCAGAGTTCCCTCTAGTAATTTTTGTAAGAAACTCTATGGCATATGGGTCCCGTGAAGAGGGAACCACTTCCATCGACGGCGTCTAAGAAGATGTCGAGCTCGGCTCAATAAAGTTGTTTCTCTCTCTCTCTCTCTCTCCCATACTGCCTCTCCCTTTGCGAAGGCGCTGACGGCAGTGGCCCACTGCCAGTCGGTGCGGTGATATTGGTTTCAAATTATTTGCTTCAATATATCGGGAAATGAAGCTACACATACAGCTGTGCTCAAATTTCGCATTAAAGAATATCGCAATCGTTTTTCTTTTTTTGCACCTGGAGATTCTTGGCAGCTATACTTCATCTCAGACATAAGGTGCAACGCTGTGGAGACTAGAGAGACTTTTTGCAGTGACTGCGTCCCCATTTAGAAATAGTTTGATGTTCTTGATCGTAATTGTGCGAAACTGTTCTTTATAGGGGCTCAGTATTGAATGAAAAACGTTTTAATCTTTAGAAACAAACAAACTGTGATATACTGTTCTCTAATGCGTTGTTTTAGATCAATTTGTTTTTCATTGCGTTTCTTTTCGGGTTTTTGATTGGCAGCCCGTCGCGGCAGCCTCACGTGCATGACCGCGCGAGCATACGCCTTTGGCGTGCAGCGAGGTATGGACGGAACGCGCGGAGTGATACAATTTTGTCACCGAACTTCTTTCGTAGCTTCCAAAGGGTTGCACTTGACGTCTGAAACGGAGTATAGTGATAAACTCACTTTCCAATGCACACCTGCAAAGAAATTTTGAGTGAATTGTCTACTTTAAGGTGTCTTGATACCAAGGGGCTCTGAGAAGGCTACACGAACTTGCACAACAGTCTGTCGCGTGCAAGTGGCGGCTAAACAAGCGATTAACTCAATGTTCTTTCTGTTAGTGAGTCATAATATACTATCTCCCAGCCTTTTCAACAGTGATTGCTACCAATTTGGCAATTTCGTCCACTATCTCATAGTAGACGAGTGCGTGACGTAGTAGAGTGACGACGATGAAGGACTGTTTGCAAGCATTCTTTCAGAAACCGTTTCCGGTGTCACAAAAGCGAGATGTCGCCTTTTATGGCTGCTCGTTGTTTACAAGCTGCATCGCACAATCAGGCCGGTTGAGTCCTCTCGAAGACATGGTAAATGTCGCAGACTCGCCGGTGTCAGATAACGCTCAGAGTGCCCAGTGCCGTGCCCACTTGCGAAACAATTTTTCCCCCCAGAGACGGACATAGTGGTTTGCTTGAAATACATGAATCTTGAATGTCCATGAGAGCCTGTTAACGTCTAGCGACGGCTCCGTCCTGTGTCTCTTGCGCAACCTGATACAAATTGTATACGTACTGTTACGTTTCGCCTACAACGCGCGGTAATGCCGGCGCGGATGCAACGGACGCCGGGGCTTCGTTCAAAGCGGCGGACATTTTGGCCCGTTCGACGCCGCCGCAACGCCTCCCCGCCAAGCGTGTCCAGGCGTGTTTCAGTGCCACGTGTCTTCGTGTGTGCGTGTGTGTGTGCCCACGCTTGTCAAAGCGCGGCAGCCGGGGAGCGGAGCTCCCCAAGTGAGGGTTGGCGATGCGTCACTACACTCGGTTCAGCAGGTCTCTCGGCTCGACCGTGCGCGCCGTCGTGGGCTCATGCTCCGCCGTCCCGTGACCTTCATCCCGTGACCTTCATCCCGTGACCTTCCCTTTTGGACCGCGACGCCGAGAGTATAAGAGCAGCTGCCCCCGGACGCCAGGAGAGAGGCTCCGATTTGTACTGTTGAGTTACGTGCTCTCCCGTCTCTCCACTTCGGTCGACCTGACCGGCCGCTCTTTTGCTATGTTAGAATAAACAAGTTGTTCTGTTACCAGTCTTCTCTTGCTTTGCCGGGACCTTCGGATGCTTCCAGTGCCACAGGCCGCCAGGCCAACGCTACCCTTGGGGCTTGCGACCCATTGGCAATAACGGGCGTCAGCACCGAGACCCCAACAACTCGTGCCAGCGGTGCGATTCCTACAACTGGTTGCCAGCGGTGAGATCGCGACAACGGAGGCCAGCAGCGAAGAGATGCGGTTGACTGTATGCTGAGCAGCACAACGACCATCCGGGAGCAGCGCAACGAGCCCTGTGTGATGACTGGTTGCCTGCAGCGGAACGACTGCGCTGAAGTCTTGGCTGCGAGGTTTGGTGAGTGCGGGACTTTCTTCTTCTGAGTTTTGCCAGGCTTTTGTTAGTGTTAGAAACAGAGCTGGTAATTGGGGTTGTCGTTGCTGCCGGGTTAGTTTGCGGCAAGACAATAGTAGGCAGTAGAGAAAGCAGCATTCAGAGCAGCCATGGATTTGAAGTCGTTGCGCAAACCGAAATTGCTGGAGCTTGCGAGAGAGTTGGGTCTGGATGTCTCAGACAAACTCAGAAAACCAGAACTGCTAAGGGCTATTCTTGAGTTAGAAGCTGAGGATGACGAGCTGTCGGAATGCCTTGAGACCATTGAGGAGAGGGAGGAGCAAAAAGAGAAACAGGAGCGCGAACTTAAAGAACAGAAAGAGAAAGATGAGCGCGAACGTAAAGAACAGAAAGAGAAAGATGAGCGTGAACTTAAAGAACAGAAAGAGAAAGATGAGCGTGAACGAAAAGAACAGAAAGAAAAAGAAGAGCGCGAACACGCTTTGGAAATGAAGCGTCTCGAGGTAGAGATGGAACGCGCTCGTAATGGAAGTCAGGCACACGGTGCAGGAGAACGAGTATTGTTCAAAATGACTGACCTGATGCGGCCGTTTAAGCTTGGAGAGGACATTGGTTTGTTCCTGGTTAACTTTGAGCGAACGTGCGAGAAGCAGGGGTTCTCTCGGGAAACGTGGCCACAGCGCTTGCTCACTTTGCTACCCGGCGAGGCGGCCGACGTAGTCGCTCGCTTGGAGAGAGAGGAGGCAGAGGATTTCGACAAAGTGAAATCGAGTCTGCTAAAAAAGTACCGGCTGTCAGCGGAGGCGTTCCGTCGGAAGTTTCGGGAAAATGAGAAAGGCAGAAGTGAGTCATATACAGAGTTTGCCTACAGGCTTATGTCAAACATGCAGGAGTGGCTCAAAGAAGAGAAAGCGTTTGGTGACCACGAGAAAGTTCTGCAGTGTTTCGGGCTAGAACAGTTTTATAGTCGGTTACCTGAGAACGTGCGGTACTGGGTCTTGGATAGGCCAGACGTTAGTACGGTGGCTAGAGCCGCTGAGTTAGCCGAGGAGTTTGTGACGCGTCGGGCTCGCGGAGCTAAGGACGGTCAAAAGGGTGAATTTGGCTCCAAGTTTGAGAGGCCGAAGTTCACACCCATGAGAGCAAAGGGGGATACACGTAGTGCGGATGCGAGTGAAAGCAGTCCGACCGAACGTAAGGAGACGGCGGCAACCGAAGCCGAACGCAGAAAGCGGTTCGAGACGAGGCAAGCGCGCGTTTGTTATACGTGCCAGAAGCCGGGTCACTTTTCGGCGCAGTGTCCAGAAACAAAAACACAAGTCGTGTTTTTGTCTATATGCAGCACTGACGAGAACATGAAGCTTCTCGAGCCTTACATGCGAGACCTCCTCGTGAACGGGAAAGAGTGCCGAGTGCTTCGCGATTCCGCAGCTACAATGGATGTAGTTCACCCCTCTTACGTAGAACCCGATATGTTCACGGGCGAGTGCGCATGGATCAAGCAAGCCGTGGAAGCTCACAGCGTGTGTCTGCCCGTAGCAAAAGTGCTGATTGAAGGACCTTTCGGAGCGCTTGAGACGGAGGCGGCAGTGTCATCTATGCTGCCCCCCCAGTACCCGTACCTATTTTCGAACAGGTCCGATCACCTCCTGCGCGAGAAGGGGCTTTTGTTTGGTGAGGCTAGCGTTCAGGCCTTAACCAGATCGAAGGTTCGGGAGCTCGCTGCAAAGGCGGTAGTTGCGGGACCGACGTTGTTGAACGATGAGAAAGGGTCAGAGGCGCAGCAAGCTGGTATTCAGAGCACGCCCGAACGGGATAAAATTGAGCCTGTAGCGTTAAAGGCACCAGATACTGGAGAGGAAAATCCCGACACGGGAAAGTTAGAAGAGCTGTCTCCAGATTTGCTCATCGCGCCTACGTCAGACGGACTTAACAGGTTGCTAAAAGTCAGCCGGTCGGCTTTGATAGCCGAGCAAAAGAAGGATGGCAGCCTAGAAAACATACGCTGCATTATCAAGGAAGGTATCGCCAAGAAAAATGCTCGCTTTGTGGAAAGAGGTGGGGTCCTGTACCGGAAGTATCTAGACCGCAGGGGAGTGGAGTTCGATCAGCTGATCGTGCCTCAATGCTATCGTCAGGATCTGTTGCGCTTGTCGCATGGGGGTTCGTGGTCCGGACACCTAGGAGTTAAGAAAACTAAGGACCGTCTCTTGCAGGAGTACTATTGGCCAGGGTGTTTTCGGGACGCAGACCACTTTGTGAAGACATGCGACACCTGTCAGCGGGTGGGCAAGCCAGGGGACAAATCGAGGGCGCCGTTGAAGTTGGTACCTATCATTACGGAGCCTTTTAGACGGCTCGTTATTGATACAGTGGGACCTCTGCCGGTAACAGCCACGGGGTACCGACACATTTTGACTGTGATCTGCCCAGCGACAAAGTTCCCTGAAGCAGTGCCGCTTAAAGAACTCAGCTCAGTTGAGATAGTCAATGCACTACTGTCCATATTTGCGCGAGTTGGTTTTCCTGCAGAAATCCAGTCAGATCAGGGTACAGTGTTTACTAGCGCTTTGACGACAGCCTTTCTCGAAAGGTGCGGGGTAAGGCTGTTACACAGCTCAGTGCACCACCCCCAGTCGAATTCCGTTGAGAAGCTCCACTCCGTCATGAAGCGCGTGTTGAGAGCATTGTGTTTTGAACATCAAACTGACTGGGAGCTGTGTCTGCCTGGAGTGATGTTTGCTTTAAGAACCGCGCCGCATGCGGCTACGGGGTTCTCGCCAGCTGAGCTGGTGTACGGTCGCTCGCTGCGATCTCCGCTTCGCATGCTTCGAGAATCATGGGAAGGCAGGGGCGACGACCCAGTCGTGGTAGAGTACGTGCTTAAGCTCCTCGAACGCTTAAGAAGGGCACAGGAGTTGTCAGGTGAAGCAATGGCAGAGGCCCAGCAGAGGGCCAAGGTTTATTATGATCGGACAGCCAGGGCCCGTCGTTTTGAGGTGGGCGATGAGGTCATGATATTGCGCACATCGCTAAAGAACAAACTCGACGTGCAGTGGGAGGGCCCAGCACGGATTGTTCAAAAACTGTCGGACGTTAACTACGTGGTGAGTCTGCCAGGAAAGCGGAAAGCACAGCAAGTTTACCACTGTAATCTGCTCAAACCCTATAAGCAACGGGAAGCAGTGGTGTGCATGATGGTAAACGTGCCCGAAGAGCTTCCGGTCGAGCTTCCGGGACTAGGCTCAGTGACAAACAGGAAAGACACCGATCAAGTCATTAGTGACTTAATAAGTAAAGCATCGCTGTCGCCTGAGCAGAAAACAGAACTACACCAGCTCTTACAAGAGTTTCAAGGTCTGTTCTCTGAGAGGCCTGGTAGGACTTCTGTCCTTACTCATGACATAGAACTTACCTCCCCAGAGCCAGTACGATCCAAGGCGTACCGGGTGTCACCCCGCCAGAGCGATATTATGGAGGCTGAGGTAAAGAAAATGCTACAGCTCGGTGTTATTGAAGCGGGTGAGAGTGATTATACCTCCCCTTTGATTTTAGTTGAGGTACCGGGCAAGGAACCTCGTCCTTGCGTCGACTACCGCAGGCTTAATTCCATCACTAAGGATCAAATTTATCCGATCCCTAACATCGAGGAGCGCCTTGAGAGAGTGAGTAGCGCTCAGTTTATTTCCACCCTAGATCTTGTCAGGGGTTATTGGCAGGTTCCACTTACAGAAGAGGCTAGTAGGTATGCGGCGTTCATTTCACCAATGGGGACATTCCGTCCTAAAGTTTTGAGTTTTGGTTTGAAGAACGCGCCATACTGCTTTTCAAGCCTCATGGATAAAGTGTTGCGGGGACAGCAAGAATTCGCTTTACCGTATCTAGACGACGTAGCGATATTCTCCGCATCCTGGCCTGAGCATATGGCGCACTTGCGGGCAGTGCTAACCCGCCTGCGCGATGCGGGCTTGACAGTCAAGGCTCCCAAGTGCCAGTTAGCACAGGCCGAGGTTGTCTACCTCGGACACGTGATTGGTCGGGGTCGACGCCGCCCCTCTGAAATAAAGGTGGCCGCTGTGCGAGACTTCCCGCAACCGCGCACGAAGACCGATATTCGGTCGTTCTTAGGTGTCGCCGGCTACTATCAGAGGTACATCCCCAGGTACTCTGATATCGCGGCTCCCTTGACGGATGCTCTAAGAAAGACAGAGCCGCAAACAGTCGTCTGGGATGAGACGAAGGAAAGAGCTTTTAGCGCCCTAAAGAGCGCCGTAACAAGCCAGCCTGTGCTACGATCGCCCGACTACACAAAAGGGTTCGTTGTTCAGTGTGATGCTAGTGAGCGAGGCATGGGCGTTGTACTGTGCCAACGGGAAAATGGAGAAGTAGAACACCCCGTCCTGTATGCTAGTCGTAAGCTGACCAGTCGTGAGCAGGCGTATAGCGCCACCGAGAAAGAGTGTGCGTGTATCGTGTGGGCCGTTCAGAAATTGTCATGTTACCTAGCCGGCTCGAGGTTTGTCATTGAAACGGATCACTGCCCTCTCCAATGGCTGCAGACCATCTCTCCCAAAAATGGCCGCCTCCTGCGCTGGAGCCTCGCTTTGCAACAATATTCCTTTGAGGGGCGTTACAAAAAGGGGAGTCTCAACGGTAACGCCGATGGCTTAAGTCGAAGCCCCTAACGTGGGAATCAGCCTCAAAATTGCTTGTTACTGATGTTTTTCTTCCTGAG
The DNA here is from genome assembly GCF_023375885.2 of Dermacentor andersoni. Lineage (NCBI taxonomy): Eukaryota > Metazoa > Arthropoda > Arachnida > Ixodida > Ixodidae > Dermacentor > Dermacentor andersoni. The sequence goes on from NC_092817.1 coordinate 69,822,448, forward strand.
GCAGGATTTTTAACCTATTGCTTTTGTGTAGTGTTTCAAAGTGATGATGTGCTTTTTAGTGCAATTTTTCCGATTTGTGGACGCGTTCTGAGTGCTGCTAAACTACTGTAAGGAACTAGGCAGCAGTATAAAAGGGGAAAGAGCCTGGCAGGGCTTAGTGAGGGTTGTGCCGTGCTTGCTGACTGAGCGGTTGACTTTCGGCGTAGTTCTAACGCTTGCCGGAAACGAGAACAAAAATGTCGACTCTCCCGAAGTCACTTTGCAGTGTCCTGTGTGCACCTGAACGTGAGAACGAGGCCTTCTCTGTGCGCTGCGCTCAAGAAACGCCAAAGGACGCCCGACTACGGTTATGAGCATCATCGAGCGACATCCCTCCGGACAGCGGATGCAGTCCCCTGACCATCGGGATCTCCTTCCCCCGGCGGGGCGGTCTGTTACGTTTCGCCTACAACGCGCGGTAATGCCGGCGCGGATGCAACGGACGCCGGGGCTTCGTTCAAAGTGGCGGACATTTTGGCCCGTTCGACGCCGCCGCAACGCCTCCCCGCCAAGCGTGTCCAGGCGTGTTTCAGTGCCACGTGTCTTCGTGTGTGCGTGTGTGTGTGTGTGCCCACGCTTGTCAAAGCGCGGCAGCCGGGGAGCGGAGCTCCCCAAGTGAGGGTTGGCGATGCGTCACTACACTCGGTTCAGCAGGTCTCTCGGCTCGACCGTGCGCGCCGTCGTGGGCTCATGCTCCGCCGTCCCGTGACCTTCATCCCGTGACCTTCATCCCGTGACCTTCCCTTTTGGACCGCGACGCCGAGAGTATAAGAGCAGCTGCCCCCGGACGCCAGGAGAGAGGCTCCGATTTGTACTGTTGAGTTACGTGCTCTCCCGTCTCTCCACTTCGGTCGACCTGACCGGCCGCTCTTTTGCTATGTTAGAATAAACAAGTTGTTCTGTTACCAGTCTTCTCTTGCTTTGCCGGGACCTTCGGATGCTTCCAGTGCCACAGGCCGCCAGGCCAACGCTACCCTTGGGGCTTGCGACCCATTGGCAATAACGGGCGTCAGCACCGAGACCCCAACAACTCGTGCCAGCGGTGCGATTCCTACAGTACATAAAACCTTCATGATGCACGGTCACTATATATGGCAGTCGTAAAGCTTCGTGAAGGCGGTGTTTCGTAAAATCAACGTTGCTCTTCTACAGCAGATATGCATAATAACGCAGGAACTTCACTCCGACATTGCATATGAGTGTGCATTGTTACAATTTGTACAGACAAATACTTGCACTAGTAACTTGAACACTGACAAGTGTTAGCTGTTATCGTGTGCTGTGAACGGCAGTGATCGTGTGCATGTGCTCCGTCCCTCTCCTTTTCTCTCTCTCTCTCTATCTCTCGCTCTTCTAGGAAAACATGGGGAAGGCGGGAGATGGAAATTCAAAACGATGAACAAAACGAGAACAAGGTGAAAGCGCGAGCCAGCGTTTCGACAAGCCGACTTGTCGGAACGTTGGCTTCCGCTTTCACCTTGTTCTCTTTTTGTTCATCGTCTCGCTCTTTTAGTCTTTCTACATCCCCCTCCTCTGCCCCCCTGTGTCCGGTAGCAGACCGGATTTTTTGTTCCAATTAACTTCCCTGCCTTTCCTTTTTTTTCCGTCTGTCTCTCACTCTGGTGTCACGTAACCAATTGAGAGAGAGAGAGAGAGAAAGAGAGTAAAATTTATATCATTTCGGCCCCCTGTTCGCGGCCTCTGGGCTTTAGGCTGATGGTGAGAGTTGAGAAGCACATCGATGCCAATTATACGCACTCGCAAGCTACTGACCAACTTGCAACATCTTTTGCTTGCTTCCTGTTCTGCCTATTTGTGTGTTTCTATTGCGATAGTACGTTTGCATGCAAATACGGCGAAGCCAGATGGACTCACCTTAACGCTTCGCTAGATCGGCTCCGAAGTGGAGCCAGGGAACAGTTCGGTCTTCGCTGCTGGCATGAGCGTTGTGCGCATAAACGCTGGCATTCCTGCTGCGCAGCTGTCCACGTGGTACGTACAGTCGCTTGAGCGGAACGGACAGAACGTTTCAAGATACAAACGCTGCGCTGAAGCTTTTCCTTCAGTTTTACCTCGTACACCATTGATGCGCGACACCTGCAGCGCTCTTCATCACGCCAGCGCTGTGAGACGCCTGCCAGGGCATTGTCCCTGTGGCACAGCAGAAGTTGCCTCGGGTGCTGTATAACGCCAACGCCTATAATGCCTCCGCTTATTCTTAGGACCGTGACCATCTGAGGAGCTTCAGCGCAACAATGAGCCTTGCTATCGCTTTCCATACTTCGCCCTTCGGGTGAAACTGACAATTTCTTTTTTTTTTTATTTCTTTTCTTGCTTTTAGATGCAAGAAGGATAGTGAGCAGAATATCTCACGAAAGTCAGCACATTTTCGACTAACTTCCCGGTTGCGTTCGTTGCCGCTACACCACAGTTCCTTGCCCCGAATGTTTCACTCTGGTAAAGTCCTCGAGAGTTAGCGGTTCACATAAATAACATCAGTTCCTTATTGTATCGTGCCCTACACCTATTTCGCTCCTGCAGCCTGAAATTTCGCCGCCAACTATACTATCGCTTTCTTTTACTAGCTGCGACAGGTTTACTCTAGCCCTCCGAGCCTTTCGCCGCCATACTGCAATGATACTCCGTCTGCCCGTCCTTCTGTCTGTCCGTCCGTTCGTCCACCCGTCCGTCCGTCCGTCCGTCCGTCCGCCCATCTGTCTGTCTGTCTGTCTGTCTGTCTGTCTGTCTGTCTGTCTGTCTGTCTGTCTGTCTGTCTGTGCGTGTGCGTGCGTGCGTGCGTGCGTGCGTGCGTGCGTGCGTGCGTGCGTGCGTGCGTGCGCGCGTGAGTGCGTGCACATGATGTTAGTGCGCGCGTTCGTGAGTATCTTTGTGTGCTGTTCGTATACGCACAGTAGCGCACGAAGGCACATGAGCTGTTCGGTCACCTCCAGGATGCGTCCAAGACGTGAGCTCGGCTGCACGCTACGCGCTCACTTTCTCATGCGCGTAGTCCACGCAAAAGACCTGCGCACAGAGAGCAATGTCCCCCTGCCAGCGCCCGAGCACTCTCTTGCGCGCGGGGCCGCCAAGCCATGCACACATTCGGGTTTCGTCCTACATAACGCCTCACTGCATGACACGATGCGACTCTCGCGATCTTCCATCAAACGCGAAAGAAAGACCACGAAGGGACAGCAAGGAGAAGGCACATTACAACAATAAAAAAAAAAACGTGCGTAAAAGAAAACTAGCCAGAGAACTGAAGAATAACGGCAAGGCCGAGGGGCAGTAAGACGTCGACGAGCCACGGGACAGCTCTCGCCGCCGCAACGACTGAGAGGCACGACACAAAGTGCGCTTTCTCCGCAAGCGCCCTCTCGCCGGCGAGGCAGAAACTGAGAGGCGGTCGCTCGCTTTGTAACGCGACATTCAAAAGCTCCTGCATCGCGAGAAGAAGCCACGCGCCTCGCGCGAGCGCGCGTGGAGCGACGCGTGAACATCGAAACCGAGTGATACGTCGAGGGAAAGATAAAGACGAGCGAAGGCCGCAGGAGAGCATGGCGTGGCGAAAGGTGAATGGCGTGCGCTCGACTCGCGCGCGCGCCTCTGTATGATCTCGGCGGTCCGCCACCGAGAATGGGAGCATGACGCACGTATGGCGAGCACTGCAAAGCAAGCCGCGTGAGCAACGCGTTCTCTGCTGCGGCGAGAGTCTCGGTCGTGTGTCCTTTGAGTGTTCTCTGGCATCGCCGACGACGCCGCGCTTGGCCATCCACGAAAGGGTTCTGCGGTCCGTGTCTGCGGTTGTTTTCCATGCTCTTCGCATGCACACTGCTACGTGAGAAGACATGCGCGAGAGATGTATAGGGGAGCTGCACACCGCGTGGTTGCGTGGTTCTTGAACCTGGGCCGACATAGCGTTCCCTCGGCTTCCAAGGGCACGTGACTGCTACCAGCGGTTGGCCGATGGCCAACGCCCAGCACGCTTTCACCCTCTCGGTCGATCTCCGAGCTTCATTCATTCATTGAGTCGGTATATAGGGTCCCCTCTCACTACACCTACGAGAATTATGGGTCCCACCTTTATAATATGCCCAACTCTTCATAAAGCCTTAAAGTGACGTCCTAGTGCAAGACTCCATTTTAAATGCGCAAGCATTTCTATGCTTACCTAAGAAGAAAAACCGTCCGTCCGTCCCGTATCTTCCGTCCCCTCTCGTAGGACGATCGCTTTCAAGATGGCGCCCGCAGCAGCCAGCGAATTCACCTTCGTGCTGCCTCTCGCTTCAACGCCAACGAGCGGCGAGAACACAGCGGTTACGCAGCTCTCAGCACACGCCGAACTATGCCCCTTTCGCAGACCGCTTTCAAAATACGGGCGCGCGCGTCCCTCTTCAACGCCAAATAAGCGGCGAGAACAGAGCGCGCGAACCTAACAGCAGTCGGCACTCGATGTCGACATTGCAGAGCGCTTTCAAGATACGTTCCGCGCTGCCGTGCCATACGCATCCACTTTTGTTAACTGGCTCAAGGTGAGATTTGTATGTGCAACCCTAGGCTTCCGAACAGTAGGCATAATAGCTATACACAAATGCAACGAAAATGATTCGCAAGATGTGCAAGTTGAAGCATTGACGGGCCTTTAGTAAAATGTGTCATTCATATGCTAGCTTTTCAGACAGATCTTGAATTTGACAGTTCCAGTGCATATCTGTTTCGAACCACACACCAAGATACTTATAACCGGTCACAAGTAGCAACTGCGTGTCGTGCAGACACTAACTAAATTATGATAATCAATACCCCTCTTTCTTGAATGGAAGACTATATAATCAGTTCCTTTTTTTAATAGTTGGACAATTATTAGTTGGACCTGTCAAAAGCGTTCCAATTCTGATTTACTTGAAACGGAAAGTCCTCCATTGGTGTTCTCCTAGAAAACCAATACGACGTCGCCGCCGTGCAATAAGGTTTTCGAATAATGTAAGACCGAAGAAAACTAAACGAAAAACAATTTTTTTAGCCCCTCTGGACCCTCGGCTTCCTTAACGCGTGCCCAGAGCACAGTACAAGCGCTTTTGGGTTCCGCTGCAAATTGGAATGATAAAGGAAATCGAACTAGCGATCTCGTGCTCGGACGCAGAATTCCATATATCCGCTGAATTTCTTCGCGGACAATTTAGGTAGTTTCGTCACAGGTACCGAAAGGTTCGGGTTCCACACCTGCTAAGAAACTATCCCCTGGTTACTCGGTAATATTCAGTTGAGCCAGGCTGTATTCAGCTCCTCGCTCCCAAGAAACTTACATTAAGTGGCATGGTGGATTGCGCCAATAAAATGACACGTGCGTCTTTCCGCGGTACATTGTCGTGAAATATAGCATGCTTCGGAGAAATCCTTCCGCTCTTCGGCTTGTGGACATCATACTGTACATGCCCTTTCGTACAGGTGTACGGCGCAAGCTCTATAGCAGTCTCTTCTCCCTCAATTGATATTGTTACACTTATGGTCGTCTCCACCCTGACATTTCCTCCGTTTCACAATAATCTGACACTATAGTGGAAATTGCGGCTGACCTGTCATCCAGACCAGAGCACGATCGTGGAAAATTGTTTATTGAGCGTCCTGTGTCCCTCCGCATCAAAGCATATTGCTCTGCCTGAGTGCCATAGAGCGCTAACTATAGACTACCACCCCCGCCCCAACACACAACAAAAGTAACAACAACGACAACGACAACAACGACATCATCACTTCATCCTGTGTCCTCTGCAGGACAAATACCTCTTTTATAACGACAGAAAGTTGTGCTAGTCGGCATGGATTCATGTTAGAAAAAAGTTAAGCGTGCAGACACGGACCCAAAAAGAATGAAACGGAACACACAAACGCTGGCCTTTGTGTTTGTTTCTCTCTGCTTGTGTTCGTTTCTGCACGCCTAACTTTCTTTTAACAGGACCGATGTCTCCCAGCCATCTCTCATTCCTCTTGTTTCAAAGCGCCAACCATCTGCTACGCCTTCAAATTTCTTAATCTCATCATACAACCTAATTCTCTGCCGTACTCGGCTACGTTTCCAATCCCTCAGCCCAAGTTGAATAGGGCGCAAGCCGCTTCTCTTATACCCCTGACACACGGGCACTCTAAAGTCCTTTAGGTAAGGGGACATCTACCGGAAAGGCGTTCAAGTGCAGTGACACACGACAAAGGAGTATCTCCTTTACGGCAAAGTTCCTTTTCGGGAAAGGAGATCGCGCAACTACTTTTCAAGCGGAAAAGGAGTTACTCTCGCACACAGCGTGCACAACTCGTCAATAGAAGGAAACCTGCCACACTACTACGGTGCCCATAGGTATTTCTTTTACCTTGCGAAAATGTTTTAATTGTTAGCGGTAATACAATTTGTCGAATAGTGAAGATTTCCTCTAGCTATACTCTCAAACGCTCGCATAACGTTGCTAGTGCCGCCATGTTGAATTTCGGCAGTGTCGTTGTCGTTTGCTGCGCGCATGTGGTGTGTTCACGTCGCGAGATGGAGACTGCACAATCAGCGCCCGCAGGAAATACCCAGAAGAAACCACAGTTGTTGGAATAACATATTAAATAAAACGCGTTACGCCTGCGCGCACAAAGGAAGGGACGACAAGGACGTGAAAAAGGACGACAGAAACGTGGGCATCACCAGAATAAACAGCACGCATCGCAAAACACCGGCTGCACATAGCTGCTGGACCAAGTTAAATGGCTGCTAACAACGCAAACACGTGAATAAAATAAACGACTATAAGCATTATTAGCCATCAACAATGAAAAAAATATATTTTTAGGTTCTACAGTAGCTAAGTGTAATTAAATACGCAGCTTTTTAAGAATGTTTTCTCTCTTGTGGCTTTAACAGCCAGCGCTATTTTTCTTGCGGCGTTCATCTGAGGAACTACCTAAAGAAGTTCAGTGCGGTGCCGTGTGTCATCGGCGCAACTCCTTTCTGCAAAGGGTCCTTCAGAGTAGCAAAAGGGGTTTACTGGAAAGGACTTTAGTTTTGCCCATGTGTTAGGGGTATTAGGCACTTACAGACCGGCACATATCCGTGCCTGGCCGTTGTACACGAAGTTTATACCCCGACGCATATCGCGATGACGCCTGCCTGTCCTGCGGCAGACCTCCGCTCTAGCACACATGATCTGGTAGTGCGGGTAGAGATACCTCAAGTTCAGCAAAGGGAAGTGGAACTCGCTTCTGCATAGCCTCGCTCAATACAAGCAAATCTTGGCTGTCCGGCGTGCCCGCGACCGGGCCGGTGGGCTAGACCTGCCGGTCCCGATGTGGGACTAGCCGGGTGCACGACGAGTTCGCGTCCTCGTCGGACCTCCAACAAAGTTCTTTCACTCACTGATTCTCGTGGCATCCGATTCTTTTGCTCTGATGGATCCCCGGTTATGTGTTCTACGCAATACATTACCGGCCCAATTCCACTTTCTCTTAATTTTAACTAGAATATGAGCTAAACCTGTGTGCTCTACAATTCATACTTCCACCTTCCTTTATCTTGACGATGCGCCTAATATTAAATGCGAAGCGTTCCTTGGCGAACATTTCCCACTTTGACAGTATCTATCTATCTATCTATCTATCTATCTATCTATCTATCTATCTATCTATCTATCTATCTATCTATCTATCTATCTATCTATCTATCTATCTATCTATCCGCCTACGTCTTCGTGCTCTCAGTATGACAAGAGTGTATGACGAACATGAATAATCGGCCATGACATCAATATCATGACATGTGTGTCATGTAGGTCATAAAACAGCTGCCTGCATCTTGGTATGTGCCAAAATTCACATAGTATGACAAGAGTGTATGACGAACATCAATGATAGGTCATGACATGAATGTCATATGTGTGTCATGTAGGTCATGAAGCAGCCACCTACATCTTGATGCTCTCATCGTCGTTTCGTTAACTTGATAGGTACCAAAATTGGCATAGTATGACAAGAGTGTATGACGAACATAAATGATTCGTCATGCAATGTATATCATGACATACGTGTCTTGTAGGTCATAAAACAGCCGCCTACGTCTTGGTGCTTTCATGCTCGCTTCGTTAACTTGGTAGGTACCAAAAGTGGCTAAGCACGACAAGAGTGTATGACAAACATAAATGGTTGGTCATGACATGAATATTATGACATGTGTGTCACGTGGGTCACGAAACAGCCGCCTACGTCTTGGTATGTACCAAAATTCGCATAGTATGACAAGAGTGCATGACGAACATCAGTGATAGGTCATGACATGAATGCCGCGACATCGTGTCATTGTAGGTCATGAAGCAGCTGCCTACACCTTGAAGCTCTCATGGTAGTTTCATTAACTTCGTATGTACCACAGTTGGCATAGTATGACAAGAGTGTACAACGAACATAAGTGATAGGTCGTGACATGCGCGTCATGTAGGTCCTGAAACAGCCGCCTACGTCTTGTTGTGTACCAAAATTGGCACAGTATAACAAGAGTGCATGGCGAACATAAGTGATAGGTCATGACATTAATTTCATGACATGCTTGTCATTTAGAGCATTAAACAGCCGGCTACGTTTTGGTGCTCTCCTGGTCATTTCGTTAACTTAGTAGGCTCCCCGCACACTGCTTCGCATAACATCGATTCCCACAGAGCATGGGACCTGCCGGCGTCCTTGTTATTCCATCGAAAGATTAAATCTTACCACTGCCAGCAGAACTCACCTCAGAAGACTTGGATACCCTGTCGAAGATGAACACAGCAGAGCACAACGTGTACCCCCAACCCTGAGAGCAAGGATACACATAGCAGCCATGCCAAGAAATACAATCCCCGAATGCATCAAAGAGAGAAGACCAGCCAGAGTCACCGCGCTACAAGAATTGCTCAGCAATGAAAGCAACAAGGCAGAAATAAGGTACACGAGTGCCGCAGGATACAAGGCTGGCAGATATGTTACCTGCGTAACCATCAAGCAGAACGAAGAGATAGCAGCTGCATCAGTAGTTACTAGGGGCAATGAGGTAGCCGAACAGGTCGCCATAGCAATGGTCATACGTACCTGCCGTTGGGGGGTGCCAGTCATCGCCGTCACAGACACATAGGCAGCCTATCGCCATTATCGAGCAGAAATAATTAGCAAGGCCATACTGAACACCATCAACAACCAAGATACTCGTTAAAATTACATTGTCTGGATCCCGGGACACGAATCCTTGTTGGGAAACCAAGCGGCTAAAGCCGCCGTTGGGGAATATATGCGCCGGGCTACCTCAGCAGGACATCATCTACCACCAGACCTATAGGAAATGATACAAAGCACATACTACAACATTATAGAACATTACAAGAACAGGCGGGAATATCCGTCACCACAATGCAAGCTTAGAAGAGAAGAATCAGTAATACAACCGCGACTTCAGATGGGTAATTACTTCGACGGCAGACTACTACACGTGATGTACCCCTCAACATATACAAGCGACTACAATTCTGCAATGTGCCATACACTCTTTGCCACATGGTCTGGTAATACAAAAAGAACCTGCGGACAACGCCCATCCAAGCACCAACAGAAGACCAGTGGGAGGCCCAGCTGACAAGCCCAAGACCTGAGGACCAGCTGCGGAGGGTGAACGGACCTAGGCTATCAGCAAGAAGGTCCACAGCTACCTGGAATAGGGCGGCCGCCCACGTTCGGGGAGCTTGGTCTCCGTATTAAAGTTTATTCAGTCACTCCATCTCAACAAAGTTTTACCATACCATACTCACTCCATCGTTAGGAGTGTTGTCTTTAGGTTTTATGGCGCAGCTCTTAGGCGCCCGTTTTTGGGTCGAGCGTCGGAGTAGGCGTCGGCGTAACCGCGCGAACGCGCGCGTGCCACTGCATGCTCGCGCGTTCGTCGTCATATTCGAGTACATCTGGCTCGTTGGCGCCCCTCGGCGTAACCGCGCGAACACGCTCTTGCCACATGCTCGCGCATTCGTCGTCATCTTCTTCCGCAGCTGGCTCCGATGCCGTTCATCACGATAGCGTTGCCCTAGCTACTGCCCCTCCCTCTGCGAAGGCGCTGACGGCGCTGGCCCACTGCCAGTCGCGGTGCGATGATTTCGGACTGAAATCCTTTGCCTCGATATATCACGAGATGGAAACGCATATAAAGCTGTGCTCAAAAATTCGAATTAGGGAGTATCGTAATCGTCGGACATTTTTTTCTCAAGTTTCTTTGTTATCCTCAAAATTTCAGCGCCGTCAGACCATTCCTATTTCGCAAGAGCACTTCTCTGCAATGCTCATTCACCCAAATATTGTCGGAACAGGCATTTTAAAGCGAAAGCTTTACTGGCCGCGAATTTGCGATTTCGCCGTTCCAGTGCTCCGAGGAGACACATGACGTCACACCGCGTTCCTCGTCGTTGCGTTCGCCTCCGCTCGCTTCACCAGCTGCGTCGCGTGCCTGATAACATGTCGAAGGATTGAAAAGGAGAGTTCGCGTGCACCGCAACCACAGTTTAGGCGGCAGTATGGACGGCGAAAATTCTGATAAGCAGGAGGAGGCCTGGAATCGACATCGCAACGAGATGAAGAGGAAACGAATCGTCCAGGAAACAGACGAACAGCGCGCCGAACGACTGGCTAAACACCGCAACATAGCTAGACAACTAGACTAACCTGGACTTGCAATTTAGATTAACCAAGGCTAACCATGCTATGCCTTAGCTTTCGCTACGTATATCCTGGCATAGCCGAGCTAAGCCACTACCAATTTTTTCTAATGAGTTTGCGGGGCTTGTCTTTTCACAATGGTTTCATCATGAGATCAGCGTCTACATTTCCCGTGTCAGGCGACAAGAAAACAGTACTATGTATACGTGGCAGCGGTATTGTTGGCTTATGTCACGAATCACTTGGTGACTCGAACACTTCCGATTAAGGCAGGCAGTTTCGCGCGTCAGGTCCCGTGGGGTTCCTTGCGACCCCAGGGAGCACACACTTTCGCAGCGGACGTCACTGCCATTGTGACATCTTGGGAGGCTGGAAGAGTCTACGGTATCTGTGAGACATCTTAAAACTGTAAAAGCGCACGAAGACAACGAAGAGAGAAGACAGGATGAGAGTTGGGGAGAGTAAGTATCTTGCAGCGGACACATTAACTTCATCGCTCGCGGTGGACGATTATCTGTGTTCCAGTGTTCCTGCAGTGTCTTTCTGCCCTGTGTTACGCATGTTTGCTTCGTTCACCTGAAGTATTCTGCCGGAGGAGGGGAGCCACCAAAACTCAGCGTTCCTACGTATATGGTCTCCCCAAGAGCGGACGAGCGGTGAGCGTGAAAACATTTTATTGGCAGGAAAATCGAGCAGAATATCGGGCCAGGCCCTCGCCTGCAGCGTTATACAGCACGCAGGCGATGAAGAAGTCAGCAGACTTAAGCGATTACTTCGGCTATGAACTCATTTACTGCGACATCATTCTTCTCCTACTGTGAAATGATCTTATTTTTGTATGTCTGCATTTTCATCAAATTATTGGGATCACCCATTACGGCGAATCGGACAAGAAGCCAGCGGTTATGCCGTACCAACAAGCCCCTATAGCTATCCTCATAGACGTTACAGGTTGGTTGGTGGTGACAGGTGCACTCGTATAAAAAAATTGATGTTAATGTATTTCCTATTTAAACGATGACTATAAATTCTGGGGTATTGCAAAAAGAAAAGTGTGCATTAGATAAATAAGATGTAACCTTTAAATAGTTGCTTCCTTTACACCATTCTTAATTTGTGAGGGCAAATCAATGCAAATTAGTCTTAGTGCCGCCAGGGATAATGAAGTTGCTACTTTGGCAGGCCCCGAGAGTCGTTTTGAAGGCCCCGTCAGGGGATTAATCAACTATGAGGTCAAAACTTTTACTACGACTGATGTCATGAGCGCAATGTCGCAGTGCCAATCATGAGATTTTAGACATTTTTTTCCCCTTGTACATTTGGCGTGCTGGGCAATTGGCAGCTGGGAATCCTCTGAACTACTGCGTAAATTACGTGGCGTTATCGATGCGACGTCGTTGAATACCATTGCACTGCGGAGGCTTTCTTGGTAATTTTCCACCATTCACCCGATGCTCGGCGCACACTCCGTTGTGGGTATGTGCCATGTTTGAAGCTGATCATCATCATGGTCATGCACACCTTTCTTGTGCCGCTGACGCTGTTTTCACGAGCACGACAACGAGGAATTTCACGTGAACAGACGGTCTTCTTGTCAAGAACAATTTCTATGCCATGCCACATCATGTTATCCTCGTCCATTACGGTACTGCTTGTTCGGCTTCAGATACATGTATTGGCGCCACCGCTCTTAGAGTCTGCCTGGGGTCCAAAACTTCGCAGTAATTGCCCAGTGCTGCTGTTTTCGGCTCCTTGACGGGATCTGGAGTTGATATGTGAAGGGATGGACTAACTAGGTAACGGTAACTCTCTCAGAGTCGATTCGTCTTCTGTCATCAGCAAGACAAGGGTAACTATTGGCCCCACTTTTGTTTTATTTGTATTTGGAATCCCTTTGCCTGTGTACCCTTCAAGAGCGCAGCTTCAGAGGGTTCCGTTTGATATATAACGAAGTTCGTGTTCTTGCCTATGCGGAAAACTTGACATATTTCTGCATTGATAGAGCATTGAGAGTGCATTTAGAAGAAGACCGTATAGACTGCTCTTGCGATTACGAAGGGATCTTCAATAGTTTCTGGCGCAAGCAGTAACGTTAAAGAAAGTTCTGATATTTAGTTGGGTTAGTGGCGTACTGTGTACGATGCCATCCCATGACGCTGGAATTCTAGGGAAAGATGACCTACGGTAATTGGGAGCGCCACTCTCACAGTACCACAAAAGCAACCCCCATTCTCCGAGGGAGGTTGTAGAAGTACAACGGAAAGCAAATGAATGGCAGGGGCTGAAGGTGGGAATATTTAGCGACACTTATGTATGTAACAAGTTTCTAGTTGGCCGCTTGATGTATTTGCTAAAGGTGTTGCCCTATTCTTGGGTTCGTCTGCAAGCAATGCACCATGTTCTTCTTACATTTGTACTCGGAGTTGACGTTCTGAGTTCGCGCGATGCGACAACCTCATCTTTCCCCTCAAATGTGGCGGCTCTCGGTTGGCTCACGTTTTTCGCCAGACAGTTTGTTCGCAAATTAATCTTTTTCTCTATTGCTAGACGGCCTGTCATAGCTTAAACGTTGTAGATACCTTCCGAACATGGTTGTAACATCGACCTTCCTTGAAGTACTGCCGAGAACATGAGGTTTCCTCAAGGAAATCGTCGAAACTTTTCCTACACGTACATGTCAGCATGCAATACATTTTCAGCGATTCCTGTAAGGCACTTTCTGATGCACTAATACACTGCCTGTTCCCAGTTTCCTTATATCGTGCCTCTCATTTGGAATCAGAAAATTAGGATGTACTAAAGTATACGCCGAATTTGCGTTTCGTCCTCGTTCTTTAGGATGCGTTCAGCAACCCTTCCTGTTAAAACGTGGTCGGAGGAAAGAGGTTGTTTTGTATTCTGGTCAACCAACTGTCGTCTATGTCCGCGAAATAAAACCATTGACTTGAAGATTGACAAGTAAAACCATTGACTTGAGCTTTTTAGATTGCTAAGATGCGGTGTTATTTTGGGACACCCTGCAAACGACACTTAGAAAAGACATAGGTATTACACCCTATTCGATATATGCTTACTAGCATTTAAGGAACCTGGCGACCATCCATATGATATGTCCATCTTGTTGGGACCACAAAGTCCCTGGCAAAGTGGGATGTGCGACCGACGTGCAGCAATTTCTAGATCTACGAGGTCATTTTTTTCCATGAAACTATATCGCGCAAGACCAGCCACCAGTGCTCGATGTTTTTAGTGTTTTGTAATCATCTGCCGTGTTTTCCATGTATTAGAGAAACAAAGTTGAGGGATGGCACGGTTGTCAGAGCGTCTGACTCCAAAAGCACACCGCTCCATTAACGCGGGTTCGAATCCTTATCATGGTGTTTGTAGATAAACTGAAGATGACGAGGTGGCCTGCCAACGACAAAAATTATGTGTCGTCGATGAAGACGGCGGTCGTCGTCAGCGTAATAAGGTCGATGAACGGATGCCGGCCAGTCAATCGCGCGATCCCGCGCCCTCGTGCCTAACAGGGCATCGCCTTAGCCACTAGGCCACCACGGTGAGTTCTGGCATGGAAAAGAATGCCGTACATACAACCTACGCGTGCAGTCAACCACAATGGTTTACGGACCACGGGATCTCTTAAAACGTTGAATTTCCTATAGCAGCCTGTAAAAGTAGCCAGTAAAACCGGACACCAGTATGGTAACTTGAGGCAAAGCGCAAAAAAGCACGTAGGGCAATAGAAGGGAACGAAGACACAGCGTTTCGTTCCCTTCGTTCCCGAAGCGCTGTGTCTTCGTTCCCTTCTATTGTCCTACGTGCTTTTTTGCGCTTTGCCTCAAGTTATGCAGTACCAACTAGCCCACCAGTCTGTTCTCTTGATCAGTGTTGTTCGGTTCGCATATACTATAGCTGCTGCTGGAAAGGCGAGCACCAGGCTCCGCTGTGCAGCTGATGAGATATTAAGCTTTTTCTGAGATTCCTTGGTTCGTAAAATTTTGTGGGCAAGTGTACTACATAGTTGTTTCTGTCTAGTAGTGCTAAACGCAACAGATATCAGAGACATCATGTAGGGAAGATGTTAAGAGTAGAGAATGACGAATTTGATGAGCAATTTCTGCCCATTCTCAGAGTCACTGCTTACACAACGCACTGGTACGCAGGAAAGCTATGGAGCTCACGTTTTCACTGGACGCATCTCCGGTTAGCACGTATTGACGTCATGAGCTACGTTACGTAAAAGCGTTGCCTTTGTTGCACTGTCAGCATCAATGGCTGGTTCGTGCGGTGAACAATATTGTGATAGCAGCTGTTGTTCGTACGCGACAACGCAATGGTTGGCGCTGGCTGACTGTTCATACAGGCGCATGCAATGGACACGCAACATCAACGTAATAACGCCTGTGGTAACCGGCGTACGCTATGGTCAGTAAGGACACGAGGTCGTCGTAACATTGATTATAGCACTAAAAAGAGCTAATATGCTGCCCGAATAGCGTGCCTAGATTTGCGATGTTTTACCAGCAGAACCAGGCCAACTGATCCAGTGGTTCGCATTGCCTCTGCTTACCTCACATTAGCGTCGTCATTCATAAATTTCAGTTTCAGTTTATTATTCATTAAAAAAACGGGGAATGGGTTACAGATAATATATCGACGTTGCAGTCAAAGAGTGCAACAGGACCTTTGGTTAATAATAACAATGTAGAGACATGTGAGAAGATCAGCAGGCTAGGAAAAAAATATTATTTATTTATATTTTATTTTATTTATCAATACTGCAATCCCCATTGGGGATTTTAGCAGGGTGGGAAACAATACATATGTAAAGAATACTGTAGCATAGGCAACGAAAACAATACAAATCAGGTTAACAGAGCTTGAACATAGCAGTGGCACAGCAAGAAAACAAATTGTTACTCAATACTTGAAACAAACGCCGAAAGTGATGATTTTAAAACTTGCTCATTGGTTAGATGATTCCATTCAACGACTGTTCGGGGAAAGAAGGAATACTTAAAACAATTATTACGTGTACTAAATGGGGTTATTGTTCGGCTATGTCGCTGTCTAGTAGCATAACCAGATGAAAAAGTAATTATTCCCGTGAGATCTGTCTTATAATGACCGTTAATAAGTTGAAAAAGAAATTTTAGTCGTGATACACGATTTCTTTGCATTAATGGTGGCAGGTTTGCTTTTGTTAAGAGGTCTGTCACTGAAGTGCGTCCGAAGTTATTATAAATGAAACGAGCTGCTTTTCTTTGCACCATTTCTATCTTGTTAGTGCCAGTTTTAGTAAAAGGGTCCCAAATTACACATGCATAGTCTAGCATCGGCAGAATTACAGCTTTATATGCGAGTAGGCGTACAGTGGGAGTAGAAAGTTTCAAAGCCCTCCTTAAAAAATAAAGCTTGCGGTTAGCATTAGATACTACATATTCAAGGTGCTTAGCCCAAGTGAGGTCATTTGTGATCCAGAGTCCTAGATACTTATAATGTGTAACTTCGGAAATAATTATGTTATTAATACCGTATGGAAACGTTAGTTTGCACTTCTTATGTGAGATGGACATAAAAACTGTTTTCTCGAAATTAATTGACATTTGCCAGGCAGCGCACCAGTCGACAATTTGTCGAAAAGCATCATTCAGCAACTCCTGGTCAGTAATATTGTCTATCTCCGAGTACAATACACAGTCATCTGCATAAGGCTTAGCCATTACAGGAATACCATGCAGCATATCATTAATGAATAAAAGGAACAAGAGAGGTCCAAGGACCAAGCCCTGGGGAACACCAGAGCCTACCGGAAGTCGTTCAGAAGCATGATTATTAAAAACAACAAATTGTTCTCTGCTATCAAGGTATGCTGTGAGCCAATTAATGAGTCTGGAGTTTTTCAGTATCTTGCTCAACTTGTAAAGTAGTTTTTTGTGAGAGACCCTGTCGAAAGCCTTTGAAAAGTCCATGAAAATAGCATCTATTTGTTTCCCATTGTTAATTGCTTTCGCAAAGTCGTGCACTGTTAAAACTAGTTGGGTAATTGTAGAGTAGCCTTTTCTGAATCCGTGTTGATGCTTTGTTAGTACATTATTGTTTTCCAAGAATTCTGAGATATGATTATGGATTATGTGTTCCAAACGTTTACATACTGTAGATGTTAAAGAAATTGGACGGTAGTTTTGAATGCAGTGCTTTCTTCCTGTTTTATGTAATGGCTTCACTCTGGCTGTCCTCCAGTCACTCGGTACTTGTTCCTCGCACAATGACCTTGTGAACAGAACGTGCAAGTACTTTGATGTCCATTCTGCATACCGTTTTAAAAATGTGTTTGGAATGTTGTCCGGGCCAGAAGATTTTTTAGTGTTCAATTGTAAAAGCATGTTGAGTATACCTGGTTCGCTTATTTCAACATCGGGTATAGGCGGGTATAAAATATAAAGATTTCTAAAAGAAAGAAAAAGAACAAACACAATGTCGTGAAATGCATCGTAAGAGAAATTGGACAAATTAAATATAATGTCAATATACAATGCTGTAGTACATGAAAATACTGATAATACATACAAGTGCCACAAGTTAGTATAATCAGCAGCTTTAGTTCATATGATTTAATGTAAAATTGCGATTTGCCCCCCGTTACAAGCATAGCTTTACCAAACGACCGCCGAGCGCGCTCTTCCCAAAAGCTTCGCGATCGAACATATAAACCTTTCCATCGGGGACAGCGAAGACTCCTCTATGGACTGTCTATTACATGTGAGTGCTCTTGCAGGGGACTCACGTGCCAATTACAGCAGTCCAGAGGACATTATGGCGAAGCCCAGGGAGGAGAATGATTTACATGCAACTTATACGAACATTCGAAAACAAAGAAATCACGTGCGCTTTTTTATCTCGGAGCACGTTTCTCTAAGGCGACTATCTAAAACGTCAATGCCCTGCTTTATCCTCTCCCTCCTGTCCTTTACACCTATACTCCCACTCCTGCCGCCGCTGCTGCTCAATGCTAGTACCAGTAAACGGGCTTAAATAACCATTGCATGCTGACCGGCAAAGCAGTGCGAGTAAGCGCACATCTGTTCAGCCTAATAAAAAATACTGATAAATTATTTCCAAAAAACAGAGCACATAAAGTCGGCTACTAAGCTGCTATGACAAAATCCCTGTGGTGGTATTGTGCATTTAACGCTCTTAAATCCATTGGAGAGGCTTAGGTAGTTCATGTAGAAGCAACCTTTTTTTTACTTCCTTGTAGTTCGAAGAGAAATAAATGTCCACCAAAGTGAACACTGGGGCTGTAAAGTAGTGACACAGAAAAGAAATTGAACATTTTTACTGCACACACACTACGCTCTTTCCCACACTTCCATATATGTTTCTCTACTGTTGCTTCAGATAAAGCACGTTTAAAACTAAAACGCAATCACACTTAGGTTGAGTGAAATTGTAGGAAACAATTGCGATCAGCGTGGTTACTGAGATGCACTTTACAAGAAGTGTAACGGTGTCGAGTCTTCACGGAGCAGCCAATGATACTGCGTCGTGCAACGTTCTTGATGCCACTATGATAAGCTAAATATTTAGTGATCACAACGTTCGGGCTATTGTACTTAGGAGCAGGCCAACTATTGTTTGTGGGGACGTCTGGACTGTCGTCGTCAGTACAGTCTTTGTCCCCTCGAGCGACGAAATGTGCAGCCACTCAACTATAAGTGCCAAAATCAAATTCAGAGGCACTGCCCTATAGTCCCAGTGTCCACAGTCGTGGACTCTGACATGCACTCGGTAGTAAAAGAATGGCACCACCGCTGCGCCGTCTATACCAAATGAAGAACTGTTCGAGTTTGCCTCCGTTCCTTCGAGAACTCATTGCAATGTGTTTCGGTAATCTGCGACTCATTTGTAGAATGTAGTAGTAATACTCGCGTGGGCGTCTGCCGTAAAACGTGTTCACACTCCATGCTGTCATTTAGTAACGACGTCAGGCCGTTCAGTTACGCCCTGTTTGGTCCAAACCCAGCCGGATGGGAGCAAATAGCCCTCTAAACAGCAATGTACGAGCATTGGGAGCGCTTGTCAGCACCGTTAGTTTTGTAAATACCTTGAACAAATGTCCACACAGATGGACATCGCGCCTCAAGAGGTTAATCGAATGGCGCATCATATATAATGGATTATTTGATTTACTCAATTCTCCCCGATGTAGCCATACGGTGTGTACCCCAGTGGCGCATGACAATTATGGGTCAATTCCCTAGCGTAGGTATGGGCTACTTTGGCACAAGAGGTCCGTAATCCTTAAATGTAGGAAGGTGTGCGTCGTCATTCTCTGTGCATACACCCGCCATCACCGCTCTTCCCTCGACAAGTGTCATAAATTTGCTTCAACCCGATGACATCGTTGTGAAGATGTCTCGCACTGCGCATCGATCTAACGCCGTTTTCATTTCGGCATAGGTTGTGAGCGGCGTAATTCATAAACATAAATATTGCATGAGAACAAAGTTTTTATCTTTGCGGTGTATAAACAAACATTACATGAGGTAGCACGCTGCACGGAATGAAAGTGAGCATAATTATAGTTGTATAGCATAGGATTTATTCTACAACGCCTGACCTATAGCTTCGCTTCGTATGGATTCCAACATGTACGTTGCATCTGCATAATTTTTCAGACCTTCAAATATTTTCCTAAAATGTATATATGTGAACAACATTCGCATACCATGTTTCTTTCTTCTTTTTTTACCGGCATGTTCTTCTAAATTGAAGGGCTCGCCACCAGTCACGAGCGACGTATTAATTGGGCAAATATGGTAGTTGATGGATCAAGCCAAACAGAAGACAGTGTTTTGTAACGTGGTCGATTATTTCTTGTCCGCGGTTCTGTTCGCATCAATGTCATGGACAAATAGTGGTATTTCGCCTGCTGCAAAAATGTATTACATTCCAGGTCACAACGGTATGTCATAGCTGCCTTGGGCGAGTGGCAAATGCGGTACCTGTGGGGTTGCCAACCATCCCGAATTTAGAGGGACAGTCTCGACTTCTGAGTAAATTTCTCGTGTCTCATCTTGACTCAGTCCGGACGCTGAAATGTCCTGATTTTTGCTAGTTTTTTGTTTCTCCTGTATAAGAATAAAAGGTCAGATTTCTTTTTTTTAACGCCTGACAGCTCATGTGCACATTTTGTGTGTGTGTGTGTGTGTGTGTGTGTGTGTGTGTGTGTGTGCGTGCGTGTGCGTGTGTGTGCGTGTGTGTGTGTGTGTGTGTGTGTGTGTGTGTGTGTGTGTGTGTGTGTGTGTGTGTGTGTGTGTGTGTGTGTGTGTGTGTGTGTGTGTGTGTGTGTGTGTGTGTGTGTTTGTGTGTGTGTGTGTGT
The DNA here is from genome assembly GCF_023375885.2 of Dermacentor andersoni. Classification (NCBI taxonomy): domain Eukaryota; kingdom Metazoa; phylum Arthropoda; class Arachnida; order Ixodida; family Ixodidae; genus Dermacentor; species Dermacentor andersoni. Next base: position 69,842,570 of record NC_092817.1, read on the forward strand.
GTGTGTGTGTGTTGTACTGTAAAACATAAAGGCGGCTGCATTCTTCTTCTCGTAGTTCTAGTTCTGTTGAGGAAAAACACAGGAAACGCAGGAGATGGAAATTCAAGACGATCTTTTTTTTTTTACGATGAGCAAAACGAAAACAAAATAAAAGCGGGAGCCAATGTTTGGACAAGTGGACTTGTATTTTTCAAGGCGACAGTTCTGTTCCGTTGTAGTAGCGTACTAGTTCTGTTGTAATTCCTAAGGGTTAAGAGTACCTGTATCCGTATTGGTAGCCGTGCTAATCAGGCAACTATACTGCATCTTTCTTTAATCGGCATAGCAATTATATGGACCCTCCAGGCAAATTTTCACGATGTTCGCTATATATTTATTTATATGCATACTATATGTTGATGCTCTATATAAAAAGATAGACGCTATCCCGCTCATGTGCCAAAGTTACTCAAACCACCTTTCTTTTTATGTTCTTGGCTAAACTATCTCTCAAGATGTTTGCGAATTGTTGCACCCAAATAAAAAATACGAAACATATTATTCATAGCGCGTCCCATTTATCGTATATCATCGCAAACTATCAGAAAGTACCAACCGATATCAGTGCTCGCAATCTTAAATTGATGTCATTTTGCTGGCACCGCTCTTCGCGGGCAGCGCAGTGATGCTTATTCGATGCTATTACAGGTCTTACATTGCGTGCTAGGCTTTCAGGGGTGCCCGAAATTTCGGTGCACCCGCGTGTAGTTACCTCGTCCGAGGAGTTCAAACGTAAGGCTAAACCTTGCTATCGCTGTCGTATGCCTACGCCTTTCGGGTGAAACTGTGAATTGTGAAACTGTGAAACGGGTGAAACACGATAAGACTAAAAAAAAAAAAGTCTACTTTGTTGCACGTACCGAGTGCCGGGCTACTGGCACTTGCAGGCTCAGGACTTTCCTGAGCGTGGCTGCTATACTGCTAGCTGCAGCAGCAGCTATCACTTCAGCAGCTATCAGCAGATCACTTACGCCGATGGTGGAAGTGATCCCCTGTCTCCCAGCACAGCAGCCCGATGGTGTAGACATTACACTGTAAAATAATTTACACCCTTAAAAGTGAAAAAAGGTGTAAATGTCTCCATAACTCACACCCTTAGGGCGTCAGTTATATAAATCACACCCTAAGGGTGTGAGTTATAGACAAATGTACACCTTTTTTTCACTTTTAAGGGTGTAAATTATTTTACAGTGTAGGCCACGATCACCCGTATGCTTCTGCCGTGCCGATGCCAAGTAACTATTTGAGATTATCGCCGCCTGTGTCACATTTCGTGGCACGAGTGCGCGAGAGCACATGCGCATTTTGCGTGCATGCGTGACTGAGCACATGCGTGACTGTTTTTCATTTCTTTTTTTTTTTACGCTAAGGACGCGGGAATAAAATAGAAATATTTATGGCATTTCATTATTCACTTCACATTAGCTTCGCTTGACGTATATTCCAAGACGTTTAGTTGCATCTGCATATTTTTACAGCGAAGCTGTTAAGGGCTAGTTTCCGCACTATTGTGTCCGCGTGTAGAAAAAAATCTCGAAGATAGTGCAATGCCGGACCTACCCGCGGCTGAAGTGAAGCAAGTGTTAGCACTCCCCATGCGTGGGCCGATCCCGAAGATAGTGCAATGCCAGGCCGACCCTCGGCGGAGGTACAGTTCGCCACACATACACAGCTTCGCTGGTCATCCTTCTTCACAGAGTATAAGGGCACTCAGTTTCTTTTTTTTTTTTTCGTTTCTTTTTGCCGTCATGAACCTTCGCACTCAAAGCTCAGTCACATCGACGCAAGCGCGTCAAATAATTACCGCAAATCTATCCAATTAAACTCATGCTTAAAAAAAGGAAGCAGTTGCTTGACGGCTGAAGAATGCCTGTAGGGAAGTCCTCTGCACCTGTATCTGGACCCAGTCTCCATCGAGAAGCCTGGAAGCAGAAACAGAAAGCAGGTATGTTCCCTAAATCTTGGACTCACAACCAATGATTACATGATTACTTATGCCACCTTTACATGCGGTCAGTTTAAAACGCGCGCGTAGTTAGCGCGCAGCGTCGTAGCGTAGGGTGTGTTGAGAAGGACTTCTGGTTAAATGATGTAAATGGAAGGTGGTGGGTCACAGAGTACAACTAACCACTGACGTTCACGTTAGTCAGCCGAATTCCGTGGTCGCGCAAGCCCCTCCGAAAGCTAGGCACGTACCTCCGAATCCGACACATATCCGACAGATATGTGCAAAGTCTGCCGGAGGGAGACCGCAGACTACACGCACATCTTGTGGGACTGCGTTCAATATCCAGAAGACGCTACATCAAGAACACTCCCACCGCGGCTCGAGGCAGCCGCGAAGAGCTACGACCGAGACGATCAGCTCTGGGCCGTCCAGCAGGTCCTCGAAGCGCTCGAAAAGCACGGACCCAGCGAGCCTGCAACGGCGAGCGGAGACCCGCGCCGAGTAACGGCAACTTCGAGGATGACGTAGGCCCTCGTCGGGGCGCGCGAGCGCCCAACTGCAGGCATAAATAAAGTTGTCTCCAATTCAATCCAATTGCTCCTACAATCTGCACGTCTGCGCATTCGACACGGAGTAAGCCTGGCCATCAGCGGTCGTTTCTCATGGAACGAGCATGCAGGCTTTGCTTTTTGGAAACAGTGTCATGAGCGCTATAGTCAAAGTGCGCAAGCGCGATGTGCCGAGCCTTTCTTGTTTACATGTTTCGCTGACTTTATCCACTACACGGAAGAAGATTCGCGCAAAAGATAACGCCATCGAAACACATTCCTCGCGTGTTTCTAAACCCGCTCGACAATATTTCCAAATGCGACTTATGCCCTAAAACGAATAGGTAAATCTTTCCATTTACTAGTAGCATTTACTCGCAAACCGATGACGCCTTATGTCATCTCAATCAATGGGCGGACCATTTCCTATGTCCGAACCCACAGATTCCTTGGCGTAATTATTGACCGAGACCTCTGTTGGAGCCCGTACGTGGCCTACATGAAACGGCGCCTGACAGCAACTTCCCAGTTGATTAAATACTTGGCAGGAAAGACGTGGGGGATGTCAGTAGACGCAGCGCTTAAACTCTATAGAGCTCTCTTTCTCGGTTTTCTAAGATATAGTCTACCTGTACTGAACAACACCTGCAAGACAAATATTCGTGTTCTGCAGGCAGCACAAGCTCAAGCACTCAGAGTCTGCCTTGGTTTGCCCAGATGCACGTCAACAGAAGCAACTTTTGCGATTGCTCGGGACCATCCAATGCGAAATCACATTACGGTGGAAGCCCTGAGAACGCACATCAGACATCTTGCACGTGCCCCCTATCACCACCTTGCGGCACTACCTTCAGACAGGCACCAATCATCATTCTCTAAAACTATCATCAAGTACGACAATCTTCCCTCGGGCTTCACCGCTGCATCTAAACCATCGATACCCCCTTGGTGTCTTATCAGCCCCACAGTCCATCTCAGTGTACCAGGAATCGGGAAAAAGTCTGAACTGTCGTCGCCTGTGCTGAAACAACTGTCTCTTCCAGTGCTTGCACAGGAAATCACGCTCTCTCTATGGTGCACACCAAACAGCCAGACCAACCAGAGCAACCGTCAATACCACCTGCCCTCTTTGATGCGTCTCTACATGCCAACTGGACTCCGCCGAAGAGAGGCGACTCTGCTTTATCGTTTATGGCTAGGGGTGGCTTTCACGAAATCTTACTCCTTCCGCATAGGAATGGCCGACAATGCTCTCTGCAATGTCTGTCTTTGCGAGGAGACGCTGGAACACATTCTGTGCGACTGTCCTGAATATAATGTTCAGCGACAGTCCCTGGCATCTGTTCTAGCCCACCTTGACACTAGACCATTGTCCCTCAACACGATTTTCACATGCCGCCGACAGAAGACATCGCAGGTGAAGGCGACGAAGGGACTACTTCGGTTTTTGAAAGAGACGGAATTGGACAAGCGGCTGTGACAGTGATATCACGTACTATGCCAGATTGATGGACTCCAACGGACGATGTGTGTGTGCTGTGCTATGTGCTCTCTCTCCCTCTCCCCCTTCCCCTTCTTTCATCTCCCCCATCCTTCTCCCCTGTGTAGGGCAGCAAACCGGTTAAGCTAAACTGGTTAACCTCCCTGCCTTTCCTTCTCCACTTTTTCCTTCCTTCCTTCCTTCCTTCCTTCCTTCCTTCCTTCCTTCCTTCCTTCCTTTCCATTATTAAACTTAGCTAACGGACTAAGCTCATGATGCATGTTTGGGTTAGCTGGGATTTCGTCAATGGTAAATGATGTTTCGCTATGATGAAATGAGCTAATTATACAAATAGCCTGAATTACACTATACGATTACGAATTATTACATGCTAGACGTACTCATCAATGTGCCTGGTGGACGTCTGTCCTAAACGCTACTCCGATCACCTTAAGGACACCTTAAGAGTCTCTCTTAAGGTGTCCTTGGCCCGATACTTCCAGCTTTTTGCAAGACAGTAGCGGTGTGGCCGCTGAGCCGCTGAACGAGGCTGATTGACCCGCGCGTATGTGGTCTGATGCCGTGTGTTCTCAGAGAAAGTCAGTACCCCTTTCAAGAAGCTTGACTGCTGCGAACGTTAGTGGGTGCACATACTACCAACAGTGCTATGAGATGGATTCTGCCGAATTTTTTTAACACGAAGGTGTTTTATGTCGGGGTCCACCATCAACTTCCTGTGACGGATGCGACGTTGGCGTCAACACGTAAAATATGATTTCCCTTGACAGGGATGGCGCCGCCATCTAGGAGCGGTGAAGCGAAGTGCTGCATCATGGCACTAAGGAACGCCGATAGTCAGTGTTTCGGTAGTCTCAGCGCAGCGCAGTCTCCAACGCGGTGTAGCCTGGTGTAGGCGGTGTAGGCCTTCTACTAGGTTTCCACATGTGGTTTGTCTTTCGCAACCGATAAGCTTGTGACGCCTTGTTGCCTACGGAGTGCAGCTTCATCGTGCATAAGCAGTTTTCTTCTATAATCTCCTCAATACCTCAATACTGTGTAATCCATCGGGATGGTGCTTAAGGACGAGCCATCAGTCGATAATATATATTTTTTCAGTGATATTAAATATGTTTCGGCTGTTTGCCCTGCTTCTCGCAATCGTCGATTCTTCTGAAAATGCAAGAAACTAACAGTCCCCGAGATGCATAAGCAACAAGAACATTCACAGCTATAGGACGATATAAAGGACGACGACGAAGCGCCTTCTTGACAGAGCGCTTCTATCTGTGTTGTCTGGTTATTTGGCGAAATCTTCGGTATCTTCTGGCGCCTTGGCTCCCTGTCTTGTGGCCATGGACGCGGAGCCTTTCAGAGGCCCTCCTGACCAGAAGTTATCACGGCTGCTCTTCGCGAGCAAAAGAGGAAGCTTGCTCAGCGACACCGAAGACACTGAGCTGTACTCCGTGTCAGGTGAACAGTCATCGGATGACAACTTCATCGCTATACGCAGAAAGAGGGCGAAAATGAGGAATGTCAACGCGAATGCATCAACGCAAGAAAGCACCGTGACTCTGAAGTCAAAGCCTGAACGTTGGCCTCACGCCATTGTCTTCGTGCCCGAGGAATCCTCAAGCAACTTCCGATTGTTGAACAGGGCAGCACTATCTCTTTTCTTGGAAGGGGTCGTGGCAAATGAAATTAAGGACATCCGTATAAATGCGCAGGAAAATGTCCTCGCAATCAATCTTTTCCACGGGAATGCGCTGGAAAAACTGCAACGAATCACGCAGCTAGGAAGCATCAAAGTGCATTCCTGTATCCTGATGGACGATGCATCCACAGCGGGTGTGATCTATGACATTTGTGTCGCTATTCCTAACGCGGACTTGCTTATCCTCGTCAAACCAGCAAGAGAGGGTGTTGTCATCACGCATGTGAGCCGCCCTAGAACCACGCGCTGTGTCAAACTGATTTTCAAAGGAGATTGCATATCATCTCACGTGAAAGTCGATCACTTCCGACACTCCATATGGCCATTCGAACAAAAGGCTCTCAATGCCATCAGTGATTTAGGCTTAGACATCTCAAGGGGGTGTGTCCAAACTCGTTACTGGGTCCCCGGTGCGCTGAACCTCATGCGGAAGACACTTGCCGGGTTACTGTCCTGAAGTGCGGCGACTGTTGTCAGCAACTGTCAGAGACACGAAAGGAGAGCGACCCTTCCATTCTGGCACCCGCATTCTCCAGACAAGCGGCAAAAGGCCTGAACAGCACAAGAAAGTCAGCTGAAACGAATCTTTCTCCAGAAGAATGGCCGGCGCTTCCGAGCCAGCAACTTCCCAAAGAACCATAGATTGTCAAGCCAGCTCGGTAGCCTACTCCTGCTGCTGATGACAACTCCAAAGCAGATCTTCACGTAATTTCAATGCTTCGTCACCTCATAGATGCCATTCGAGTGATTTTATCGAACCTTGGAACCACACCTGCTCAAAGCGCACTGAAAATACTGGACGCTCTACGTAAGCCCAGTGCTTGAATATCTCGTATAGAGACATGGCCAACCATCATCCATCCTTTCAAGAAGTCAAGGCAGCGTCAATCATCCAGTGGAAATATTATTATTTGTTTTGAACACATATACACATATACACAGTTAACAGGAAATGGAAAGCGAGGAGCAGGCTGGCAACTGCCACCGGAAGGGGCACAACGCCTGCCTACTCTTCTGAAGGGAGGTGACAGCAACACAGAAATGGAAGTGGAATGCAAGAGGACTAAAGTCACGCATTTTAGCCTTTCACCAGTTTATACATACTAATATGTTCCGAATCAGTGAGCCTAACGTATCAAAATCAGTCAGATTATCGGATATGAAGCTTTTATACCCGCAACATCTGATGTATACAGCAAAATCATCGTTCTTATTGGTCGAGAACTCACCCATTTTCCCCAGCTGATTCCGCCTGACGATGACAATCAATGTTTGCCTAACAGTTAAAAAGGGCAAACTCATGCTTACACTTGTAGGCGTTTATATATCGCCTTTGATTCCAAAAAATTAACAAACATCTTATGGGTCATAATAGGAGATCTTAATGCGTACCATATGGCATGGGGAAGCACAAGGAGAAATGCAAGAGGACAAAGACTAGCAACTTCGCCTGCAATCACGGCCTTTTACACCTGAATGACGGCAGCCCAACGTTCCTACGAGGCGTGAATTATGACAGCTGTCTTGACCTAGCTTTCGTCTCCATCTCTTTCACAAGATGCGTTAAATGGTATTTGGTTATCGAGACCCACGGGAGTGATCACATTTCCACGTACCTTATCATCAAAGAGATGTCCTTGTCCTTCCCACGGAACAACACTCGATTAATTGATTGGAATAATTTTACCTCTGCAATGGAAGATGCTAGCCGAGAGGGCTTGTCCTCTGGACTAGCAGAAACAATCCAGTGTGCGATGCGAGACTCAACGAGCACGCTCACGGTTTCATCTAAGCACGCGGATTTGGATATAGAGTTGAAGCGGCTTCGTGCACTCCGTCGCCATGTGGAGCGGCGATACCGGCGCACAAAATCCAACCATGACCTTAGGACAGCCACACAATTACAAAATAAAATCCAGCATCGCATGTATAGATTAGCATCTTGACGTTAGACAACGTTTTGCCAGTCACTAGACCCCCGGAAGCCACTTTCCCACATCTGGAGAACCGTACGTGGTCTGCGTTCCCTCCCTGAACAACGCTTCCCATTCAAAGCACTGGCGCTCTTCCTGAAGCGGCTGGATGTTGAGGTTGCAGAACACTTTTGTACAAGGATCGCTGGCCAAGCAACTGGTCCAGGCTCTCCTGTCCCCAGTGACATCCCTGCTTCGCATGATGCCGCATGGATCTTTCTTTCACAATGGATGAACCTGAGGCGGCTATTGCTATATGTAGGCGTTCTTCATCCCCAGGACCAGACGGAATATCATACCGTGCCTTATATATTGTGCAACTTGAGTGAATGCGCCCGGAGAGAACTGTTATATCTCTACAACGTATCCTGGCAAGATGGCATATGGTTCCCGAAGAATGGAAAACAAACCACTGCGTCCCTCTCCTGAAGCACGGCAAGTCTGCGCTTGAATTACCTCATACCACCCAGTAGCGCTTTCCAACTGTGTGGAAAAGATAATTGAAGAAATGATCCTTGCATGCTCGGAGGTGTACCTGGAATGCTACAACATATTGCCAAATCGCATGACTGGTTTTCGTCGAGACCGCTCATCAATAGACAGTGTTGTTGATCTCGCTACATATGTCCAGCATCAAAAGTCAAGTAAAAGATTATCTGTAGCTTTGTTCTTTGATGTCAAGGGGGCATACGATAACGTATGTCCCGAGGCTTTTCTCGATGCTCTTGAGATGGTTGGCCTTGGGGGCCGAGTTGTTTAATGAATCTCTAATTACTTATTTATAAGATCGTTATTTGTGTGTACCGGCGATGGCCAAACCGCACGACACTACACCTACCGAGGTGTTCCTCTAGGCGGAGTGCTACGCCCCACCCCATTAAACTTCACACTCATTGGTCGCGTTGAACATCTGCCAGCAGCGATCAAGACATCAATCTACGCAAACGACATATGTGTATGGACTTCAGGCGTGAGCCGCCCTCAGATGTGTGCAAGACTTCAAAAAGGCACTACTTTGACAGCTGTGTACCTCCGCAACCAAGGTCTTGAAACATGGTCAGACAAATGTGCACTAGTTACATTCACTGGCAAGCCCATGACACCCTATGCTATTTCTATAAATGGTCAGACAATTTCTTATGAGAAGACTCACAGATTTCTAGGCATAATCATTGACCGAGATTTCTCATGGAGCCCGCACGTTACCTACTTGAGACAGCGCCTGACAGCAATTTCCCAGCTTTTCAAGTTTCTTGGCGGAAAGACTTGGAGAAGGCCAATGCATACAGTGTTGGAATTGTAGAGGACTCTCATTCTGGGCTTTTTGAGATACAGTTTGCCCATACTGAGCAACACTTGCAGGACAAGTCTTCGTGTTCTACAGGCTATTCAAGCTCGGGCTCTCAGAGTTTGTCTTGGTTTGCCTAAATGCGCATAAATCGTTGCGACTATTGCCAATCGCCCGAGACCAACCAAGGACAAGTCTTCGTGTTCTACAGGCTATTCAAGCTCGGGCTCTCAGAGTTTGTCTTGGTTTGCCTAAATGCGCATAAATCGTTGCGACTATTGCCAATCGCCCGAGACCAACCAAGGACAAGTCTTCGTGTTATACAGGCTATTCAAGCTCGGGCTCTCAGAGTTTGTCTTGGTTTGCCTAAATGCGCATAAATCGTGGCGACTATTGCCAATCGCCCGAGACCAACCAATACAAACACATTGCGGTGGAAGTGCTGAAAGTGCGCATCAGGCCCTTTGTTCGAGCCCGTTCCCATCATCTTGCAACACTGCCCTCAGAAAGGCCGCAGGCATCACTTTGTATTATGATTTCTGACAATTACACCCACCTTCCATCAGGCTTCACCCCCGCAACTAAGGCATCGATTCTTCCACGGTGTTTGGCTCAACCTGCAGCACACCTCACTATACACCAGGAATCAGAAAAAAAATCTGAGCTATCATCACCTGCTCTTAAACAACTAACTATGCTCCTTTTGCATGAGAGGTACACCGACCACGCACATATTAATACAGATAGATCAACAGCTCTGCAGTGTTCCTCTGGAGCCGTGGTTTTCCCAGCGAGGGCCACCACCATCAGTTTCAAGACGCCTCACCAAACGGCATCGATGGCTACGGAACGTGCGGCTCTTCATGCTGCACTTCGTTTCGCCAGCTAAGCACAATCTCGAAGATGGTCTATATTCAGTGCCTCGAAGGAAGCACTGCAGTCTTTACTATCATCCCTGCGGCGGGGACCACATGAACAACTGGTATTCGAGATTGGAGAATTAATACATACCTTGGCTGAGAAAGGACCCCACGTGACATTTCAGTGGCTTCCAGTAACTCGGATAAGCACGCCGATAACACTGCTCGGTCGGCTCTTCATGGCGACAAAGAGGAGTCGATACCGTTATCAAGGACAGATACCACTAGAAAACTTCGAATGCTCACTCAGGATATCACGTTCTCCATGCCGAACACACGTTTTTAAAGCAACCGGCTGCACCACCTAGACCCTTCCCTTCGCCTTCGCATCCCAGCTCGACTGTGCCGACGCGAAAGTGCCCTGCTTTGTTGAATATGGCTAGGAGTGGCCTTTACGAAGTATTTTGCTTTCCGAATCGAATGGGCCGAGACACCTCGTGTGATGACTGTGATAGCGAGGAGACTATTCAACACCTTCGCTGTGACTGTCCTCGCTACAATTTACAGAGATGATCGCTCGCAATCGCGACAGCGCGCTATGACAAAAAAAAAAAAACGTTAACAGAGGAAGCCATTGTAGAATGCCGACATCACAAGCCATCGCAGCTGAGGGCGACAAAAGCTCTTGCAGTTTTTAAAGGCAACAGAACTGGACAAGTGGCTGTAGCCCAAACTGATGTTTACAGTGCTACACATACTACTGTGCTGTGCAGCAGTGAATGTATGCAGTGACAGTGACCGACTGTGACTGCGCATTTGTGCTCGCTTTCTTTCTCTATTTCTTCTTTTTTGTTACTTTACCTCCCCTCTCTCCCAAGCGTAGGGTAGCAAACCGGATCTTCCCTTCTGGTTAACATCCCTGCCTTCCCCTTTCTTCTGTCTCTCTTCACAGCTATTTATGCATTAAGGTCTGCCCACTTAGCTACACTCTAGTTACGTTAGCTTATCGGTCAGTGAATTAGCCATTTGGATAAGGAAAATATAGAATTAACGAAAATTTTGCTCCCGAAGTGCATTGGGGCTTTGCGCTTCAACGAAAGTGCAGTCTATTTCATTCGTTTCATGTACTCGGAACAAAATTAGCAGCGAAACGACACCTTTTTAATTCCTGTGCGGGAGACGTTCTCTGTTTATTAAACTATCATGACTGAATGCACACTATACTGCGATTACACGTACGTACGTGACCCCAGCAGCTGTCTCCTCTTGTTAACAAAATACGCCCTGCCGGACGCGAAATCTTCCCTAAGCAGCATGGGAATGCGGCGACATCACAAATGTACGAGTACGAAAGGACACTCAATCATTCATAGCTCATTCACGCTAGTAACAGTTCATATCACATTCCTATGCGAACTAAACATCTTTTTTCATAACTGAATAGCCTAATTTGCAAAAATACTCATTCATCTGTGACACACAACTATTGGTTAACCAAAAGTCGCTATTTACAGAACACGCGACACGCGAACACTTAGTCGTACTGCGTAAGCTGATATTGCATACTGTCGGAGGACACTTTTTCAGGTGTACCACGCCACACTTTGCTTCATATATGCAATATATTATCGTATACAGTCAATACAGTTAGCGCACGCCCATTTCCCATTTGATGCGACTCAGGCATTCGGCTGCACTCAAAAGGCATCGTATGGCGTCGTGCGGCATCACTCTATGACGTCGTAGAGTTACTGCATAGGCTCCCTTTAGGGATGGAATCTCGTATACTAAATATATGGCGGCGGAGCTTGTAGCGCCATCTGTTTTGCGTTCCGCCAACTAACCGCTGTAAAGCGTTTATGATTAGCTGTGGCGTTCAAGAACATCTCCGGGTTGCGCATATAGAGATGGCTGATACTTCAGCCTGTGAACACACAGTTTACCACGAAACCATCGACAATATTTTCTGCCTCTGCCTCGAATACTCTGTGCGAGTCGTTGTTTAATGTGCTCAGCTTGACAGAAGACCATGCTGGAACAAGCGATTCTACATCGAGATGACTTATCACTGCATTGTGAAGCTTTAGAAACACCAGTTTACATTTCTGCGATTTACTGTGCCACGTGAACGCCTTTAAAGGGACACTAAAGGTTAACAATAAATCAGATTAAAGCAGTGTATTCCTTAAAAAATCAATTTTTCTTAATTTCTCGCTAATATATGTTGATTATTAGAAGTGAAAATTAACTTCTATGCTTCATTTTCTTTTTCAGTTTCACGTTGCTACGTCAATGTAGCGTGATGGATATCAAAATTTTTTTTGTATTTGTTTGTGTTTTAGCCGCGTCAGCCCAGTGAAAGTGTTCGAAACTATAGTCCACTTTCTGGCCATGCAACCTCTCTGCCAGTCAATAAACTTTTTGCTATGTTCAATCCCTGTCTCCTACAGATTACAATGCAGTCCATCTTTAGCGATAAACAATTAATTATAGGTTACTGGCAGACACCGTCAAAACACATGACGTCACGGCGAGTTGGTGCGGGAAATTCAAGGTTGCCGCGCCACCCGCCTTTCCTTATTGAGCCTTTTCTGGCTTGCCGAACCTCTTCTCGACGTTAAAGTGAGTGGCGTTTTCGTTAGTGTAGAAGCGTAATTAACTGATACAGGTGAAATCATTTTCCCCTTTAGTGTCCCTTTAACACTTCAAATTTTCGTATTTTCTATCAGGTGTGTCGTTCTCCTCCTTTCTTTTCCTCTTGTGATTCTAACACTTTTTCCTCCATTCCACCATGCCGGCTAGAATCCGCATGTCCCCGTCTGTCTAGCTTATCTGCTGTTGCTGGATCTTTCTCTCTACCGCTTTCCGAAGCAGTCATCTTTGGCTCGCAGCCAGACCGATGACGTACTTGTCAAGGGATAAGAGCCATTGTGGACTTTCGAAGAGGAGCAGTCTAGGTGAGCGGCTGTGTAGACAAGCTACAGTGACCGCGTACGTTGACCTGCTCCATCAAAGCGTTCACCGCCTTATTTCCCGTTCCTTTTTTTATTCACAAAATATCCGTCCTTCTGAAGCCGAATTAGCCAGCCAGTTTGCGATAATTGACCGACGTCGCAGCTCTTGTCCAAAAATTTGTCTCATTCATAAGGAAAGCCTAAGAGAACGCAAGGCTGCCAAGACAAGGGGATGTCTACTCCTTCGCTGTCAGATTCTTTGCACGATGATTCGAGGTGCTTCTCTGCAGTAAGCTGGGTCAGCGGACTATGCCTGTAGATCACTATTTACTTACACGTGCATTTCTTTGTGACGCTAGAAACATAATTTTTTCAGTCATGGCAAATGTAACTCCTACATTCAGTAGCGATAGGAGGCGAGGCGCCTGTGGTTCTATTCACGCCGACTTGCTGTGATATGGGAAGGCTTATAGCAAGTGGACGTCCCCTCTCAGATTCACAATGTGTAAAGCATTAATAAGTTTACTTCAAATCTCAATAATCTCAAGACAGGACGCTTGAAGCTCTGGAAGCAACGAGAGAAATATACTAAGGTATGCATTTCGAGCAATGAAAGGTGACCGGGAAGCGCTATGAGCGGGCTGGGATCCTTCGCAGCCAGGTCCGTTGCCAGAGGCGAGGTGCTGTATTTATTTTCGCACTCTTTTTATAGCGCTTATGTCTCGACAAGGGTTGTGGAATTCATGCCACGTATCTGGCATGGCGCACCTTTCTTTCGATCCATCAGCGCTCGGAGTGTCAATGTGTGGTTAACTCACCTAGAGGCAGGACTTAGTACCTATTACGGCACGTGACTATAAAGTAAATTGAAACATTGTTTAGAAACCATGTCTATGCATTTTTATTATAACTATATATTTTCCTTCTATAGACCACCTCTGTCTAGTTGAAAATGCTTTTCGCTTGACGAGCCGGCAAGACGGGACCGAATCACAAATGGAAAATCGGGAAGTTCTCGCAATTGGTTACATCGCATGAACAAAAAAAAAAAAAAATAAAAGGATGATTTAGAATCAAGACCCTAGCACTGCAGGTCTCTTAGCAGTGTGCTTCTCCCGCCGTAGTTGCTCAGTGGCTATGGTGTTGGGCTGCTGAGCACGAGGTCGCGGGATCGAATCCTGGCCACGGCGGCCGCATTTCGATGGGGGCGAAATGCGAAAACACCCGTGTACTTAGATTTAGGTCCACGTTAAAGAACCCCAGGTGGTCGAAATTTCCGGAGTACCCCACTACGGCGTGCCTCATAATCAGAAAGTGGTTTTGGCACGTAAAACCCCATAATTTATTTTTTTAATTTAGCAGTGTGCTTCAACAAAAGTGCGCACTGAGGAAGGCACATGAAATGCTATTCGGCGTTAATCCACCCAGTCGGCTTAATACATTAGGCTTTCAGTGAGGAAAACTTCGCTACCGATTCTAAAAGAAGGCGCAGCGGACACAGCAGCGTTCGTTCCTCCGCCTCACAGCTCGTCCGCTGAGGCGCGACGAACTTCGCCGCAGCGGCTAGCGCCATGCCTCAACTGATCAGGAAGGCAAGAGGCACCCCGTGGTGGCTTCATTCATCGAGCCCCTTCAGCGGCTTTCCCGCCAGACGCCCGCGTCCCGCCATCTTTCAACCGACGCGTGTCCCACAGTACCGAGCGTTGGAGCGAAGAAGAAAAGCTACCCAGCCGCGCCCAACCCGCCGACGTCCACGTAGCAGCGGCGGCGGCAGGCGCGGGCGAGCGCACGCGCTCGGCGCGCCGGTGTGTTGTCTGTTTGAGCGAAGCCCCCGCGGACCCGTAGTAGGGAGCGCGAGAAGAGCTGGTGGCGGGGGCAAGCTGGCGTGTTGTCGCAAGATGGCGTCGTCCAGCCCCGACCACCGCGCTCGTCGCCGACGAGCACCGGCCGCTTACCGCGAGCTACAGGTGTTGGCCAGACGGTCCCCGGGCGTGGCGACGTGCAGCTGCCTCCTGTGGGGAAGAAGGGGGCCCCGGTGCGTGACATTGAAGCCGCTGCTGCTCAACGGACGTCCCCGCCGCCGAGGGGAGAGGGGGGACGGCGTCCTCAAGCGAGGGGGCGCACGACCGCCGCCGCCGGGTCGACCCTAGCGGGCGCCGCGAGAACTAGACCTCTCCTCCAGCAGAACCCAACATGGCGCACACGTCGTCCGCTGGCAAGACGGCACGACTGAGCCTGCGAAGCAATGGACACCAAGTCGACTCAGACGCCATGGACGACCGGTGAGTGAGCGACTTGGACGCTTATAACCTGATTGCAAGCGGGACTTGGCAGCATGCGCGCGCGTGTAGCAGCGTCAAATGCGAAGCGTTTGCTTTATCCCCCAGCCGTGACGCCTCGTGGGAGTCGCCTCCACAGCTGTCGTCGCAGTGCCGTGCGCGTCTTCACGACCTCTCATAGTCGAGGTCGTCGCATACACTTTGAGCCTGTTTTAATCGCCGGCAGAAGAGTACGTAAGCGGAGAAAGCAAAATTCTGCGTCAGTTGGCTTCGTCACTGCTTCCATGTCTTGGCGGCGGAGGCACCCCTCCGGCCGCCGCCGCTGTCCGGTCGATGCCGTCGCTCGTCGGCTGCACGGGTGAACCTTCGGGCCTTGTCGCGCGCTCAGCCCGTCGCTGCCTTCCTCCGCTCGCGCTCTCGGGAAAGGGAAAGCTCCGGCGGTGTGCCTGGCTTGGCGCGCTGGCTCGTCGCACGGGCTGGCCCGGCTGGGCGTTCTTTTCCTTTGCTGCACGCTTGTTGCTGCCGCCGCGTCGTGGGTGGAGTTGTCGCTCGGCGCGGTCTGCCGAGCGGCGCGCGCGCGAGCCGGGGCTTCGCAGCTGCAGCAGGATGGGCCGCGCCTTCGTGGACTCGCGGGGTTCGCGTGCGCGTCTGCAGTGCAGCGTTCGCTGCTCCTTAGGCGCTCGCGCTCGCTTTGAGCAGTTCGTAATATATGGTTCTCGTAGCTGCGACACCTAGACGTGCGGCCCGAACACCAGAGGGACGCTCGCGGGAATGCGCTGCTTTTTGCCTCTTCAGCATGACATTTCTACCTTTCTTTCCCTTTCGGTCTCACGTTTTGCCGTTCTCAGGAACATGGTGTGCTGCAGTCTCAGGGGAAGTTGCGAGAGCTGGAGAGGCCCCATTCGATGTATTCCTTGATTAGGCGGCACAACTTAAAATTGTTTTCTCTCCCTCATTTGGCCCCTTCCCTCATTTCTTAAAGCGAAGATTTCTTTGCATCTTCCGTCGACTTTTCCACTCTGCCCCTGCTGTCGCTGTCTTTCACGCCCCATCAGGAGAGGATTCAGAGCGTGTATATATGTGGCAGGAGCGAGACAGAGAAGGAAACGCTACGCGAGAAACTTATTTGGACTTTTCCACAGCGCCGTCGCAGTGCCCTGGGCATCGCCACAGTATCTTCTCGATTGTTGTAATTCTCCGTGGCCCCCCACAAACGCGTTGCAGAAGCTGTCGCGCTTTCCTTTGTACTAACGTGCTTCAGTCCAGAGGGGAGGTAGAAAGAATGGTAGAGAGACGGTAGGAAGAGAATGGGCAGAACAAGTAGAAGCAACGCAGTCACGAAACGAGTGAATAACAGCCTTGTCACTCTTCGCTCGCAGCTCGCATACATGGAGGGAGGGAGGGGGAGGGAAAAGACGACCTAGGAAGTCAACGAAACGCTACTACTAGTCACAACAGCGGTTGCGGGCAAACATGACAAATTCAAGTTCAGGGAACGGTATCGTGCGCTTCTACTCTTTTTCTGAAAAATAACCACTGTGGAAATTTGTCAAGCGGACAAGAGACGCAGGGCGTGCGGATGCAAAGCCGCATAAAAACACCGTAGCGTATAGGCGTTACTACGGAAGCGGCCGCACGTCAAATCAACACTTCTCTGCCTGCTGCGGTAGCATTGCGTCTATGGCGTTGCTCGCGGTCGTTCGTTCTATCACGACCGCGGCAGCCGCATTTCGACGGGGGGCGAAATACAAAAACGCTTGTGTGTTTAGATTTAGGTGCACATTAAAGAAGAACCCCAAGGGGTCGAAATTAATCCGGAGTGCGCCACTACGACGTGCCTGGTAATATTGTGGTTTCTGCACGCACAGCATTATAATTCAATTAATGTTTACTTATGCCACGAGGCAATGGCATTGCTAACCTTCTCGGAGGTTATGAACAGTGGCTCTCAACAACGCCTCAAACAAACACGTCTCGCTGTGTGTTCTGTCTACTACAACGACAAGCAGCAAGGGTGCACGCAAGGTAACTTTTAAGACCAACTCACCATTCTCGTATCATACTAAACGTTGAAGAAGCGAAACATTCGCCGTCGACATCACCGCTAATGATCGTCAATCAAAGCACACAGCACAGAAAGCTTCGCTTACATCGATTCGCACAGTGCGTGGGATCCGCATAACTTTTTCTCCCCCTCTTCTATATATTCGTAAACCATCAGTGATTCATTTGAAGGACGTCAGCCTTTTCTGCTCACTTATAACAGCTTTGTCGAGTCGAAATCAATTAGAAAATGCACGATACATGGTAAGCGCTCTGTTTATGGTCGTGTCGCTATTTAGCTTTCATGCGGACTTCCGAGAAACAACAAGAGTTTTTTTTTTTATTATTGTTTATGTAGACTCCCCGATAGCGCGTTTCTTCGAACATCGACTGTTAAAGGAAACCTTCCGTTACGACTGCGACTGCTCTTCGATTATGTAGCAACTCCGTTGAGCCTCACTGAAAACGGGCAGAAACTGGCTTGTCGGCGCTTGTATTTGGAGTTACAAGCAGTGTTTTCTTTTATTCCCTAGGAATTTCAACCAATGTTGCGTCTGGTCAATGACCTGCATCATAGCGGGGATTTTTTCTTGAAAAGGCAATTGGACTTTTAAGTAGAAACTCGGTGAATGATGTAGTTCTTTCAGGACGCCGTGAAAATATGCATATCATGTTTACGAGCGCTTCTAGCCGCAATAACAACGTATCTGTGAAAAGGGGAAAAAAGGAGTCACTTGAACCTTTTTTCAAAGAAGGCTCCTTTTTTTATCGGGAGGGCATGCCTTTTGTTGCAGAGATGTGATTTTCATGCTGACTTGTCTGAACTATAGCCTCACCACCACACTGTTAGTTTACTTAAGGAATTCCACCGATATTTTGCCTGAGAAGTAAGTACATATATTCCATGCTAAACGGCGTGCGTAACGATACCACAGCTACGAGCCATGCCATGCACTGAGAGAATTCAACATGTACTCGCGTTGTGCTCATTCTGGGCTTGCGAATCCATATTTGGCCAAGAGCAGTCACGAAAAGAATTCGTGGCTACAACTGTCCATATGAGAAGCACATGAGAATGCAGCACACGTCGCTTTAATCAGATTACGTTAATTTCTCGATTGCGTGTTCAGAACGTCGTTCTTCAACCTTCTCCTTGCACCCCCGGAAGTTTCCCGCGCCCTGCACGAGCGTCCTTCATCATCTGGTTTCGTCGCCGGGAACGGAAATCACTGCATGCATACCTGTCATGGCACGCTAAAATGTGGTTTCCCTCCTATGTAGCGCTGACGACCTCCCGCCACCGAGAGCATGTCGGTGGCCAATGGTCTCGCTCTACACCCCAGTCTGGCCCCGTGAATAGGCGCAGGCGCATAATCCCTTTCTGCACTTAGGCTTTGTCCTGCTTGGCCTAATGGCCTGAGAAATTTTCCAGGTGATGCCTAAACGGACCCCTAACGACATCCGTCCGGCTACCTATATACGATGACTAGGCTTACACTATTCGCCGAGTACCTCCGTTCCGCCACTCGCTAAGAGTGGGCTCCAATTCTGGCCAGCATGGGAGACAGTCTACGTAGACAGCCGAGACAGCTTCGAGGCCATGTAATGGAACACATTTCTAGCCGCCTGGAAGACGTACGGAAGACACTTCTGCGACGTGACGCCATCTCGCGGCGATAAGAACATGTTGAGAAAAGCAAACATTATTTCTGTATTTTAAGCATTTGCGCCTGCAAACCTGAGAAAACACGCTGCAGCTCACATTAAGGGCGTAGAATAGCATGTCTACGTTTTCTTGTTCGCAGACGTCGTCTTTCCAACGTCCTGCTCAGCCGCCACCTTGTTTGGACAGGAAAGTTGCCTGCATCGTTTTAAAGCGAAGCTTGCTTTTCCTCTTCCTTCGACTTTTCCACTGCTGCTGCTGACTGAATCGGGGGGAGGGGGGGGGGGGTTAAAGCGTGTGCATACATGAGAAGAGCGAGTCGTTCTTTGACGTCTTCGTGAGAATCGGAACGAGACTTAAGATGGCCGCAGTCCACTTAGCCGTTTACAGCGAGTATTCGAACACAGCCTAAGAAAGGAAAGGCGACGCTAGAAACTCGTTTCACCCCACCGCGTCGAATGTTCACAATGCCCTCTGGAGCTCCCTGGCCGTCGCCACCTTAGCCTCTTGACAGCTGTAATAATCCGTGACTCCCCTCAGAAGCATTGCAGAAACTGCAGCGCTTCCCTTTCTTCTAAGGTGCGAGTCCAGAGGGGACGTAGGTAGAACTGTAGGGAGGAGATCAGGCAGTTCCCATACAAGGGAGGGTGGGGGGGGGGGGAGGGAGATGACGTGAGAAGGCATGCAAACGCTACTTCTATACGACAGTGGTTTCGGGAAAACTGGATTTCAGTTCAAGATACGGTACAGTACGTTGCGGCTCTTTCTGAAAAATTTACACCATGCAAATATGTCAAGCGTTTGTCGATCCGAGTGGTAGTGGCCGCATTTGAGAGAGCTCGTTTAGCCGTAGCTGGTATAATCCATGAAACTGAAACATGTGCTTATTAGGAGTTATGAGGCTTACAAGTGTGTCATCTCTTTTTTTTCCAGTAATTTAATTGTTTAATTATTGCACCCCCGCGTCGACACGTATGGTTCTGAAATGTCGTCGAGAGACTCGGGCAGCAAAACAGACGGATGCCAATTCGCGCCCACCACCTTTCACCACAGCAGGGCCCACTACGAAGTAGGAGCGAGCATGATAGCATTAGACCGTGAGACCCTCCACTACCCGTATCGATAGTTAAACATGTAAGCTTTGGTATAATGCGTTAGTAAATGTCACTTATGTATTTGGTTACGTCCATTTCTGTACCCTATATAGCGCCCATACACCCTCAGCAGCACGCACAAGAGGTTTCACGTCGCACCTCACTGCGACTGCGTGCCCGATAAAGCCTGCCCGATTTTTTTTCTTTGTTGTCTGTTAAACCACGATCGCACGCATACTTCTGTCGTGCCTTGGAAACGTTTGGCACGTGTGTAATGTGCCTGCTTCTCACATTCTTCCCTAAAGACAGCGAGCGCGTTGAGACGCTATGTTAAACTGCACCCACCACCTTCAGCATCGGCCCACATTCCCCAGTTCTTTATTTGTAGCACCTAACGCTACGTATAAGGTGCACGACATTGCACCGCCTTCATGATCGGCACTGGTCGAACAGGTTCTAACGCTTTTTCGCCAGAGTGCAAAGGCCGTGTTAAAGCACATGACATAAACATATAGGTACGTACGAATACGATTGTTTAGATTTTAGTCGCAGAGAACGTCACAATTCGTGTATCTCTCACTTATGCCATTTCAGTGCCAGTGTAGAACTGAACAATGGACATGTCGTAAACTCGCGTGCTGCTATAGCTGTTCTCTCATGATTTTTGTGTCTTCAAAAGTAAGCGCTGCGAGCGTAATGGTGCCTGAATCTAAATCCTCCGAGCTTCTCGAACAGCTTTAGCGTTTGTTGAATGAAATGACGGCATGGACGTATCGAAGAATAAATTTAAGCACCGCATTGTTTGACGATGGGGATGATAGTTCCCCTTGTTACACTGAAGTCGAACTAACGCTTTTGTAGATGTGAAGCACAACGAGTATAAAAGAAATGACGGATGGTTTTACTTCCCATAATGAAAGTAATATGACCTCAGTACCACCAGCAATCCCACGGTTGCAGCAGAATCCATTGGCCAAGTGTAGCGCACTATACCCGCTCTGCTGGAGGAGAACAGTTGTAATGTATTTCCGTCGTGCACAATGTGGCGAGCCTCAGCTCCTTCACTTCAATATCTCGTGCATGGATAGCACTACATTTATTTATTTATTTATTTATTTATTTATTTATTTATTTATTTATTTGTAGTATGACGCACCAAATAAAGCTGTCACTGCACAGCTTCTTTAAAAATTTTCGAGAAACAGAAACAAAGGTTAATTAAGAAGAAACCTCTTCTTGTTGGTAAAGTAAATGACATTTAGAAAATACATTGCTTGTAGTGGTTACTAGTTGCAACTTAAATATCAGTAAAGTGTGCAGAATAAGAAACCATGTTTTATATTATTCTTTCAGACAATTGCGGTATCCTTTTTTTACCTTTTCTCTTTTCTTTTTGAAGGCATGTGCAATATTTAAAGGCGTTTGATTCCCAACATTTCTCTTGTGCATTTTCTTTTTCCAGGTCCTCCTCACCGGATCAGGAGTCGTATTCCCGCTCGAAATACGAGAAACCCTCCAGGAGCTCGAGGAAGTTGGACACTGAGTAAGTGACGCATAACCGATAGACCAAGCGGCTATTTTGAAAACACTGGACAACTGATACGAACGTTTTGTCGTTGTCTCATACAACCGAGCGTCAAGTTTACGTCGTCACGCAACGAATCTATAGGCACGCGTAGGCGACACTTGTAATATTTCGAAGGGACATATTCTCAGATGATCACTTTCGGCGACACACCATCCCTTTCGCGTGACGTAGGGCTCAACCAGCCAATCAGCTTATCCGGTTTCGCTCAACCAACCAATAAGCGCGCGCTTAAAGAAAGATCGCCGCAAGTGACCGTTCGACAATACGTCCCCAGGTTAGCTGTGACGCTGGGCTTACAGCGGTACGGTAAGACAAAGTCAGACGCTTGCCGTAATCAAGCCATGCAGTTACCGCCCAGTAATGCCTAAGATAGAGGCACGATTGTATTTCACTTGATATCGTCTGTGGTCGGTTCAATATGTTACCGCAATGCGGTGCAATGGCGTACGACGCTGCCATGTCGCGGTGACCGAGAGAATTGTAGATCTTAAATGCGCAACCTCGAGTGCGCTCGCACTTGATACTGCTGTCCAGCTACGGTTCCAATTCCCTTTTGTCACCAGGTTATGGCGCTGTGTCTCATGATTTATGCTTTATGGATCCCTATGGCGATCAGCAGTTTCGTAAACACTATACTGCGCGTCGTCAAAATAAATACTCGTCTAATAAAATAGCCCGCGGGACGCTTGCATTGCTTGTCGCGCGCGGTCAAAGGCATGGATTGTTCGGCCCCGCATTGTTTGGTCGCGAGCTCTCCTCGGAAAGGTTCGTGACCGTTCGGCTACTGCGCACTCCCGGATGTTGCGGCGTGGTCCCGCAACTACGGCGGGTTGAGTCAACGCGCTGTTATTGCGGTAAATGCTCCTGTACATTCCTAGCTATAGTTTCAGTTTGGTCTTTGCTGTCAATGTTGACGCGGACGGTATAGCCGCAATTTAGTAATGATATAGAAAGGCGACCGCGTTTCCTTGCTTCGGATAAAATCACGAACACAGAACGAGTGAGTCCTCCCGACTTGCTTGTTAAAGTATTCTACCTGCAATTAGATGTTACTCTAACCACAGCCAAACGCAGAAAACACAAACAGTATATATATATGTATATATATATATATATATATATATATATATATATATATATATATATATATATATATATATATATATATATATATATATATATATATATATATTTGTTTTTTTTTTTTCGAACTCCCCCTTCCTCATGCAGCGCCTCATAATCAGGTCGTGGTTTTGGCACGTAAAACCCCAGAATGTAATTTAGTTTAGCAGCCAAAGGCGGAAGCTTTCCGTTCCCGTGGTAACCTGGTCTCCCCTCGCAGTGCCATTTGCCTCAGCATCTCGCCAAAGCAACATCCTTATCAATATTCGGTGATTGCGCGGAAGACGTTTCCCGTATACTGTCAAAGGTTCGAGCGTTCGCGCGCGTCATTTTGCACCCAATATAGGCGACGCGCAACGACGTATAGTTCTCGCTTGGCGAAGCTTCGCTGCCGCACCGCCGACGCCGTTTCCACAGCCTCCTTCCGTCCGCCTGTTATCTTGGGGCGCCGCGGAGCCGGCTTGTTCAGCAGGATGCGTGTTAGCGCGCGTCTTCTTATGCCATGCTGTGTCGCCGGTCGTGCTTCGAGAGCGTCGTCGGAAGCCCAGCCGTCGACTGCCGCTCGGATGTTGCGCTCACGTGCGTTATGCGGCCTGACTCACCGCCTCCCAGCGCTGACGCATAATCGTTATGAAAGTCTTGGTCGATATCTTAAGGCTTGTCTCCGTGTTCGCGGACACTCGTGATGCAAATAACAGGAGAAAGGCAGGGGGGTCAACCTGAACAGAAAATCCGGTTTCCTACCCTAGATGGAGGCGGGCAAAGTAGTAGAGAGAGAGAGACAAGACGGTATAGAGAAAATTAAAAAGAACAGTGGAGAGTCAGAGGGCACAGACACAGGTCACAACCGGCAACGATCACTGCACACTATCACAGCACAGGATCACACGCAGCAGACAGAACCCCGATTAAGGCGAAAGCTACTTTTGCAGGTTTCCGTAGGAAGCTTTTTCTGCCACCCGCCGTGGCAGTTCTGTTCTATTCGCAGCAGCGGCGTCCACGTTTCGATGGCAACGAAATGCAAAAAAGGAAAAAAAAAACAGAAAACAGAAAAAAAAGAACGTTTGTGGACTGAGATTTAGGTGCACGGTAAAGAACCTGAACTAGTCAAAATTAATCCAGAGACCTCCATTATACGGTGTCTCTCATATATATATATATATATATATATATATATATATATATATATATATATATATATATATATATATACCACATGACCTGCTTCCTACACTTCACACCCATACACTCTTTTCCACACTTTGACAGTCCTAATGCCAACGCTACGTTGAGTAAGCAGAAGGTTTAATTGAGCTGCAGCTCAATATGCGTGGACAGTTTCGAGCCGTTGTCGTGGCGGCGTGCTCGGTATCAGAAACGCAACCTGCGTAGGAGTCTCAAATTTTTGCGCTGAAACGTAAGTATCAATGATTATAAAACAAAGGTTACCTTCGTACACCTCACTCAATTATACAACTTTCTTGCTCAATATATTTTTAGCCAGTAATTCGAATTTTTGTTAGTTTTCACGTCGTATTTTACTGGCTCCACAATGGAGGCCAACTAGACATTTGTATACGCCTGCGGTGGTAAAGAGCAGCTAGCAGCGGAGTCTTCATGGGAGCTCGCGAAGTGGCCGTATACTGCTGCAGAACGTCAGTGACTAAGCATCCCTGAAAACAGTCGGCAAATAGAGCTTTAGTACTTCCGAAGGGTGTGAGAACTCGCTTCGCTATCTTTGATGCATCAGTTGCTCAGATTTGCGTACATCTGCGAAGGATTTTTCAACCATTACAGGCGAAATTCGTCCACTTCAGAGCTATCATAGCCTGTCCTAAATAACGTGGGCTGATCCCAAAGGCAGTGCAGTTTGAAAAGTGTGGACCGATCCCCGTGGCAGTACTGTCTTACACAGCGTGTCAATATAGCTGTCACGAGGGAAGAATGCGAGAAAAAGGGCACGTGACGGACGTGCCAGACGTTTCATAGCGACCCTGGCACGGGAGAAACAAGCGTGTGATCTGGGGCTAATGGCTAGAGCATTGGGCTGCTGTGCCGGAAGACCGAGTTTCGATCCCGCACATCGGCTACGCATTTCTTCGTAGCACTGTAGGCGTATTTCACCCGCTTTAGCGGTATCTAATAGAAAATGTGAGGTTTGTTGAGCGTACACGAGCGCGTCCCAGTGTGCGCGAAATCGCAAGCATGTAAGAAATACGAGGTACAGGAACATCACCTTGATAAACGAAAGTGTGCAAGGATAAATGAAAGCACTGATACATTAGCATACTTAGAGAGTTAGCGATGCAAAGTTCTGGCCTGGTCTTTTTCTTTGCTGATAGAACTGGCAATAGCAGGTCACGTTTACAACAGCAGTGGCTACTGAAGGACACCGTACATTTTCCATCTATCATCATGGCAACCGCATACTAAGCGCTTATAGTATACGTGAAGGGCTATCGGAACACGTCTAGTTGCGAACGCCAGAGAGCTATCATGCCTTGCGTTATGGTTCATATATATGCTGTGCTATGGTTCCTTGTTCTAAGTGTTCAGACGTCCATTGCTGCCACCTAGGAAATATAGTTGCGCTCTTAGGCGCTGTAGGACTCGGGGCATGAGGTAATGTCCATCGTTTGGAAGCCACGATTTCGATGGAAATATATAGTAATCAGGCGAATAGCCCAGCACGTGGTATGCACTTACTGTTGCACGATACGCGTCAACCGATGTTACGGAAAAGACTATTGCATAAAGCAGCAGATCGGCGCAATTGAAAGCAGGAATAGTTGCCTAACGCTCATGTGACAAAAGGAACGGAGCAGGGTACCACAGCGGCAAGGGAAGGGTTGGCGTCACCGTCACATAATGGAAAGTAATTACGGAGGCACGGGACGGGCAGTTTCGTAACAACATCCACGCGTGATGTCACTCTTCGTAGGCAACCCCATAACCGTTGCACGCCGTTTGATAAGCACAATAACCGTGCTAAGTTCGCGGAATGGTACTGTTTTTGCTTTTCTTCAGTACGCCAGAGTCTGAGGAGTGTAGTGCGTTGTTTTTCAACGCCGCGAAGGAGGCGACACACAGAAGAATTAAAATAAAATATAATAAATGTTCGGTTTTACGTGCCATAACCGTGATATCATAATGAGGAACGCCCTAGTGGGCGACTCCGGATTAATTTTGACCAGCCGGGCTTCTTTAACGTACGCGCACCGAACAACATGCCCGGGCGCTTTTTCATTTGGCCCCGTCGAAATGCGGTCGCCGTGCCGCTGTGTCCGGGATTCGATCCCGCGCCCTCGGGCTTTGCAGCGCAATGCCAAAGCCAGTACGCCACCACGACAGGTAACGTATGTCGAGCAGCATGCAACAAGCGAACGTGCGAGTCAGACACGCCTTCCGCTCCGACAGACGGGGTGTTTCATTCGGCGACGTGCCTGTAATCCCCAGAGCCAACGTGCCTTAAAGCATATCAGTGCTTTCTCAGTTTTGAGCGTCTCGCCGCCTTTCGCGCAGATAAGAAAGAGCCTTTCAGGTGCCCCTGCAGAAGTCGCCTAGAAACCAGAGAGAAGGAAGATCGAAGAACTCCCCCGACGGCACGTTCACGGCGCAGGGCGAGGCGAAGGCGGGAAGCGCGAGCTTCCTAGATTGCCGCAGATGCGCCGTGTCATTTCGAGCACTGAACAGGGTTTGCTGTCTTGCCCTCGGTACCGGTGACAAGCCGGCGACGTCGCGTCTTGGCTGCGTTTCACTCGCATGCAACTCGCTCTCGGGTGCTCAGGTGATCGCGGCCCGGTCGACATGCCGCCAGGAACGAAGCAGCCAGTTGAGGAGGCGTCTAGGTGGTAATAGCAGACGTGGGCTCCAGATATGGTGGCGGATAAAGCTAGCGGGACCAAGGCCGGCGAAGGTGAACAGTCCTCGATGAAAGTGGTCGCTATGAAGCCGGCCGTGGGTGGAAGCTCGAGGTAAGCTTCGCTCGGTCGTCCTCAGTCGTCACAACGACAGGTAGTTTTGTGGAAGGCACGGACAACTTGACCTTTCGCCCGAATCTTTTGCCGGAGGACTTGCGAGCCACAGTTCGTCTTTTGGTAGCTGCCAATCGCTTCGGCGTTCCCCGAGGCCTGACTTCTGGCAGTGAATACTGCATAAAGATTTGCGGATTCGCGCAGCCGTTTGCCTTCTAACGCGTCCACTCAAGACGTCCTGCGCGCGACCTCTCGCCCGTCGCGCTGGCAAAGCGGCTGTAACGTCCTGCTCAGGTTTAGGGTTTGCTTCCACCAGTGAATTCCTATGAGAGCTGTCCGGAGCCGTCTGCTATACGTCGTCCCTCATTTTCCACTGTGTTATACTCAATGAGCTCGCGCGTCCTGTTGGATTTCGTAGAACGAAGTGGATGGAAGCGGTATAGGTTTGGTGAGCCTTTGTTCCGTTATAATAGATAGAAAACAGTTAGAAAGCGCTGCGCCCGCAGTATGCATCACGTTATCTCTGGGTCACTGAAGACGCGTGTGTGAGGTCGGGATTTCACTGTGTTCGCAGTTTGTGTTGCCGTCTGTCGGTATTTCACAAGACTGCACCCGTTAACGGGTGTTTGACCACGTGACCCGATTCTGTTAAATGTGATCGTGGGGCTAAAGCCATAGTACCCATTTCCCGTATTCATGCATTCTACGCCTCAGTGCGCCCATTAGAATGTTCTTCTGGCTAAATGTTTCGAGCCGAAGCGAAGTACGCGGAAAAGATGTGCATACATGCAGGAAAGAGCTGGTTTCAGGTTTTCACTTCTTGTTTCCTTTTGATGCCCCCTTTACCAGCCGTTTTCTTTTCCTCGGTCATGTGCATGCAAGGCCAGCCGCATTGTTTGTTTTTCGTTCGCTATCGCAGTAGTCGGACTTATTAGTGCCAATGCGTTTTTACTCGTAGTCACGCTTGCCACCTTCACACGTTGAAACTTGGGTAGGTGTAGAACCATTTTATGTTTACGACTCTTCGCCACGGTAATCTTTCGCTATTGCGCCTTCATAAACTCTTATAGCCCGCTTCCTAGCTTACTATTAATAAACGTAAGCGAGCGTCATCACAGTTTCAACCGTCGCGTGCGCGCTTTGCACGAAGGCCCCTCCCACGCGGGAAATTACCTGCGCGACGGCCCTTTTTTTTCCTGGTTTTCGACAGGTCTCATTTCAGCGGCTGATGCAAGGCCGAAGTCATTTGGGATGCGCCTTGTACGCGCGTCTTTCGGCGAATGGTGGCTGTGCCCGGTCGGCCGCAAAAGTTTACGGGACACGATTTCCACGAACATTGTTGTGTCGCGGTTCCATTTTAATCAGTCAATACAAATCAATCAAACAATCGATCAAATTTATTCATCTCAAGAAAAGAAAGAATGCGCCACTATGTACATCGCAAAAACAACTACAGACTGAAAGTTTGAATTCGAGGCTTGGTGGAAGGGCCTCGCGGATTTTTCTCATTCGTGCCATTTCCGTGACCCGTAAGCTTTTTGTGGCCGACTTTACACTCTAGGGCAAGAATGAAAGGCCAGCCGGCGTTGACGATCGCGACTAAAGTTACGCATATTTTGTATTCATCTACAAAATATGTCATCGGTAGTGCGCTGTCGAAGGTTTGCGGACGGATTAGTATGAACGGCCGTCACAATTGCCGGAGTGGCTCAAGTGCCATGACGCTCTGGATTTGAACACGCAGTCACCGATGCGATTCCTGACTTTGATGGCCGCATTCAGATCAAGTGGGATGCAGAAAACACGCCTACGTAAGTTTATGTGCGTGTTTGAATGGCCCAGCTCAAAATTACCCTGAAGCTCCGCGCTACGGCGCCGCTAGTGTAGATTTCGTACATACACGGGCCAAATTTCTTTTTTGGAATTCTGCGGTTTAACGGCGAAAACCACGATCTCATTATGAGGCACGCCGTAGTGGGGGACACCGAATTAATTTTGACCACCTGGGTTTCTTTAATGGACACCTAAATCTAAGTACACGATCGTTTTCGGCGTTTCACACAAATCGAAATGCGGCCGCCCCGCCTCGGATCGAACCCGCGACTCCGGGTTCAGCAGCGCGACGCCATAGCTACCATGGCCGGTGCCAAAATATGGTTCCATAGAACCACACTATTTGTCATCATATTGAGCTGTCATCGTTGCATAGCGGCAGCACGTCTATGTCCGACTGATCACATTACGAGAGCTTAAATATTCTTGGCAGGCATCCGCATACGTACTTAGGAATAACACGTATACGGGGCGTTCTTTCTTCTTTTTCTTTTTTTTTTTTTGGATGCACCAATTTTTTTAGAGATTGCCTATGGCAGATAGAACAATTCTCACCCTTGATCTAAATTACTCCATCAGGCGGCCATTACTTTTACGAGGAATCAATGTTATATCGAATAATTAACTCAGTTACGCTAATTAACTGTATAATTAATTACTTTACGCCACATATTTCCATCTACGAATTACAGCTGCTGAGTTCGCACGGCGTATCCCCTTGGAACGAATTCTGTGAACGGTACCATTTCCGAGATATTAATTTTCAAAGTGTCCGACGAAATGCATTGCCATTCCAGTTACTTATTTAAGAAGCCGCTGTTTTATGCATTGAAACACAAAAGTAACTGGATTACCAATTCATTTCGATGGACACTTTGACAATGAGATACGCCGTGCGACTTCAGTGGCTATAATTCGTAGATTTAAATATGTGGCGTAATGTAATTAGTTAAAAAGTTAATTAGCGTAATTACTTTGATTATTCAATTGAACATTTTGATTTCTCGTAGAAGTAACGCCCGCCTCATCGAGTAATTTAGATCAAGGGTTAGAATTGTGCTATCGGCCATAGGCAATCTTTAAAAGATTTGTGCAGCTAAAAAAAAAAGAAAAGTTTACATAGTATGTTTAAGATATGTCTAGCCGTTTGCTTTTTGTATTGGTCTTCTCACGAACAGTTCAGCCCGGACTGCGGCTGTGGTACAAGAAATTAAGGATATTCTACTTCTATAGGAATGTTGCTGTCGGGCAGTTAAGAGGAAGCTTTAGTTTGGGCCAAACTCCGACGCGGCCTATTCAAACACATGCAAAACGCAAAAGCGTTTTTCTGAGATAACCCCTGCGCGGATTTCAATGAAATTTATTGCATTCGAGAGAGAAAGTTAAATTCTAGTGCCTGTTGGAAGCGGTATTTCGATTCAGGGCCTGTATTTTGTTAAAAAGATTTTCAAAAATTCGGAAGCTTGAAAAATATAAAGCATGAATTTTACAAATTCATAGATTTGCATCAAGAATAGATATCGCGGTTATGTAAACGGCATCCATTAGATCATTGAAAGTGGACAAATTCGGCAGGGGATTTTATATCTTACATGAATTTGTTACGTTGTGTACAAGGGTTCTGCAAAAGCTGCATTTCCATATTACTTCGTTTTTTCAGATTCATGTGTAACATATCAATTTCGTCCTCTTTAGATGTACTATAATATGCAATTCACAGAATTGCATTATCTTTTTTCGTTGCTGAGTTACAGAGCTGTAAACTTGTTAGTTTCGTTTCCGGAAAATTTCATATTTTTGCCAATTTTTATTAAAAACTTAATGACCTAAATAAAAAATTCGAAACCAACAGTCACTAGATTTTACGTTTTTCTTTGAAATGCAACAAACCTCGTCAAATTTGGTGCAGTGGCTGCCTAGCAAAATGAATTCTCCTTTTAAATGTATCTATATAGGAGCGCCCGAGCTAAGTCTTCCTCTTAAACGCAGTTACTATCAGTCTTCCCCTTCTTTTGAACTTTAATTACAGACTTAGCCCATGAACCGTTCGATACGAGTTTTGACAGAACCTGAACTACCATTTCAATTTTGGGCACTGGTTGCTGGACGAGAACTTCCTGATTGAGCCAATCCAGACATTCTGTACACCCAAATTCCACTATGTTACGGTGGCCATCTTGTCAGATTCCGCCATTATGACGGTTTGAGCCAATGAGAGAGGCCGCAGCCACACTGTGAGCCCATCAGAGCTGATTAGATGGCGTGTTTGACATGGCGGAATTCGACAGTGCCTATAGAATGGCTACCGCGCCGGTTTCATTGGTAGCGCCGAGACAGGACCGAGGCATTCCTCGCAAGAACACTTTTCCAGCTATTCCGAGTGTTTGTTCTCGCCAATGGAAGCAGCACATTTGACGACGCCTTCCTATTCAGCGTTCGTGGTCCCGTGCATTACGCCGCATAGAAGAAAACCGTCGCCACGTCGCAGTGACCTCACCCGCAGATCTATAAGCTC
This sequence comes from Dermacentor andersoni, assembly GCF_023375885.2. Taxonomy (NCBI): domain Eukaryota; kingdom Metazoa; phylum Arthropoda; class Arachnida; order Ixodida; family Ixodidae; genus Dermacentor; species Dermacentor andersoni. Next base: position 69,873,482 of record NC_092817.1, read on the forward strand.
GCGCTTGACGCGAATAGTCGCCGATTACAAGCTGCCACTCCGTGGGCCGCCTCTGTCACCTTGGCACGGTGCCCAGCTCGGCAGCGCGGTCACCACCACGCTGTGGCAATCCGTGGGCGGAGGCGGCGGAGCGACATGAAGCCTGCGGCGAGTCCTCGCTCTCTCGCCACTTAGTCTTACAAACACACGCACGCACGTATACACACGTTTCCTATATTGTTTTGGATCGTCTTCGTCTCGAGCGGCGGAGTCATGACTCGCGCTGCTCCCGCGTACCGACAAGAAAAATGTCGCTGCGGAACCGTAGCGTAGCTGCACCACGGTATCGCCGCCACGCCCCCTTCCTTTGGCACGAGTGACGTCTTCTGAACGCCTGCGTATAAATATAGCCGCACGCGTTGATTATCAGTTGGGACACGGGCGCTCCAGCCGGAAATTGTGCCCGACTGGAACACAAGGGTTGCAAAGGCGCGGTGCTGTTGTACACCGCACGATACCGGGAATTCCCCGCCTCTGTCGTCTATCGCAAGGTCGGGGCGCGTCCAGGGGTCTGACACTCGCTTTCACCGCGCACATAGTTACGAAGAGTAGCCTGTCGCTTTGTCCTCAGCCTGCACCTTTCGCCCATCTGCAAAGGGAGAGGCGAGAAAGTGAAAGGGAAGAGAGAGATAAAGAGACAAAATGGGAAATAAAAGCGGAGAGGTTAGCCAGTTTAAGTACCGGCATGGCTACCCTTATCTGGGGAAAGAGTAAAGGGAATGAAATGTGAAAGAAGAAACACATAAAAAATAAAGTGAGCAAATGGTTGATTATACGAACGGCAGGGATGCGTCCCCGTTCTCTCCTCTTTGCACCTAGTCCTGTTCTCCCACTTCACCAGGTATTTCGTTTCTTTCTTCTTTTCTTTTTTTAGCAGCGCCAAGTTTTTGAGAGGTAGCACAATTCTAACTCTTGAGCTAAAGAACTCGATGAAGCGGCCGTTACTTCTAAGAGAAATCAATATGATAAAATGAATAATTACTGTGATTACACTAATTACATTTGTTTAATTACATTACGGCACATATCTCAATCTACGAAATATAGCCGACGAGTTCGCCAGATGTATCTGCTTGAACGAATTCTCAGGACTGCACAAGCTTCGACGTATTAATTTTCAATGTGTCCGACGAAATGCATGGGCGCTCCAGTTATTTTTCTGCTTCAGTGCATAAAACAGGAAAAAATACACTATAAAAATAAGTGGAACAACACTGCATTTCACCATAAATTGGACGGCGCATATCTCGAAACTGGCGCCATACTCAGAATTCGTTCCAAGTCGATATACTTCGCAGTTTCACTGGCTAGAAGTCATGAAATGAACTATGTGCCGTAAGTAACTAATTAAAACGTTCATTATTGTAATTATGATAATTATTCACTTAATTTATTTTATATTTCTTCTAGAAATAATGGCCGCCTCATAGAGTATTGTAGCTCAATGGTCAGAATTGTGCTCTCTATCACAAGCAACTTCTTTGAAATTTGGTGCAGTTAAAAAAATATACCTACACATTTTCAAGCATGAAGTGCAGGTTGGCTTCTACAAAAGAGGCATCTAGAACATACAATTCCATGTAAGATCAGTTGTCGAGCAGCAGCTTGCATAAGTAGGTATGTTTTGCATTTGGTTGCCTCAACTTTTTTAGTCTACCTTCCTTTCAGACTTTCGAGCTCCTGCCGAGACAGAAAGTCGGTTGCGCGATACAACACGCAGCACCTGTAGGCTACCGTTTTAGAGCGCAATTTTCTTTTTTCTTTTTTCTTTTAGGCCGCCGCTGCCATACGCATTGTTCCGAGAAGGCTCACCACCGCCGCTATAGCCAGAGCGAGCGATGAAAGAAAAAAATGCGGAATCCACGCCTGTGGGAACCGGTTTAAGTGAGGCTTTAATTGGTATTTGTGAATTAACGCTGTTCTTGTTTAGCGACAACTTGCAAGTATAGAGCGCACGACCTGTTTGGGCACTTTTTCATCAGAAAACGCCGCGCTCGACATAAACTTGTGGTACTCGAACGTGCTTCCACGCATTACAGCGAAAAATTGACGATGCCGGTGTGACGACGCAGGTGTGACGACGACGTAATGACTGCGACGTAATGTGGACAATGCTATGACGACGACGGAATGACGACAGTGTGGTGACAACGCTGGAATCACGACGACAGTATGGCGACGACAATCTGATGATGATTCTGGAATGTTGATGACGGCGTGACAACGACGGTTTGACCATGAAGGCATGACGATGACTGTGCGACGACAATGAGTGACAACGACGAAATGACGATGGCTACTTTATGACGACAACGAAATGACCACCGCATATAGTGAAGACGACAGCTTGGCAACGAAGGAATTATCACGATGGAATGAGACGACGGCATGTTTGTGTTGGAGCTCGCGTCCGCGCTGAGATATACGGGGTCACCTGCCACCCCAGGCGGCCTCAGTTTGCACATTGCCCGGTACCGGTCAATCGACCGCAGCCAGCGCCAACAAAGTGAAGGGTGCTGGCTTTAAAATGCTTTAAACGGCCGCCGCGAACTGCGCAGCGTGTGCGCAAATCGTCGTCATCGTCTTCTATGCACCGTTCAAACTTGGCGCGTCCGCAGCCCCACGCCCCACGCACATGCCCTCGGTCGAGTGAGTGTGAGCCCTCGCTCATGGCGGCTATAGTCCGCTGCCTCCCCGGAGGGCCCGCGGCTGGCCCTCGCGGCCTTCCACTGGCTCACTGCGGAGACGAGAGGCCCACTGCGACGACGCACCGGCACCCTTTGGCCGCGGGTCACGCGAGGGCCGGTCCAGCGGCCATAGACGCAAACGCGGGAGACGCCATGGACGGCTGGCGCCGGCGACGACGACGATGTCCCCGCCACGTGAGAACGCAGCGGCTTCGCGTCGAGCTCGCGTACCAGGAGTGCCACGGGGCATTCCATTCGCAGGAGTAGACTCGCGAGGACTGTACGTCGCAGACCGAAGGCTTCGGCCGTTGTGTTAGCCCTTCCACCCATCGGCGGCCAGCGTATCTTCGCTCCACCGAGGTTCCACTCGAGCGGCCGACATGTCTGCCGCTGATATCGCCATGGCGCTCGAGGCCGTCGTAAAGAGCTCCCGTAGGCGGTACGTCTTGAAGGTTCTCTTTCTTTGATTTTCGTTTTCTTTTCTCGGCCGCTGGTCGTGACTCGCCCGTCCGCAGCCCACATCTACTCTCGCCGCGTACGTCGTCGTTCCCTGCTCCGCATTGTGCGGCGTAGGTGGGAGCAGCGCCGCGACGGTAGCACTTACGACCCATCGGCTCCCAGCTAAGGACGTCAGTAGACCAAATTGCTTCTTGAGCGTCGCCGTCCCCGCGAGAAACGTTGCCGAGTGGCTGACGAACGCGAGCTTTGTCTTTAGATGACCGCTGGCCGACTGCGGGGTATCACTTTCTCTTGCTGCTGCAACGACCTTTTTCATATAAATCGCATCTATGAGTCGCGACGCGCCTACAATCGTTCCGCCTTGAGTATTTTGAGAAAGTATGCGAGATAGCGTGCAGTTCTAGCAACGTACCAAGAGGCATTGCTGGCTGCCGCTATACTGAACAGCCGCTCTGCAGATAACTAGTTTGGTGTGGACGCTTCCCTCACGCACCGTTACCCACGCGTGTATTCGCTGCTGTTGGTCTTATCTATAACATTTATGCCGCCGGCTTACAGAAGCACGAGCAAAGCACATTTATTCTGGCTGTGCGGAAGCGTCAGTTTTTGTTTTTGTCTGCTACCCGAACAACGTAACTCCGTTAATTTGCCATTTATACCACGGCTTAAAGGGGGTGATGCAAAAAATGCTCGCGTGCTTAGATTTAGGTGCACATTAAAGAACCCCAGGCGGTGAAAATTAATCCGGAGCCCCCCACCACAGCGCACCACATAATGATACCTTGGTTACGGCACGTAAAACCCCATAACTTAGTTTTACGTTTAGCAGCAACACCTTCTGAATCAGTATTCTCGCGTGCATTAACGAAGTGTAGTATTATCTACCGCACGCCTCATTCGTGTCATTGCCCCGTTTTTGCAGCGGCAATGGCGAGGAGACGGACAAGCGGAAGCGGCCGATGCGCTTCTCCGGCCAGCACGACATCCGGCTGCTGCAGGAAGTCGTGAGCCTGAATCCGTTCAAGGACACGCCACCCACCACCACGTGGGCGTCAATCTCCAAGAACCTCGAGCACCTGTTCACGATCAGCTCGAGGCGATGCCGGGAACGAACCATCCTGCTGTTGGACCAGTTCATCAAAGGCGACTACCCGAGCCTGCAGCGCTTCTGCACCAAAGAGGAGTTCGCTATCAAGGAGCAGCTGCTTCAACAGGTACCAGCCTCGCGAATAACGCTCGTCTCGTTAAAATCATTAGTGAACAGGCTTGTCTTGTCTGGAAGGAGTGCTTCTAATCAGTGTCCGTACAGGTCTGTTTGTCCACAACAGTTTTAAAGGACTCGGGAACTCTCGTCACTCTGGTGTCTTATCTGTACTGCTGCACTGCGACATTATTTCAGGAGTTAACGCACAGTGTTCCCTTTGTCAGCCTCGGTCGTGGTGAGCAGCGGAAGTGCGCACTGTCCTTTAGCCCCAAATGAGATAAAATTCTGGACACCTCAAGCGCAGCCATTCGGGAGTATACGTGCCGGTATGTTTCGTTCTTCATTGTCAATGTGCGCTGGGCAGCCTACGTGCGGATTCTGCGTACGAAAGACTACGGTAGAAGAATATCTGGGGTTAACTGTTATGAAACATCGCTAAGAAGATGCGGAATGCGAAAACGTATATTGAAGAATGGGCAGCGTTGAACGGGGTGTATTGATGCGCTTGCAAGTTTCACTGTAGTCAGGGGTGCACAGACTTGTGTGTTGACGAAGGTCGAGTCAAGATCCGTCTACTCGGCTTCTCCTCCTGCGGACACTTTGCGGGCAACCGTTGGAGTGCAGTGATTTACCAAGCACTGCCACCTGGCGTGGGGAGCAGCCAGGATCTTGCCAAGCTCTGCTACATGACTCTTGGGGGCAGGGAGGGGGTCGTGTCGCAATCCGTCTATTAGCCGCAGCTGAAGTGCTGGAACAGCGTATTTTGTTTCTCCTTGATTCACGCAGCGTTGGTAATTGGTCAAGCTTTGATGCAAGAACCTCTGTACATTTCTTTATTGCATTGCTTATTGCGACGTGCAGATGTAGTAAGTGAGACCAGTAAACGAGTACAGGAGAAGGCTTTGTATCTAAAGAGTCGTCTGTTTCGGCATAATATCTGCGTGAGAATAAACAATACACAACCGCAAGAAGGTAATGAATATTCGCTATATCGTGTCGACGCAAGGGGATTTCACCAACAAGTATAGAAAGGTGGGGGAAAGTATACTAGCCTTTATATCACTGCCAGAGGTCGGGAAAACGCATTAAGCACCGACCAGAAAAAATTAACTTTCATTGACTTCTCGTACTTCTCTTTACTTGCTTGCTGTTTGATGTGTCGCACATATATTATGCCGAAGCAATCAATCAACGTCATTTCGGATACAGAATTGTTCAGCGCTGTTGCGCTGCTTACCTAGACACGTGTCCCAAACTCTACCAACGAGTTTCATCGTTCTTTCTATAATTAACGATCAGGATTTCACCATGTTGTATGGCTATACTGAGTACCAGCCTTCCGAATAACTTGCTATAAGCCCCCCGCCTGCTGCTTTCCGCACACCTTCTCACGCCTACCGTTTCCTTTGGCAGACTCGCGATTGTGTAGCAATGCTTTTCGTGCAATATCATTATCCACGCAGGTTCTTCAGCAATACGAAGACGGCGCAGGTGGATACAGCTCTCGCATTGGCGGCGGCTTTGTCACTGCTGCCGCAGCGGCAGCAGAGGACGAAGAGGATGACGATGACTTTGACCCGGAGAAGATCCGGCCCCGTGTCATTCTGCACGAGGACTCGACGCCTGAGCCGTACACGACTCGCCAGGGTGAGGAACCTACCCAGAATATATATGCGTGTCGTGCCACATGTGCTTCATTTGAATTTTGGAACACACGCCGCGGTGACCAAGGTGCTAGGCGCGGATATAATCCGGCGTTTCCAGCGCAACGCCAAGTAGCCGCCGGCAAAGTCGGATACGTCACGTCGACGGCATCCCTGTTCAGCGCGTTAGACGCGGCTCGCAGCAGCGCGGCGAGCGCTTTCAAAGCGGATAGCTTTCTTTGCTGCTTTCGCCCGTTTTCGGGGTTGGTTGGTGGTCGGACTCGTCAAGGAAAAGTTTAGTTTGTTCATTCTTGCTATTCGCTTCCCTTGACAATCGTCGTCGATTTGTTTGCACATTTTTTTTTTTTTTTCGTTTGGCGAAGGCGCAAACTCAGCACGCTCCCTTCAGCACTCCCGAACTGTGAGCCAGCATGCAGCCGGCCAGTCAAGCTAGCACGTGAGGCACTCTGGTCTAGCTGCTCCGGACTTAGGACGTGTTCTGTTCCTGTGCCGGCCGCGTCAAAGCGCGCCGAACGCCGCCAGTCACGCCAACTGCGCCTAACGCTAGCCCCTTGATCGACGGCGCTCTTTCGAGCTGGTCGGCAGAAGACGTCATGGAGGGGAGGGGCCTTGAATACGCCATCACTCTCGACTGTCGAGCATCCGCTCTTCCTCTCATCCACGCACGCACGTAGCGTGCGTTATATCTGCACCTTTAGGTTTTACATGCCAACTGCAGGCAAAGAAATTTTCGACAGAGTAAAAATCTTAGCTTAAAATAGCCTATAGATATTGAGGAGCCTCCGTGCGTCTAAACTTTCACGTTTAAGATACGAGGGAAAGCGTCGCGAATAGTTCGAAAAAATAGCCGTTTCTATACTGAAACAGAAAAAGAAAAGAACGCCATTACCATTCGCCGGAAGTGACGCATGACCTAACGCTCATCCGTGCAATTTCCGATGCCATGTTACTACGTATCGTGGATACCGCGGCGGCCGCGGGGTGCTCTCGTCTCGCCGATACCTGGCCTACCTAGCCGTATGGTGCCTCGATGACCTCCGCAACGGTCGAGGAGGTGCGCACTTAAGCACTCTATTTTGTTGTAAGGAAGCTCAGACAACCGCGTGCTCTGTGGTTCTCCAGGCTTGGCGACGCTAGCGAGCCTGAGCGGCCGGCGCCCGCCCGTGGTGCGCTGAAATGTCTCCGACGCGGCGTGTTGGGAGTTTCGTCACAGCGACGCCACCAAATGAACGCATCGTCTGCTTAGGTGCTGTTTAAAGGCTCCTAACAAAACAAAACAAAACTTTACTATTATCGGGTGTACTGTGTTGCCAAGATTGGTACAGTGTTTACACACTACTCATTCATAACAAATTTATTCAAAGGGAAAGTTCGTTGCAGCTGGCAAGCAAAAGACCGCAGGTTGAATAGCATAAAGAACCCCTGCTGCTCAAAACAATCAGTCCGGAGAAGTTTACGACGGAATCGATTGCCGCCCGAGTGCGAATCGTCAGTTATGGCTAGCGTGGCGCTTGATGTACGCATTCATTGTTTAACGTAGCTAGACTGAAAAGCTGCCTGAAGGAGCAAGCGGCGTAACTATCTAGATGCTTACAACCCAGCGTGTAATATTCCGGTGGCGTCCCGAGACTGCTTGGAATTCTGTTCATATTGAAGTAGCGGTTTAACGTGGTGAAGCTGGCACGAAAGCGATCGCTCCTGCTGCGCTCGCCTCACAATTCTCCTCTCTCGTTTACACGTAAGCTTTAATGAAATATCCGTATAATCGGCTTTCAGTTACCATACGCTGAAGTCGGTACTAAGAGTGATACTTCCAGCGTCACCAACAAAACTACCACGTGATGCGGGACAAATTAAGCTTGCCTCACAAATGTCTGCATCATTTCCTCTTCTACGTTCTCCCCTATGTCCGCAACAGGGAGTATGTCGGTCGTCGCCGGAAGTCGAAACAAAAAAATTACAAAAGAGAAAAACTGCCCCACCTTAAGTGTGCAGTTTCTTTACAAGAAAGCTTAACTTTTCAAGCAAGTGAAATATATCGCCGTTCTTTTTTTTTGGGGGGGGGGGGGGGGGGGCGAGGGGGGTCATCTTGTCTTGTTGATGTCTATTTATTGGAGCACTGCGTGTAATTACTGTCAGCCATCTCAAGCGAACGTGAACGTATAGGTTGCGGTAATGTGCTATCAAGTTGCAGCAAATTACGCTATGAGTATACGTTTATGCTTATGAACTACTGGTACGTATCCAGCTTGAAACTTTGTTATAGAGAGCTGATATCAGTTACGACGGAGGCTTGTTAATTTCTTCGTCTGAACACTGTGGCTATCAAGGAAAATAATCGATATTGGGCCCTGGAAGGCTACTAGAGACAAATAATAACGGAATATCTTGCTTGCTTCTTTTTCTTTTTTTTTTCGTGTGGTAAATAACTGCTTATCTTAGCAATCTGAACTTTGCCGCGGGGGAAGTCCGAATATCCTCACTGCTTCTCTATATAGGACAGTGAACTCGGTTGGTTGTAAATTTTGTTAAGGCATTTTGCGTATGTGTCGTGTGGTTCTGCGGGGCCTGTACTTCTACCCACGTCAATTGAGCGTCGTTTCTTTCATTCCGTGACCTGCGAACGCTTGCTTTTTCTCAAACGTTTCCTTCGCCATCGCATCGGTTCGCTCTTCATTTTGCAGAAAGTCAGTGCACCTGACGCTACGTATCGCAATACTGACGACCAATGAGTGGTCGGTAAGTAATATAGTGCGAGGGCAAATGCAAACGTTCTGACGGCGTTTGCTAGCGTTCAACGTGTTTTCCGAAAAAAACATTTCGAGCCTGAGCTCTCAAGTTTGCCCTCGCACCTTCGTTAAACGTTTGAAGGGTCAATTATACCCAGCCGTTCGCCGTTTGAAAAAGAAAACATTAATTGTGGGGATTTACACGGGCCAAAAACGCAATCTGATTGTAAGGCACGCCGTGGGGGGGGGGGGGGGGGGGGGGATTCCGGATTAATTTTGACACATTGAGGTTGTTTCACACGCACCTAAATCTAAGAACACGAGCGTCTGTTTGTATTTCGCCCCCATCGACGTGCGGCCGCCGAACCCACAACCTCGAACTTAGTAGCGCATTTAGCGTCAAAGCCACTGGGTTACTCGGCGGGTATCCTTTATCGGCGAACACGAGACCCTATATCTTTTTGAAGTGTTAACATCGTTTGAGTCATTGTAGGCTGCACGTTTAGACGTGTGTGCATGTTGGCACTCAGGTTGGTGTTGGTGTTCACGTCGCTGTCGGAGATAACAAGCCAGTACGTGTACATGGTTGTCGCTCATGATTGCGGTCAAGGGCGTCGTCTTCGACGGCTTGTTTTTGCGGATGCTACTCGAAACATATGTTTCGTATCGAGAATATACGCGTGGACTTACAAACAACTTTCACGCCTATAGTTAAGACTGCACTCTTGCCTAAAGGCAGGCTTCTGGAGTCAAAAAAAGAAAGGCGTGCAATTTCTGCTTGACATCTTGGCGGTTCACCTTTGATGAAGCGCCAAGATGTCAATCAGAAATTGCATGCGCTTCCTCAAAGGTGAAGCGCCCAGGGCACGGCATTTGCAAATGACCCGAGGGCGGTTGTGTGAGAACGTGTAGGGAAAAAGGCGCCATGTTAAAAAAATCCATTTTCTCGTTGGCGATGTGCGCCATGTGCAGCGAATCGAGCTGAAGCACCGACTGCTTTTGGCCGGCGATGTTTTGACCACTGTCAGTCTCGATTCACGCCCTGTCGCTGTCCCCACTGAATAGAGCGCGTAATTATGTACTGGCAAAAGTCCACCATCGTCGAAGACGCTGCGGTACAGACTTGTTTTGAAAGCCGAACGGACACCTTCGACGGCATTTTAAATAATTATCAGAATTAACTCTCGCGTTGCCACTTGTTGATACCTCGTTATATCTTGAATCCATCTCTTTATCTCTTTGTTGATGCCTCATTTTCTCTCATTGTTGCTTGACGTGCGCGTTTTTGGCATGACTGTTTCTTCGTCGCTTGTTCTTACTTTGGACACAGTTCGAAATAACTCTTCCCTCGTCTTTACTTTTCCTGCTGTTTTCTATTTGCCTGGTTAGCCCGCCATGTTGACAAAGCTTGTACTTGATTACATTGCTTTAAGAGGAGAAGAAACGGAAAACCACAGTAAATAATAGCGAATATTACAGAGAAAGAAAATATTTTTGCTGCTGCCTTTCGAATTCTGGACGATGCTTCATTCAAATGAGGTCTATGTGTGCACAAACTTGAAACTGACTTAGACGCTCCCGAATGGTCGGATTCTCGGCAAAGCATTTATTTAAAGAATGTCTGTCACGTCTGCCGCATAAGAAAAAGCCCTTAATCTTGCTTTAGTCCCGTAATGCTAATTAAAATACTATGGGAGGGCGATTGTCAAAGTCGAGCAATCACTTCTTGGTGGGCCATCTGAGAGATGCTGCTTGGGAATCTTATTAATTATTGTTTATTTGTCAATCTTACGAGACGTGTCGATAGATGCTATGACGTTACATTGCCTCCAGGTTTAAACCGCGTTACAAATCAGATTAAAACCCTGGCTAGGACACATATCGTGCAGTGGAAGTAAAAGGTCATGAAGAGAGGATAAGAGAGAGTAGATATCAAAGAAGAGAACTATTTACATTATACAACAGAACGACTACTTCAGAGTTATCCATAGCTCGCTTGTCTAGCTACTTCGAGAGAGTTTATCATCCAGCCCCGCACACTGGCACTGCTAGGTCACGGAGAGCAGTCGTGCGAAGGGGCCCGACCGCTCGAGAAAATCGCACAGTGTTTTGCGAGCCTTGAAAGCACTGCGCCGCAAGAATAAGTGTTGGAGGGCCTCCACTTCACCACAGCCGTTGCAGCTGTCCATAGCGGCGAGGCCGAAGCCTGCGCGCTCGCGTCCACGCGCGCCCGACTCGCAACCGTAGCTGCCCCGCCCGTTGCAGCCGCGAAATATTACGTATACGGCGATCGCGGGAAGCTTCCCCCCGCCTCGCTATACGTGGATCGGAGTGCTGTCGTTGGAGGTCGCGTCGGACAGCGAGACTCGTGTCTTTGCTGTTGAGGGGAACGTCAACGAGCGGCAATTGGTGGGCGCTTGCCGATAGCTCGTCGGCGCGCTCGATCGTTGCCGGCGCACGCGGCAGTGGCACCCGCTGCAATCGGACCCTGACACCCTGCATGTGCGCAAGTGCAGCGAGTATGCTGCGTACCTCGCGCACTAGAGGGTGGCCGCTGTCCTTCACCTGCAGATGCTGCTGAACTGAGCGCCGCGCGCGAGTCGCACGGCACTGCGTATTTCGCTGGGGTGTTGGCGTCACCTCCACGGGAAGGCCATTGCTCAGGGCTCATAGTTCGGCTGCCGTTGACGAACCCTGCAGCGTCACTCGTTGGTGTTCGTGGCGCTGGACCGTTGGAACGACTGCCTCCGCTCTGAGTGAGCGGCCGTCTTGCTACGGCGAGCCGTCGGTGCACACTTGTGAATGGTCTCAAAGCTCTTCGCACGCGAAGGCTCTTGTACACTGCTCCAGCGCGTCTTGTGGCGTTCTTCGTTTCGCGCCGATGCCAGAGATATTCGCGCGTACTTCGACGTGTCGTGGCCGTGGTCAGGGCTCGCAGGCGCCATATGGGGTGCGCGCCCTTGCCCAATTGTTCGTAGAGCCGGCGCGCGCCTTCCTTTCTCGAACGGTGGCGTTGTCGGAGGCGCTGGAGAAGAGGGTCACCTAGGGTCACCGTCCCTAGCTCTGTGCAGGCTGTCAATGCGCGACAGTGCACGTCGCGTGGCCAGTAACTCCAGCCACCAGTAACTCCGCCACTCTGGCTTCTGCCAGAGTGGCGGCGCACTGCGACGTGTGCCGTGGCTGGGGCCGTTCCGGTGCTGCACCTAGAGCTGTTTCCACTGCGTTTTGCGCACAGTGAAAAGCGGCAGCGCGGGGGGGGGGGCACGAAAGAAATTCGTGTAACAATAAAAATACTCGTGCAAGACAAGCAGCACCAAATATTATACATTAGTAATAATTGCACAAAAAGTGTGCGAAGGGCAGAGTTACACGCGGTAGATGCAGCTGCGAAGCATCTGAAGCAGATGCCTGTAGTTTATTTTGCGCTTGGCGGCATGCGTCCTTTAGGGCGGAGTTATTCGGCCAGGACCGATGGCTGAGGTTGGACATAGCACCTGTGCTCGTATCTAGCTCAGAGCTCTTCGTCATCATCATCTCGGGTGCCGCGTGTTAAAGCGATGGTTACGTAAGTTGTCACGCATCTTTTCAAGAATACAGGTGCCCGAATATTACATGTAACATTGATAAGAGGTATATTAATAATTACGGCAGTGCAGCTACATGAACGCGTTAGTTGTGGTTATAAAGTGTTCCAGACATAAACTGACGGCGACTGCATTGTAGTAGTCGCTGCCCATATGTATCCTGTATTTAGACGGTAAAATAAAGCTGCTTTGCACAAGACTTCTCGTTACGTGGTAAAAAAAGAAAAGAAAATGGGTACAGAGAGCGATCGGTTATAACTGACTATGTATACTAGTAACCCAAATAGCCACTCACTTTCAATGCGCGTAAATAATCAAACAAAAGTATTTGTAATACGCGGAACAGAGGTCTTCTGGTTTCATTGTACACACTGTGTGCTATTTTAACTGCACGTTTTTTGTAGCCGCTGGAGCGGATCGACGTGAGTATTTTATATGATACCCAAATGGTACTATGCAGTGAGTGAGTGTGAACCACGGGGGTTGAAGAAAACCGCTGGAGTTGAAGTCGTCTATACCGGCCTATGGGCTCGGGTGAAGCAGGCGGCGGCCATCTTGTGGAGGGCAAGACGCGGCCTGCCAAGAGCTTCGCAGCGCTGCTCGCCAACTTTTCCAGCGGTTTTTAATTGCTTAACAGATTTTCATGTTCTAGTACAACACTGGGCGATGAGGCGAGCTATATTGGAGGTGTCTGGATCGCAGATATGCGAGTATTGGGACATTTTTCCATTTTATCGGCATGAATAGGCAGCTGCCGTAAAGTGGAAAATAAATTCGCGGAATGATTAGTGTTTATTCATCTTCTTTAATGCATGCTTTAAAGTTTGAATAACAGCGCAAGGACAGCAGAGGGGACAGAAGAGAGAACAGAGCGCTAACTTGCAATAGTTTATTTTCTTTTCAGAAAGCATAGCAGGTTATAAAGCCACAAACTAGCGCACCAACCATGCGCAGAACGCCGCGACAAAGCCATACAGAATTCAACTTGGCATCGATAGCCCTAGGTAATTGACTTCCTTGTCAGATAGCGCGACAGAGGGGGCGCTGATGCACCCACCCTTTAAACATTGAATTTTTCCCGCTTCGATTATTTCACGCGTGACACGATCACTGTGTTTTGCAATGATACTACATTTTTTTTTTTTTTTGTATCTAGGCTTACATTCAAACATGCAGCAGTGGGCAGAAAGCCAACCCTGTTTCGCGTGGTCAACGTTGTACTTGTGCTCTTTCAGTCATTCATTAACGCATCGGTCTATCTGTCCGATGTAATATTTACCACAGGACAGGGGGATCCGATACACCACGTTGTTTGTGCAATCTATGAATTTGTTCTTGCGTGTGATAAGGCACCCTCGTTCGGGCCGAGATTCTGGGATGGTCATTTTGCAAAGGTTGCCTAATTTTTCAGGGGCAGAGAAGACAACTTCGACGTTAACGCACTGAGGGACCTTTTTCAGATTGTGCGTGATTCTATGCATGTATGGGATTACCGCAATTTTTTGTCTATTCCGACCAACCTGCTATGCTTTCTGAAAAGAAAATAAACTGTTGGAAGTTAGTGCTCTGTTCTCTCTTCTGTCCCCTCTGCTTTCCTTGTGCTGTTACTCAGACTTTAAAGCATGTTTTACCAACAAGCCCAATCCTACACCATGAAAGCTGTCAGAACAAAAAGCAATTAAAACTCAAAACGTAGCAAGAGAAATAGCAGGATGTGCAACAAGCATAGTATTCATTAGTATCTTCATTACCATCCGGTGTTGCCGGTGATTTAGCATCCTCATTGCATAGAGGGTCTCGGATCTTTGGTGGCGGCGTTTCCTTTCAGCCTGAAATATAACATTTTCCTTTATTTCAGAACAAGGCCGTGCTAATCTGCAATCTTATTTAAATCACAAGGATAACGCTAACATGTCAACTTTTCTAAAAGCACCGGAGCGCGCTAGCACTTTTTGGGAACCGCACAGCACCGCGCGCGGCAAGATACGACGATCCGAAACACATAAGCTGCGGCGACTGGTGTGCTTTTGCCCCCCTGCAAGATGGTGACACGGGGCCTTCGCTTGACGGGCGCTCCCTCCACTCCGGCAGTTTTTCTTTAACCTCCTTGATGTGAAGACAAGTAAAATACAACATAGGCAGTATATTATACATATGGTGGAACTGTTTCACCTGTAGCAATACGTAACAGCCAAAATGCTTGCTTTACACAAAGCGCGCTAATTAGGGCAACAGTGTAAAAATGATAGTCTAGTATTAAAGTAAATAGCTTTCTGTGGTTCGTTCGCGCGATTTCGTGATCGCTGGTAGGACTTTCACCGCCGATACAGAGGTGCCGATGTAGAGGGAGCGTGATGTCGCCCGACTAAGTTGCGCGGTGAGTTCATCACTGACCGCCAACTACAGTTATTTGAGACGTACACGCTGTCACGCGAGATCTTTAGGGCGCGTGAAGGTTTGTATGCTCTGGTAGAACGGTCTGGAAGGACAGCCCTCCTCCTCTTGTTACATTGTTGCATTTATAATTATTACATTTATAGCGCAATATTTTGTTCCGGACGATCAACTTGCAATGCCCAAAGCCATTTGGTACCATAAGGAGGACAAATGCATGGGCAGCCTATCAACCCCCCCGCCCCCCTTGATGAATCACCATACTTGCAGCTCCCGTAGACACTATACCGCCAGTGTCCTGTGCTAACTTTTGCACTGCTTTCTCATTCTCGCGCTCGTTGAACGCAGGAAGCGTCGAGCACGAGCAGAACGGCACGTCGACGAAGGAGCAGACCTCTTCCACGTCATCGTCCTCGGCCAAACGGCCACGGCTCGCCGATGGCCGATCGCCTTTCTCCGGCAACGGCGGCGGTGCTCTCACCGATGACGACGGAGGCCTCGAGGAGTTCGCCGTGGCCGCCGCCATGGGCGACGCCGCGAAGGGGACCGACTTCCCGACACAGGTGGTGTCCTTCCTGGTGACGCGCCAGGCTAAGGAGATGCGCGTGCGCGAAAAGGAGCTCAAGCTGCGTCGCGAGGAGCTCGAACTGGAGCGAGCCAAGCTCAAGCTCCAGGAGGACCGCCTCGCCCTCGAGAAGGCGCGCTTCGAGATCGAGCGCCAGGAGCGCGAGCTGCGGCTCCGCTCGGAGAGGCAGGAGCGGACGCTCTTCATGGAGGTACTCAAGAGGGTGGTCAGCTCAGGACTCGCGGACTCCTAGCGCGCTTTCCACCTGCCGCGTGCAGACAGCCCGTATTCGCCCGCTTTTTCTCTCACTTCTACAAGTGTGTGTGTACGTCTGAAAGACGCCACTTCCACTTGTGCTGGTAGCGTCTGCCTCTCGGGGTTGCATTGCGTCAGCGGCAACAAGCGCACGACTTGTGCTCCCGACCGACAATGTGGCTACCATGCCGCTCAGAAGTGTTGAGACAAGTGGTCTAAGGCATAAAGGGACTTTATGGGTGCCATGTGACGTTTACCTGTCAATGGCATTAGGTACCTGAGTTACTTCAGGAAGGACCCTGAAGCGAATGCATCACAGTGTAGAGGTTGCGTGGAAAAAAGCACAGCTCTTTCATAAAGAACCGGGGCCATCTCCCACATGACTCACCATCTGGCTGCATAGGCCTGGTGATGAGGGTTACATGGAGAATGAGGGCGAGAGCTCTACGATATGGTCTTTACAACTCATGCAGCACAAACTAAACACCAGTACCGCAGCACCAGCATGGCCCAGTGTGCACCTTTTCAAGGATGCACTTTTGGAAAGTGGTGCATGTCTGAGCCTAATCTGTCTGAATGCCAGGCTACCCAGTTCTTGCCTAGCACTTCTCATGTTGCCGAGGTGATATGTTTTACTGCTTCTGTACAGTGCTTCATGAGAATTGTGAGAGAGGCTGCGACCTGTACACTTCTGCCCCTGTTTAACAGTTTATGGACAGCTTGCACGCAAGATAAGACATGGAAAGTTGGGCTAATTGACAATCCGTCATTATACTTACAGTGCAGGAATACAGGATAGACAGGCAGGCAGGCACTGTGTGTATGTCTGCTCCTCTCTTTCTCATGTTCCTGCACTGTACAAATAATTGTGAATCACCTACATAAATGCACCATTGTCTCATCTTGTCAGGTGCCACCCTTCTTTTAAAGCAGATTACGCACTGCTGATAATTACATTCACTTTCCACATGTTGTATTCGTTTCAGGGCTCCTTTTGTGAAAGTGTCCTTTTTCTTTGTGTGTGCACTATTGTAATGTGTGTGTGCATGTTTGTGGATGTGCATTCACGCTAGTGATGGGAGCACTCAATGCACTGTGTAGTTACAAACCTTCTAGTGAGACATTTATATTTAAGTGCACTTTGACACTGGTTAGTCCTGGTTTCTTGCACCAGTTGATGCAGGTGCACCTGAAGTAATGAAAGCAGGTGCATTGTTGTAGCAGTGCTTTCATGTTTCACATTGCACCAGTGGATACTGAAACATGGTTTCTCGCTCTTTTCTTGTGTGCCATTATTTCGCTAAACTATGTTTGAAATTATGCATACATGCTTGAAGAATGTGCTCCAAGTTTCTTCTTTGTTTCATCTTTATTAGCAGGCCTAGTAACTTCCTCAATTTCAGAAACACAGTAGACTCCCATTAAGATGAACTCGAAGAGATCACAAAATATGTTCTTGTCAAAAGATTGTCCGAATAAAAGTCATCCTCAAAACTGTAAATCTTCTATTCTTGGTGAACCGAAATATTCATTGCATAAAAAAGTAAATGAAACAGCATTAAAACCAAAACAAACAATGCCATAGAAAGTATTGCCTTATGCAGTCTTGGCAATTGAGTAGATGTTGCCTTCTGGCACTCTGCAAATCTGCACGCTGTCACAAAAGCTGAAATTTCAGCTAGCTTGCTTAAAAGGTCTTTGGTGTTCTCATGTGGGAGAAATGCAACAAAATATTCAGGGCATTATCATATACACCATTCTTGAACACCACTGGTTCTTGTGGCTCCTGAGCAGTGTCCTGACCATAATTATCAGCCTGAAGGGGGGGGGAGTCGGGGACCTTCTCAATTATTTTCTATGACATCAGCCCTACAGGCATCCACATGATCATCGATGCTGGTGTAGCTTCTTAAGTGCACAGAAACACCATTTGCTTCTTGTGTGTAGCTAGCAATGCAGTCTCCGTATTGGATTATCTGAGCATCTCAGAGTTGCAGGCTATAGTCGGCTGCAGGAGTTAAGGTTAACCAAATCAGTCGTTTGTTAAGCAGATTTTGTTTTGCATTGGGTCTGTGGGAAATGGGCGACTATTCACACATGGTTCTTCTCATCCAAAAATGTGGCTTAATCGGGTTCACCTTAACGGAAGTATACTGTGTAGAACAGGACAGCTAGAATGATGTCATCTGCAATGTAAATTGCTGGCAGAAAGCACTTGAAAAACTCCCCTGGATGTAAATTTGCATGCAAATTCGTGAAATTGCTTTTGTTGTTAGGTGAGCCAGCGTATCAGCATTGCATTGCCTCTGGTTGCTTCAGAGTCAAAGACTTTAAGGTTTCCATTTAGGTAAGATTGGCTCAGCAAAGAACTTTTGTATTTTTAAAGGTGGAAGACATGTTCATTGCATCCAAAAACATCCGCAGTGTTAGTATCAAGTTTATTTCTAGCCTGTTGTCTGATTGAAAGGAGAGATGTTGTAAAACGCGTACATACTGCTTTCAGTTTCGAGTGTTTTTCTTGGGACCATCGCCTCACTCTCGGGAGGGAGTTAGCTTGCTTTGGTGTGACCTGCATTGTAAATGAATGGATAAATATAGAGCATGTTACTGACCTACTGCATAGATGGAAATAGCTTGCGTCGAGTTCGCCGAGACATATCTTTGTATATACACCGCTGGGCCTAGGATATGGCCTTGTCAAATATTTGCACGCACTATTTTTCTGCTGGGAGGACCAGTCTCTGTCAAATGTGCAAGAATATCAAGACACTGTGTGTTTCAAATGTTGTGTTCTTGAGGTTTGGAACAGAACGCTTGGACATATCTGCATTTTTATTTTATGCCACAGGGAAAGGCTATTGAATTTTCAGTGAAAACAAATTTGGACTTTCGAGTCGAATTGATGATGAACACTTGTGACTCATTCAAGAAGCACCTAATAGAGTGCAATGTTACATCAAAGAAAACCTTACCAACCATATGACCATCTTTAGATGCTATAGGATGAAAGCATTGCACAGGGTATATCATCTGTGGAACTAGAACTAAATGCAGATATTCTTGGCGTTCCTTAGTTTGGTCATTTCCAAGGAATGCATCCCAAGTGTTCAAGAGAAACGGTGCAAGGAAAGTATGTCACAACCATTCTTTACTCTGAGATAGGTTTCCTTGCCTAATGCAGTAAATTGTGATGTCTGTTCCTAAACATAAATGTGCTGTTCAGACGTTTGCAATAGAAGCTAAGATAGTGGACGAGCAGGCTGCGAAGTATATAGAAATACATAGGGATTATAAATAGGTTGCCTTAGAATTGTCGCTTTCACACTGTTACTACCAGGTGGAAGTGTCTCGGCACCATGAACTCTTTGCTCTCTGGTGAGCCAACAATAAGCTGACCCAATAATTATTCATTTGTAGTCTGATAGGAAAAGCAAACACCATTGGGGCCCAAATGCAACAGACTGCTTCAAATAAAAACAATAATGTGTGCATAATTTTACATAAGCGAGTGTTCACCATTTGGTCGCTTGTCGCATAGCTTGTGTACTGTATATTGTCTTTCATTGAGGCCTACAGTTGCATGTTAGCACCAGTGGTGCCTGTTTCATCCCATTCTTATGCACTGTTCAGACATTATCACAGTCCTTGTACTATCCATTCTTTCATGAGAACTCGAACTGCACTAAACTCTCGAGTATATGACCATGGTGTATTTTCACTGTCACTTATTGCAATTGTTAGGCTGGCCTTCGAAAGTGTTCAAAACCTGTAACAAGGCCTTCTTCTATGCTGTCGGTGGCCACAATGCCACCTAAGGCTTTGGATGGCTAGTGGTACATAGCGATAGGCTGCATGCTCTGTCACAAAAGGTGTGAAGCCATGGAGCCATGCGTGTTGCTGTAGCATGTTGACTGATTTATTTAATGATAATGGAAATGTTAGTAAAGTTTGTCACTTTGCTTTTCACAACATTAGATCATCTAATGAATGGACAGAAATGACGTGAACAAGCAAGCAAGTCGAAACATAACCCCACACAACAAGATGAGCACTCAGTGTCAGCGTACTTGAGTCATGACCAGTGTAGTGACTTGTAATTCATTGTCGCTTTGTATGTTCCAATATATATTTCAATTGCTGTTTTTGTTGCCTGAATAATTGTTTGCACATTGTACCAAATGTCATGTCGCGCCCACTGCACTGCCGTAGCATGTCAGATCTTCTGTGTTCATGTTGACCTTATAAATTTGCTGCAAGCGGACACCTGCAATCATAGTTCCAGGGTACAATAGCGGCCACATTCCGACAACAGAAGTGGTCTGCTCTTTGTGAAGGAATTTATTTAAACTAAATGCCATGACACCCTGTACATGTTCACTAAAAATTAGATGCGGAGACAGTGAATGAATGGATATGCCGGTTTTTGCCATTGAACATATAAAGCTATGGGTTTCATTGATTCCCCTGCACTTCCCTTGTCACAACATTAATGACGAGGTGCCATTCGTAACGCTGACAAGAGCATTGCACAACTTAAAGCCCTTTCCACCAGATGTGTTCTGGCGCTCCTTCCCGCCTTATTTTTCTGGCGTCCTCTCCCTCGTGGGCTCACTGTCACTTAAGCGCATACTGCTCAGTCCAATACGCCATACGCTACGTTCGCATTTATGTAAACATGGCTTAGTCACGTTTACATGAATGTGACAGTAGCATATCGCAGTTCCTAGCACATCACAATAATACTATGCGATAGCGTTTACATGTGGTGCAACAAGCCGTAACCTGTTTCTGGTGAGTGTGTCTCGCCGGTGAGCAGAGAACACACACACCGGCAGCCGTCTCACATTTCTTCTTTCCCTCGGTGCGATGCGCTATCGTTTACATGCACCGCGTAAGTACACTTAATGTGTCAATTTACTCCTCTCCGGGCACATCAATGTAATTCGCTTTCTCAGCGCATTACCGTCGTTTACATGTATGCGATGTGCTAGAAATGTGATGCGCCGCTGTCAGATCAATATAAATGCGGATAAAATTGCATCTTGGAAGATACATGTGCAGATGATACCTCGTCAAGCTGCAGTTGTCACTTACACCCTGTACACACTTTCCATTCTGTATTTTTTCCTTCCTTGCTGTTCACAAATAAGAATGTATACCAACAGAACCGTTATGGCATTCTTTGTTACCGTTCCAATTTTTTTTTTCGTTGCACTGCTTCTGTAATTTGGAGAAAGTTGGTTGCGTGCTAGCTACGTTTGCATCGGAGATCAGTCTTGCTACAAGATCTAGTAACTACTGCTTGGCCGTCCACTTTTTCTTTCTTTGTGTTGCCACAGCGCAAACGAATCCGAGAACAACTTGCCAGGCAAATTCTTTTGAGCTTCCTTTCAAGTATTACATTCCAGCTTTGATGCTGCTGTTTTTTTCCTGTAGTTGCAGTTTAATGAGCTCCAAGTGTGTTTCGTTAATTTCCACAAAATATGTCATTGATTGCAAGGTTTGTGAAGGCTACTCCTGTTTGTATAAATGTTCCTGATATATAGGTTTTTGTAAGTTAGCAACCAGAAGATGAAGGGGTCTCGTCACTCAGCCGATAAGAATGCTGAACATGACACGGCATTGTAAAGCAAAAATCTTATAAAGAAAAGGAAGAAAATCGGATAATACGAAGTGCTCACAATGCGTAAAGAAATACCGCCATACAAAAGCGGGCTTTCGTAAACTGTCTTGGTTTCCTTTCCCCGAGTGACTTAACAAGTGACACCTACACTGTCAATAGCAGCCGATCATGTGTAGCTTGCTGTTGTACGTTATCCATGTTTGGTTATTAAAATGTGCAATTTCTCACAGCGATGAAAATTTCCAGGCATCCAATTTTCATTCATTACCGCTAAGTAAATATCATAGCCATTCGAATGTTGAAGCGATTTTGTACTCAGATTATACTGTCAAATATTTTTCTGTTTCCACTCGCCGTGATTGAGCAAAAACATTAGAATATAATCGCCTTCCTACCAAGGGGAAACAATTTATTTGGAGCGGTCACCTTTCGCATATATTAGGTGTCTCAAATACACTGACCGCACGTGGCTCGCCGAGCTCTTGTTTGTGTTTCCTGAACCATATCCAATTCCTGGAGGGATGTATAGGCATGGATGTACTTAACTAGCATACCCTTTGAAGCGGTCTAGCAGCTGGTGCCGCTGTGTTCGCTTTTTCTGCCTTTCTGCTGCGTTTACTTTTAACCTTTAGGAACCCTGGTTCGCATTAACAAGCCATCAAAATTCTCCCAAGAAGGCTGCAGTGTGGCCCCTTTGTGTATGTGACCCGACAACTGACGTGAGTTTGAGAGCCATGACATAGGTCATCGTGGTCATCGCAGTCCAGTGAATCTCTTCCCGCATGTTGCGACAAATTTATGATTGTCAGTTTTTGTGTTGTGCGGTATATCTCTCCGTCTCCATTTTGTTTGATCTTGTACACTAAACGTTTTATTTCGAACGCCCAAGCAAGGACGTTCTCAATGCCAAAGTTGGTACCCATTTCAAGAGTGTTTGGTGCGCTCCTATACGCCTTTGTGATATAAATAAATATTGTATTTATTGACTACAGCATTGTCTCTGCTGGTGTTTCATCGAAGCGAGGAAGTTCGTGGTAACTACAATACTCTACAATGGCGTTGTTATGCAGAGAATTGCATGCAGCGATGGAAAGGCAGGGACTAAATTTTGCATGGAGATAAGGGTTGAAGTACCACTAACACTAAATTTGACTCTATATGTTTGTGCTATTGGGTTCCCCGATTTGCACAGGTACCTTTGACCGAGCATTAATGGCGTACGTTAATTGCTTTGAACATATTTTAATATTGTTTTAAAGTCAGCCGGAGCGGCTGATCCTTAGTCCGTGGACTCACCTCAAACTGCAGTCGTCACGTCATTGTCGTCAGTTTGACGCGTTCTGTGACTCCTTGGCTGCTCTGTGACGTTTTGCATGCTCCGCGAGTATTGTTCGCGTCATATATCGTGGTGCTTGAGCGGAGCACAATGGGATGAACTGTGCTTCCTTCCTCGCTCCCCCTTCGGACTGCTCGCCTGCTCACATCTGACTCCTCACCATGCTCTCCGCTGTCCTGCGTGCGCCACCATTGATATGAACACATCGTCATGACGAGGCATTGGTGAGCGGTGCAGCACTGTCCATCAAAAGAAGAAGACTGCACCACGTCCGTCATTAGCATATAAATTTTTCTACTGGCAGTCCAACAAGCGTGCTTCTCAAGAGAGACAGAGGGAGACTAAACTTTATACAAAAGAGCAAGCGAGTGCAGGCAGCTACTTCGCTTTGCAGTGCGTGATCCCCTCAGTGCAGGAGTCCAGCGGCCTTTCTCGCTCGGTTGACCAGGTTGAGCTGGTCCGTCGAGTGGGAACTGGACAGCGCGGCCTTCCCAGAGGCAGCGCTGGGTCCAGCGCTGTTAGTGGAGTGGGTTATGGGTGTGAGCTATGGTGTGCTTGCGCAAGCCCATGTCATGTTGTAAAGCGTTGCGCATTGGTCGCAGTGTGGGCATTTACACGTCACTGGCTAGTGAGCCCACGCACGTGATCACGTGCGCGCTCAGTTGCGACCGTCGCGGTGCGGACCGTGCGGTGCTCGGTTCGTACGGTTTTTGGCGCTCGTTTTATAGCGACACTGGAGCTGATTATAAATAACGATGTTGTCATTAATTATTCGTCGGGTCGGATCAGTAATTGATTCATCTAGTGATTATCCGGCGCAGATCAGTTCACTAAAGAATAAAAGCCAGAAAAAAGATATTGCTGTCCATGATCCTTTAGGAGATGAACAGTTCGGAGAAAGAAAAACGAAGACATTGTACGCGCTGAACGATGGAACAGTGCGCACAGGTAGTAAGCAGCCTGTCACGCGATCCTTTTATCGTGAAGCAGTCAAAAATTCGTTCAAGACTGTCGATGCAGATGCGCCATGTACGCCGTTGGTTCTGCAAAGCGCACGAGTCGCGTACTTCATATTTATGTGCCCGTGAACAGCTGATATCTCGACGGGAGGATCTGGTTCAGCGTCTGTACACTATCTTATGTTGTGAGCGACGTGGTACATTTCGTGCGGCCGTACTCGCCGATGCAAAAAGGAAGACGCTGCGTTACAGCCTACAGAAAAGAGAACCCATCCCTTCGGCGTACTCCCAGTAGATATACTATAGTGCTCGCAGCTGGACCCAAGACGGGGGAGAAAAGGAGTCCCGCGCGCCCTGTTTCCCTTTCACCGTGGCACTGGTTCGCTAAGCACATGGTGATTTTACCTCGTTTTCGCGTTATAGCTGCTCAGATAACCCATTTGTTAGCCAAGCTTCTCAATCTTTTGCCTGCTACAAAACAACGCGCGATTATCACCGTCACCGCTCAAAGTTCAGCACACCGTAAAGTGTGTAAATGAGCAGAGTGGATACGCTTTCAATTGGCATAATAGAAACTGAGACTTCTAGCAGAAGAAACCAGGCCAGCGCCACAACCATGGCCAGAACGTCAGAAGTATAATCTTGCTCCTTTGCGCCGTGATGTTTTGTTGTTTCACAAAGCAGCAATATTGGATTGAATTAACGTGCACGCTCTTCTAGTTGCCGCTGGCAACGCTGTAGCCAATGTCTGCAGAAGCAGCAAAGGGACGTGGAGAGAGAAAGATAATAAGCTGCTGTACAGCAAATTCACAAGAACAAGGAAGAATACAGAAGTTGCATGCATAATGTTCACAAAAGATGTAAGCTGTAAGATTGTTCGTTGGCAGACACTTGATAGAATAAGCCGACCTCGAGGACCTCTTGAAACTATATTGTGGAAATGAGTAAAATGTGAGGCATAACGCATGGTCGCATGCAGCAACGTTGTGTACAGAACGACCTCGGTAACCTACAGATATCAAATTGGCGGCGTTGCGGCTTATTAGTGAAGACTTAGGAGAAAGCGTTGAATAGTCTGAAAATACAGGGTGGTTTAAATGTGTCAGATCATCGAAAAATAATGAAACTCGCGACCGTTTAAGGTATACCGAATCCAAGAAACTCGTGTAGATGAGTTGAACTGGCGGAATGAAAAGGTCTATCGCTAAACAGCTTCTACCAAATGGAGGTAGGCTACTATCATTTGCAGGCTTAACGTCTTATACCAAAATGCATCGAAAACGAAAAAAAAAAAACAGTGTGCAGAAACACAGGAAACAGCGAGGTGGACACAGGATGGGCATAAACTTTCAATTGAAGCTATGTGTAAAAAAAGGAACCCTAACATTACAGACAATAACATTTTACATTGTCAAGTGTCAAGTGTTCCAAAATGCTGACGGCACTCTGCGTATATCTAGGCAATCTAATTATGAAAGTGCCACGGCTAACCTACAATATGGTTCGCAGCAAGTTGTGCATTGGTTTCACAATAACTTGATCAATGTCAACCGCAGTAAGACAAAACTGCTGTTCTCGTAATCATTTCAAACAGATCCGCCTCAATGTTTAATTTATTCTAAATGTTCCTAGTTGTTGCAATTGTGCCTGCACCTATGCAAACTGTATCTTCTGTGAAGTACTTGAGAATTGTTTTTATACTGATATATCCAGCAACACTCATATGGAACATGTCATCTGAAATTCAAAATATTGCACGTCTTTTGTGTTCCATCAAGTCACTCTGTCCGCCACAACTACGAAGGCAGATAGCATACTCTGGCATACAGTGTGCTGTAGTTTGGGATCTCTTCTTTTTATTTCTGTTCAAATGATTGGTGAACTAAGGTTGATTCTCTTCTGAATAGTATGTTAACATTTGTTATCTATGACTTACACGAATACCATGAGCGGAGTGTATTTTTGCACCTGAGCTTGCCTAATTTTGATTTATTGATTAAGGAGGCAATTAATGTACACCTGAACAAAAGAGCTTCGGCTTGTTTATAGGCCCGACCAAGAGCTCCGTCCACGTCAGCGTTTTGTCATTCCTTGTTCGCGCAGCAGGTGCGGGAAGTGTATTTGCGAATATTACATTCCACTCCTTTCTTTAATAATTTACCTGGAGAAATGTTCTCCTTGAATGGCTGCAGTGCTATCAAAGAACGTTTTTGAAGTTTATTGCATTTAATCCTGTTATTTACCCATTGTTGTTGACTGTGTTCTCTTGTCCCCAGCTGCCGGACACTGCCTCTTGAACCCTCGTTTGACTTCTGCTGGGCCGTGTTTGTTCACAGCTAATGTACTATGCTATACGCTATCGTTATTATTATCAGTTACGAAAATTGTCAAGGAGTGAAGCCTGTGTGCCCAGTGATTTACGTCCGACAACCAAACGTTAGTGGAAAGAGCGTTTATAAATAATACGAAAAGCATAAACGGCACACTCGTTGACCACGGAACGAGTTAATCACGGAATTTCGAGGTACGAAAAACGAAAAGAAAAGAAAACGTGTCGGTGACGCTCTTTGTCTGGTCAGAGGATAATTATATAGAAAGAAGCGGCGATCCCGCCGTCCACCCAAGACTCCGGCTGACTCTCCCTCTCTGGCATGGATCGCGCAGTAGCCGCTTAGACAATCGCTGCTCATCTAGCCGCGCAGTTTCTTCGCTCAGAGCCCAACACTGCCGTGGTTCGGACGATCGTGGTGTTGCGGAGGATCATCTCCTTGACCCCAACAGTGAACGCGAGTGTGAAGCTATTCCGCCCCCTTCGTAGTCAGGTGCGCTGGAACCGGCGCCACCGCGTGCTCACGAGCGCCAACTGCTGGTCGCTCGCTTCTTTCCCCCGCCCGCCTCGCTCACGCGCAAGCACACACACGCACACACGACCGATGGAGATCAAAGGCAAAAGCCGCCTCCTCAATTAGGCACCGTTTGCGCTCTTCATTAGAGCAGTGGACGCGACTACAGCTTTGGCGGAAGCGAGGTGGGGAGACGCTCGGAGGTGTAGGGCAGGAGACAGAAGCCCCGCGCGGGGCTTTCTATAATGGCCACCGACATAGTCATCTTATTGTGGTCATGCCGAAAATGGGTGGCCACAAGGGCAGTCCATGCGACACAATGCGACAGCAAGAGGCAGCGAAGGAGGGCGGCTGTGCAAGGAGGAAACGATGTGCAGGAGAAGGAATGTCAAAGGTATACTGTATTATAACCAAAGGAAAAGCCGATCGTCAACCGTGGGAACGGGCATTCGGTGTGCGTTCCCCCTACGTCGGGTTCTTTTCCCCTTTCTGCATCCTTCCGTAGTCGCACTTCGTAGGCTATAAAACGTAGGCGTGCTCGAAACTAAAGCTGTTTAGAGTTAAATGAGCAGAGACGGCGTTTGAAATAGATAGCTCGTACTGAAATTTTGGCGTATCCGCCTTTGTGGTGGGTTCTGAGCGCCGTGAAAATCTGCGTCTTAATGCGATCGCCCTATAGCGGCACCATGGGGGACAACATGGGGCAAGCTCGGGCAATTGAGGACGCGAATCTTCGGCTGATGAATATCGCTGTTGTCAGTGTTTTTCAGCAGTTTCTATAGCCTGCTTATCGTAGATTACAGAGCTTAAAGAGGCACGCTTATGTTCTTCGCAAGGACGCTGTAGTGGCAGGAGTACTTTCGAACAAACCTGTACTGTATAATTTGCCTTCTTGCGCTGGTGGCGTGAAAAAAGACTAATCGAAGAAGCGCGGAAGATGCATCTAGATATGCAGCAGAGAAGATGCATGCATACAGAGAAATATGGAAAAATTAAGAAAAGAGCAAATGTTCGGTGATATATGGACATGGTATCTTGCCACTTGCGACACTTTCGTGCGAAGCTCCTCGCTCGTATATGCTAGGCACGTTCGGATATCCGGGATAGACAGTCGCCCATGCAGAGTTTGCCTTTAGCTGTTGACTGCGAAATGGCTCTGGATAAGAGAACGAAACAGGACGTTCCCTGTGGTTTAGCCATGCCTCATATTTTACTTCCGTAAACGTTGCGTACAGGCAAAATATTAGCACGCAGTTTTGGCCGGGACAAGTATTTGGTGTATATCAGCTGTAAAGTACTCAGCGGCTTCCTGTAGTGTGTTATACGACAGTTATGGTTTGATTTTGTTATAATTCTTTTGACACTTTCAGTGAAATGTGTGTCATTCCCCATCGGCTATTGTGAATACTTCGAAAACCTCAAACGTTGTGGATGTTTTGCACGCTGCCCAGGCAGCTACTGGGAGATGGCGTAAGGAAACTTCCTCTGCTTAATTCGCCTGTCCTTAACGGCTTTTAACGCATTAAGCTGCCGCGTGCCCTGTTTTTTTTTTATATATTTCATACTGTGTTCATGTCTTTCCTTAATTTTTTCGAGACTGCATGCATGCTAGTTGATCACCTTCTCGACAGCTGGACACGACCTGATCGCAATGTCGATAAAGAATCACATTCACTTGTCAACGCACAGGAAGAAAGGCAAGGCACGGCCGAGCCTGGATCGTGGTTAATATTTAACAACCCGAGATGCCAGGTTCGGTTTCTCACTGTGTTGTTGTCTTTTTTTGTTGCCAAGGGCGGAATCGAGTGTTCTCGATTCCCTCCTTGGCAACGCTCGACTATAGTACGGCGATTTTAGATCAACTGCGCAACCTTTCTCACTTGTGTACCTAACATCGCACTAAACTAGAACAAGACTGGGCTTGACAGCACCGTTGGGAGCACCATGTTAAACTACGTGCTCTTTCTTCTGCAGACGCATTTCGATGGAGGCGAAATGCGAAAACGCCCGTGTACTTAGATTTGTGTGCACGTTAAAGAACTACAGGTGGTCAAAATTTCCGGAGTCCTCCACTACGGCGTGCCTCATGATCAGAAAGTGATTTTGGCACGTAAAACCCCATAATTTAATTTAATAATTTTTAGCACCGTTCGGAGCACGATGCTAAACTACGTGGTCTTCCTTCTACAGGTTGGTGAGAAATGGTCTTTTTGATAAATGTACTAAAACAAGTCATGTCGGTCTAGATGTGCTGCCAAGCCCCCATTGCATAGTGTCTTGCTACCGACAGTCTGTTCGTGTAATTTTCTTGTTACTGCGGTTGAGGGGCGATGTCGAATAAAATCTAGGTGCAGATAAAATACATGAGGTATTATTGGCCGTCAACGAAATTCAGACACCGCGTTCAGCTCTTGAAACTGGCATTTAAGATGTGCAGCTAAGGCTTTCCCAGATGGAATCTACGCTTGGGTCACTGGAGGAATGTCAAGAAAAGGTTGCAAAATGCGAATCAACTATTTCCGCCATGTGGCAGGAATACACAGAGATGCGCAACAAAATTGATGACCTTGAATATCGAAGCCGCCCAAACAATGTAGTTATTTATGATCTTGAAGAAATTGAACAGAAATCAGAAGTGCTAGCATAGCTAATGCCCGTGTACTTAGATTTAGGTGCACGTTAAAGAACCCCAGGTGGTCGAAATTTCCGGAGTCCTCCACTACGGCGTGCCTCATAATCAGAAAGTGGTTTTGTCACGTAAAACCCCATAATTTTTTTAGCACAGCTAGTGTCCAAGAAAACACTTTCTCAAATGTTAGGCACCGTAGTAAAATCCACTGAGCGTGCGCACAGAATAGGTTTCAAGAAGCCAAACCGCAATCAACCGGTTATACTGCGCTTTTACGACTTCGCTGAAAAAAATGTTGGTATTACGTAACTGTTACAAACTGAGAGGTACACCCATATCTATATCTGAAGATTATTCAAAGTGTGTTCGAGAAACCCGGTGGAAGCTGTGGCAGGTGCGTTGAATCGCAGCAATGGAGAAAAAGTGATTCGAGTTTACCACAAGCTTAAAATCAACGGTCAATGCTTTGCCTGGCATGCAACGGCAAATAATATGATAGCATGTTTCACAGAAGGCGGTGGAAAGACAAGCTCTTCCAAAGCGTGACATCAGACAAAAGAACCTTTTGCATTATTATATTTTAATTCAAGTAGTATCGTAAAGAAAATACAGCAGTTTGAAGAACGGTTGCTTTAGTACGGTCCCGATTTCGTAATGATTACAGAAACGTGCCTAAACCACGATTTCCACGACTCGGAGATAGTGCCTTCAGCTATACACTGCTTCGTACAGATCGAGATGAACTTGGTGGGGGTGTGGCCATCGTCCTTACACGAAACCTGTTTTTCCAAAAAGAAAATGGCATCGCTGCAGCCACGAAAGTATGTAGTGTAGGGTTATTATTAATAACGTTTCCGTATTTATTGGTGGTGTCTACCGGCTTCCGGGCGCCCGTGACGATTACCTTGTACAATTACAGAATTTTCTTCACCGCTGTGTGAATGGGCGAACTAGAGTCATACTAACTGGGGATCTCAATATGCCAGAAATAGACTGGGGTAATTTAGCAATCAAGAACACTGAAGTTAAAGGCTCAGACATTCTTTTAGACATATTGTTTGGTTCCTCGTTGACACTGCTAGTGACGAAACCGACTCGCGTCCACTGGTCATCATGTTCAGTGCTTGACCTTGCTTTTGTGTCCAACTCTTTAACGCCATGAATGAGCATTGAAGAAGGCATATCTGACCACAGCCTCATTCTATTAAGATTTCATTGCCTCGGTAGCCGCGTATCGCATGCTGGTCCAACGACACGTACGTCAGTTAAAGACAATATCAAAGCGACCGACGAATGTGTTAGACATCCCTGAAGCATTACGGATGCTTTCTTTAACAAACCATCAGGTGTTGTTGATCTATGGCGCAACCTAAAATATGGAGTCGCGCATTGCGAATCAAGCTTTATACCCAATAGGCTTAGCAAAAAAACTAATCGATAAGCGTCTTCGATTATGAGAAGTATAATCCACCTGCAAGAAAATGTACAAAGGATGTGCGAAATAAAAACAAATCCGTTCTGTTGAACAAGCTTTCACAACAGTTAAAAATACCAATAGAGTCTGCTTGAGAGAAGTTTTCCAAAATTTGTGACAAATCAACATTGTAAATTCTGAAAATATTTATCCAAACCAGACAGCCCTGTGACTAAAATGGAAATTTCAGATAGTTTCGTTGGAGGTGCGCATACTATTTCAAATGCTTTTAATAGTTACTTCCACTCAGTTATTTTTTTCTTTTGGCGTACGCAGCCCTTGACATCTACCACGAACAAACAATGAATCCCAGGTACCAGACCTAACATATGAGAATCTGGTGTTCTTTATCTGCTTTTACAACTTGACGTTAAAAAGTCACATGGCCCGGACGAAAATTCAAACACATTTCTTAGACGCTATGGTGCTAAGTTAGCCATTTCCTACAGAAGATATTCGTCTTATCATTGGAAACAGCAGTGCTGTCTGCTGACTGGTTGTGTGCGAAGGCTAAACCTATCCATAAACGTGGTAACATACAGTTGATAGACGCTTACATGCGAATATCTTTAACATATCTTTAACAAGCACATGCTGTAAGTTGATGGAGCATATCAGAAATAAAGTGCTCATGAATCACTTGGAGTCTAACTTGTTTTACCCCAAACAACACGGTTTTCCAGGGGGGATTTTGACCACGTGTCACCTCCTAGAAACTACTCATGACTTCGCTAGAACTATTGATTCTCGATAGCAAACAGATTCAATATTTATTGATTTTTCTAAGACATTCATCCGCGTCCTACACTCGCTACCCATAGAAAAAAGTCGCAGTTCCACCGGAAAGGCGAAGCATCGATTGCGATAGCTATTTAGCAGACAGCTGCAGTATAGTATAGTATAGTATAGTATAGTATAGTATAGTATAGTATAGTATAGTATAGTATAGCATAGTATAGTATAGTATTTATATTGGCCGTATAAAGTTGTAAATATTCGCTTACTAACTAAATTAATAAGCATGGTGTCACGCGCGCGCAGGTAAACATGAACACATCGCGCTCGATTACCGCGAAACTCGCTGTTGAAACGCCTCTCTCGCCTCAGCGCGAACTAAACGTCGAAAGCACAGAGCATACGAAGCTACCGGCATTAGGCGCATGCACTTTTTCCACATCGCAGATCACTTTGAAGATCAGGCCCGCGCGGGCGTGCACTTTGTCCACGGGGTAGCTCGCTTACAACATACGGCGGCCGCGCGGCCGCGCCGTAAGCAGCGGCTGCCGGAGTGAACGCCCCCTTTCCTCTACCTCGCCTCATCCCCCTTGCTTCGCGCGCAGAAGACGGCACGTTTCCCGCCCACGTTCCTCCTTCGCGCACGCGAGATTGAGCCAGATCGTCGGCTTACCTTCGCAAGCTTTCACTCGCAGATACGGCGTACGATGCCCAGTGACGATGTTATCATGTTAGGACTTTATGCGGAACATCACGGCGACGGCGACGGCAGAAATGCGCTTGGAGTGTCCATATAATAAAACTGGAATCAGTTGGCATTAATTCAAAAATTGTCTCTTGGATTGCGGCTTATTCGCCGACCGCATGAAGTATGTCAGCTTTAATAATGCTGAATCTGACCGTGTTAAAGTGTCTTCTGGCGTACCACAGCGATCTGTACTAGGACCAACACTATGCCTCATTTGCGACTTAGACTTTATATTCTTCCATGGAACCAGGTGTTACAATGAGATCCTTTGCAGGCGACTGTGTAATATACACTCTGGCTTTAATAAAGCGGAAGACCAAGTGAAACAAATCCGCAGAGAATATCTGCATAACCTTTTACTACTGCATTCTTGTTTTATACTAAACATGTTTACAAATTCTGATATTCCCACTGAGATATAAAAATGTATAGTCCACTTATTGCTTTATTGTTGTCCCCAATGCTTGCAATGTGTCATGCTTTCTTTGTTCTTCATTAAAATGGAGTCCTCTGTACCTCATATGCCCTCTCCTGTATAGGCCTCAATAGGCTTGCAGTGTTGACTAAATAAATAAATAAATGAATAAATAAACAAGCATATTGAGCTGCTTCTTGCTTTCTACTGTATTACGGCTTGACGCTTTCGTTGGCAGTGTATATCGTGCGATTTCAAGCTTGGCTTGTCCTCCTTTCAAAACCACTTGGTGTTTTGCTTACCGCAGCCCGCGTCTTGGACTTACGTAGACTGGCCGTGTTTTACGGCGACAGTTTACATTTTCCGCTCGAAGCTCATTTCGCCGCTGTTTGCATCGTGGAAGCTTTTTTTACTGCAGAAAGGCTAATGCCGTCGGATTCGAGAACCCCCTCAAGCGTGACTGCTTTTAGCGCCGCGTACGTCCCCAATGCTCGTTCGTTTAAGAAAAGAACGCAGTCGACCTTCGCGCTTGCATGTAGGGGGCGAGTTTGTAATCGCACGTTGCCCGCGCGCGGCGCGTCACTGCCGCGCGTTCGCGCGCATGTGCCACGGTGTTGCACCATGCGCGGGAAAGAGGCTCGCCCCGGCGCATCCTTCCGCGGAGGAAAAGCGAACGCGCGTCACGAACGGAATAGGGCCGCCGATATATGCATGCGCCACGTATTTTGCTTCAAAACAGCTCGTCAGGGTGACGCTCGACTCCAGTGCCTCCTTTCTTTTTTTTTTTCTTTTTTTTTTCTTGCGAGCCGTTATATTTAACTACATATATCTGGGTAACGCCGCTCACGATCCGGACGTGCCGCAATTCGTGTCCTGCGGGGCGGCTGTGCAGATGCTTGTTCCTATCTCTTCTTCAATCGCCATCGTCGTGCGCTTATTGCATTGGTGAGACGCGTTCGGTGACGCGTTTTGCTCATGGTGTTTGTGACCCGAGGATGTCTTACGTTATACATGGCTACGTCGAGTTCTTGTCTGGCGTTATATACGGATACGTCGAGCTCTTCCCGCGCAAAGCTTGACTGCACACGCGCGTGCATATTGGAGTGAGTGAATGATTGAAGGTCATCACAATTATGCAGCGACCGACCCAATTTATAAAGGACCCTAACACACACAGGAAGTGGAGAAGCAGTTGTCTCTACAGATTATACGAAAGGCGCGCGCCGCCTAGACAGACCGCAAGTGTTAAAAATTACTCACAGTCCTCGAACTTCATGCGTGTATGGTTTTGCGCTGCATGACTGAATCCGTTTGTGAAACTCCTCACAGTTACCTGGGTGGTAACAGCAGTGCATAATTTTGTCGCAAGACATTCTGTCTGCAGAACAATATTATTTTCGTTCAGAGTATACTGAAACAGTTTCCGAACAAAGTATAATGCATCGAATCGATGAAGGAGCGGATTCTATAAGGCTTATGTACTCCGATTCTGTTTTCTTCCAACAGTGCGTCTCCAAGGGATGTACACCATTTCTTTCTGCCTCATTTGTCAAAGTATAGTGACGGAATCCCGAGGAAACCCACATATAGCTAGTCTGGCTGGCGCTGAGAAACGCCTGCCGACGCCGAGAAACGCCTGCCGACGCGGTTTGCCGGCGCGCGGTTTTGCCCTGGCTAAAGCGTCGTTTCACTGTAAGGCAACGCGCTCGCTGGTTAGATTATAAAAGCATCACAGAGTCGCTGGTTATAAGCATCAACAGGTTGAACAGCACAATCAAGAGTTGTACTTGTGTCACCGCGGTAATTTCGAATGGGAGTTGTCTTAGCTTAGTAGTGGCGGATAGACAGCCAGATAACAGAGGGAAGAAAGGCAGTCGGGTATAGGGAGCCTACATGCAAGCATAAGAAGGCACCCTACGCCCCAGGTCACAAGTCGATTGCAGCATTGTGAAAGCTGCAGGACTCTGTAGTCAATAGGAAGACCGAATGCCCTTGAGATGTGTTCATCCGCGCCGCGTCGTCTGCTCACCGCCGCAATAATTAGCGGTGTGCGACGTGCATGCGCCAAAGTCGTAACATGTTACGTATCGCTAAAACGTGTCATGTACCAAAAAAAAAAAGAAGAAACTCTCTAGTGCCGTCATTATTCGTTACGCCTGAAACTATATTCCGCTGCGCAAGGATATTGCCTGCGTACGGCTTGTATTTTCGGCAGCGCTGTAAACGACTTGTGAGATGGAGTACAGTGGGGAATTTCGTGGTGCTAGCGTGGTAGTGGAGCGGCGAAACAGATCGAAATACCTAGAATTTCTTTGAATAAACTTTCATGCTGAAATTTTGGGTACACCCTTAGTCGGTAAATATCACCATCCTTCTGAAGTGCACCAAGGTCTCAAACCACCGATCTTAGTGCGAGTGTCTGCGGAGCGAACGCGGCATAGAGAGCTTTTCTATTTCTTGTTACGCTCCTCTACGTATATACACACGGCACGGAAACTTGCACATAGGTCAAAGCCGGTTATGTGAGTTAGCCAAGCGGGAAATTATTTGCCGTGCCAGATGAGACACCTCGACGTGATATTGAAACCCTGTTGGCCTGCGCCCCGAAAGTGCAGCGACCGCAGCTGCCAGTCGTTGCGACACTAATCGCTTCAAGGTACACGCATACGGGCAGGCACGGTACGCGTTCATCGCCCCTTGAACTCTGAGCAGAGCTGTAACATTCCGTCACGCGAGAGGACTGAGCTTTTCCTGCGAGCAACAAGCAATTCGACATCATCGGTAGGTATGCTGAGAAAGCACGTATACGTGTATATGTTTAACCCCACTGAAGAAAGACATGTGGGTCCCACGTAAACCCATGGGGGACCCACATAAAAACTCATATTTTCCCATGTATGACATGGGGATGCGCCATATGATTGATGTTAACACACGGGTTTTTACCTGTCATACCTATATGTTCATATGGGATTGTTGGATGTGGGGTCAATGGTATTTTTTAAAAGAAATATGACTTTTATGCATTAACGAACGAAAGTATAAGCTTGTGTGCTTTTACAGCGTTCCGTGCATGGGAATATTTCACGAGAAGATAAAATTCCGAGACACTGCGAACCACACGTGAGCAGGTGCGACCGTAGGGTTTGCAGAAAAAGAACTTACTTGCGGATTTCGAACCTCTGACACGGTATATTGAACGCTAATGCATGCGTATGCCTAAGACGCTGATTACCGGGTAATCGCGCAGTGGTCTTAACCGGTGATCGATGTGGGACCCCAACTAATAAATAATGCATACAATCATTGCAGAAGCGCAATCCCTTTATGTGAGTGAGCAGACAATTAGCGTCGGAAATAGATTGTCGTTACTCAAAAGACTACACGAGAAAGCAGTGTTACCTGCAGTAATACACAGAACAACACCGAGATGTACATGACGTGCAAACCGCAGCTGGTCGAAGAATCGATTGCATTTATTGTTTGCCTGACCATGCAAATGTCCCCATGTGCCATTAACTCTGGCTGTGCACGACATGAACAACCAAATCGAGCAGGGAAACTGCGTGTCCTGCATGTAAAGCATTAGAAACTTGTAGTAGAACACCACTGGCACCCCAGACTGACAACTCCGGTCTTCACTGGGGAGATTGAATCTTATTTGTTTCGCTGGCTGGCTGGCTGGCTGGTTGGCTCAAACAGATCGCCGTGCGCAAGTTTAACACGCCCCGTATGAAGTCTACAGATGCCACACTAGGAGAATTTCGTATTTTCGCTACCACGCCTCTATCACATAAACATGGAAAAATAACGACGACTGCAGAAATGCCGCAAAGCTTCATTCGTTAGATAATTCCGACATTTTATTCAGAAAAAGCCATACTTATCATGTCCCGTTCAACAAAACAATTCTTACTCACTGACATGCAAGGCAAAAATGCAGTATATTGCGGGACCCAATACGCCGCGGTAGCTTAGCGGCTATGGTGTTGCGTTGTTAAGCGCGAGGTCTAGGGATCAAATCCTGCCCGTGGCGGCCGCATTTCGCTGGGGGCGAAATGCAAAAACGCCCGTGTCCCCTGCATTGGGGGCACGTTGAAGATCCCCTGGTGGTCAAAATTAATCCGGAGTCCCCCTCTACAGCGTGCCTCATAGTCAAGTCGTGGTTTTGGCAGGTAAAACACCAGAATTCATATTACAGTATTCAATGTGAAGGTATAGTAAAAGCAGCGGAAGAATTCTATATTGACCTGTACAGTACGCAGAGGAGCCACAAAACCTCCATTCGAAGCAGTAATGAACAGGTCGCAGCAACTCATCCTACAACTAGCGATAAGGTCAGAAGGGCCTTGAAAGACATGAAACGGGGAATAGCGGCAGAAGAAGATGGAATAACAGTTGATTTAATCAAAGATGGAGGAGTCATAATGCTTGAAAAGCTGGCGGCTCCCTATACGAAATGTCTATCGACTTTAAGGGTCCCAGGAAACTGGAAGGCAAACATTATACTAATCCACAAAAAGGGAGACGCCAAAGAATTGAAAAATTATAGGCTCATTAGCTTACTCTCAGTATTATATAAAATATTCACTAAGATAATTTGCAATAGAATAAGGGCAACGCTGGGCCTTATAGTCAACAAAGGGAACAGGCTGGCTTCAGGAAGGGCTACTCTACAATGAATCACATCCATGTCATTAATCAAGTAATCGAGATATCCAATATCCATTATCCAATCGAGATATCCGAGAAACATGCTATTATTATTGAATGTTTCAGCCAAAAGGTTAGCATACGAATGTGTTCTGTTGAGGTAGGATTCCTTTAAAGGCGAAAGCCTTAACTGGTTCATTGCAATGGCTCACACCCGAAAAAAGCGGCGTCTAGTCCAATGATGCAAAAGATCAGTGATGGAAAAAATATCATCATCAGGAATGGCTCATACCACCGTAAGCGAGCAAAGATGCAATGGCTGAATAAGAATTAAGAAATGAGAGAAGGAAAGAACGAAGGAAAGAATCTTTAGGTGTGCTTTAGCTGCTCGCATGTACCGTTGAGGAAGTCGACCTACAGCGCCATATGTTTACTGCACACTGCGGCTCGTTATGTCTTGCAAGAAGTCTGACCTCTCCGATCATATAACTTAATGCATTACCGCGTGTGCATCAGGCTTTCGCCTCCGCGTGTTATAGGAGTGTAACATGCTGCCGAACTTTCCTCTAACAGTTTCCCGGAAACTCTGGGAATTGGGCTGCTGAGCCCGAGGTCGCGGGATCGAATCCCGGCCACGGCGGCAGCATTTCGATGGAGGCGAAATGCGAAAACACCCGTGTACTTAGATTTAGGTGCATGTTAAAGAACCCCAGGTGGTCAAGATTTCCAGAGTCCTCCACTACGGCGTGCCTCATAATTGGAAAGTGGTTTTGGCACGTAAAACACCAGAATTTAATTTTTAAACTCTGGGAGGTTCTGGATACCTTCTCCATACCTTTTCTTATTATTACCTTATTGTCTTGTTGGTCACAAATATATGATTAGTTATCAGCACCTGCCCACGTAACGTAAAAAGGATTTGCGCAATTACTACGTTAAGGGAACGAGGGTCACTTGAATCTGATGCTTACTATAATACAGTTTTACAGAAGCGCGATTTATCAACCCTGTTTAAATAAATACTGCTCTTTAGAGCCACTTGAAGGAGTCAAATTCCTGGCGCCGGAGGATACGATGGCAATAAAAACTACAACAATCGATACCTATTATCAATCAGCCCTGGCCTTCGGCAGCCAGCACGTGTTCCCACGTCGCTGCCGTAGCGCTACGTGGGCTCTGACACAAGGACGCGGTAGCACGTGACTGAGTAGCTGTAAATGTCAGCCCACAAAAGTGGTTATAGGATAAAAGGCGGGGCCCCAATCGCTATTGGCGCCCGGACGGGGCGTCGGGAT
This sequence comes from Dermacentor andersoni, assembly GCF_023375885.2. Lineage (NCBI taxonomy): Eukaryota > Metazoa > Arthropoda > Arachnida > Ixodida > Ixodidae > Dermacentor > Dermacentor andersoni. Next base: position 69,911,772 of record NC_092817.1, read on the forward strand.
ATATGATTTAACGCAAACAGGTGTTTTTCTCGTCAACGTGAGAGGCGCCGGTTGGGCCGCGTAAGCAGGACCATGAAACGGCGGTTGTGTCGAGCCCCACAAAGACCTTTCGTTCATAAGCCCTGTACGTACGTCTCTGACCAACGCCATCACTGTCGTCTTGTTCGTAACGATTGACACGCGTATGTTCTTTCGCTTTTGTTTATATAACGCTCTAATGACACGGCTAATGGGGCATTATATTGCAGGGCTAGAACTAACGACGTGGCGTCGGAGGTAGCATACCGTGATTCGACGTACCAAGAAGGCTAAGTTAGCTGGCCGAGTTGGTAAAGGATCAACTTATAAGACGAAAGCAGCGGAAAATAAAACTCATACAGAAGATAAAAGGAGTGCACACGACAAAGGAAGGACTAACAACACGATGTTATGGTCGGCATAAACACACAAGGTGTGCCCAGCGCACGCGCCAGCACTCTGTAACAGCCACCACGTGTTACACGGTTCAACATTCAGAATTACTACCACAGTTACGGTTTCAGACACAAACACTTATCTTTATTTAAAGGGATATGAAAGGAAAATATTAGTTGAGATAGATTGAAAGGTTAGGCTTTTTGTGATAATGAATTAGTCATTCGTAGCGAGATCAGTGCTCCGGTAAGCTGGAAAATGTCGAAAATAAAAAAAAAAAACGCCGCAAGGACGCTTATTTTTTTACCATGGAACCTCTCACGTGGTGTCTGCTCTGGTTTATCCAGAGAGAGCGGCAGAGATGGAGGTCACGTGGAGGTATTATTTTTATATTTCATATTGTAAACCTTATCAGGCTCAAACAGGATTGCGTAAGTTACTAGTGTAGAAACATAGATCCAGGTATATAGGCACAGGTAAAAACAAGAAATGTGCAAAAAACTGAAAGAATACATTTGTTATTAAACACTATCGCCATTAGCAGTTTCAGCACAGCAACATTTGAAGGAGAATGAACATACATATATATATATATATATGTAACAAAGTCGTATTGGAACACAGAAAGGGATGATAGACTTCTAGACGAATAATCTGTGGATCGAATTTGGCTTACTAATTTCCTTGAGTGTCCCTTTAATGTGAATGACATTAATACAGTGATGCAGTTGTCGTAGTGCTTCTTCATCTGCATTGTTTTTCGTTTTTGTTTTTATATGGAAGCTAGTGATTTACTGTACCGCAGCTTGCCTTAGCTAAAGATTGGTGTTGCATTGATGGATCTAGAGAGGGGGGTGGGGGTAGCTGGCAGCCTGGCCGCCAACCTCGCCCCCATCCTCTCTTGTTCTCTGCACGCTTTGGGGAGGGCCTTCTCCCAGAGGGTACGTATACACTGGTTCCACATTTAAGTGTCGGCATCTAACATCTTCATTGTGATAGTGAAGTTTTCGTTCTGAAGCGTGTCGCATGTGGTGGTTGTAGTTAGTGCTGGTACATGCCCTTGATTTGACATTGCGGGTTTAAGACGAAATAACCTTCACTGCTTTCGTCCCGTGTACTCGTATCATTTATGCACGTCTTTGTCGCTGGTTTTCGTCTTATATAGTTGACACCATCTGGTTGTGCTTTTCGACGGGTTCAAGCTCATCGTACTCTCCATACTTTTCTAGAAGTAACTAACTTAGGTTCACGCTAGTAGCTTATGTTTGTTTTCAAACGACAAGACCTCAGACACCATTTTTTTCTATTTAAACATTCCTTTAATAGAGTACCCTGTATTAACCGGTCCTACTGTGCGTGACCTGTACTGTGTGCGTGCGTGTGCGGTGAGTGTCCTGCTCCTTGCTTTCCCTTTCCTCTCAAGTGTTTATATGCTTTCAAAACAAATAATAATAATAATAATTAATAATAATAATAACAGTTGATCGTGGTTCGAAAGCTGCCTGTTTCATGTACAACAAGAGGATTAGGATTTGGGCATATTTTAGTTACCAGCAGAGTTGCACAGTTACTTCGTTGTGATATTTGTTTATGCGATTAGCATTCTTAGAATACTTCAACCCCTTTCCGGCGTCTGTCGGTCTGCTTAGTTGCTATCTATGTCTCTAACCGTTTTCGTGCCAGCTTCGGTCACTGGGTAGTTCATGTTCTAATGGGTAAAGCATCCGGCTGCTGTGATGAGGGATCCGGGTTCGAAACCAACTGTCAGACCAAGTTGGGCCATAGAGTAGTTCGTGGTCTAATGGGTAAAGCATCCGACTGCTGTGATGAGAGAGACGGGTTCGAAACCAGCCGTCAGACCAACATGAGCCACTGGATACTTCATGGTCTAATTGGTGAAGCATCCAGCTGCTGTGATGAGGGAGCCGGGTTCGAAACCAACCGTAAGGCCAACTTGACCAATGCGTACATGCCACTGGGTGGGTGCCACTGGGTATGTGTCGTTCTTCAATGAACCTCTTTTACAACTTGAGTCACTGGGTAGTTCATGGTCTAATGGGTGAAGCATCCAGCTGCTGTGATGAGGGAGCCGGGTTCGAAACCAACCGTCAGGCCAACTTGACCAATGCGTACAAGCCAGCGCTCTAGTAATGGAACTTCAAGCCATCCACGACGCTGTGCAAGATGCGACATCTAAGCTGCCTACCATCAAGCAACTAGATATCTTCACTGATTCTTTAGCGGCTATTCAGGAACTCAAGAAGGTTGATAAGGCGATGGAAATCTGCGAGAGAATACACACTATGAATAGTAAGACAGCTACTTGCGTCAAGGTACACTGGATTCAAGGCCATTCAGCAAACCCTCACAACATTGCTGCTGACCAGCAGGCACACTGTCCTCCTAATCCTGATCCTCCACCTATTCCCCTCCCACCCCAACCCCGTAACTCGCTGCGAGCCCGTAAAAATGTTCTCCGGCAGGACACACGCGCTCTTATCCCACCGTGTGTCTGCTCCCTCCCCCTTCATCTTACTAGGGCGGAGGAAGTTGTGCTTAGGAGGCTTCGGGCAGGGGTGGCCCTTACACCGGCTGTTGTCTCAAGGTGGAACTGGTCGCATTTACCACTGGGTGCTACGTGTCCATACTGCTCCATTCCTGTGGTGGAATCAGATGCATACCACCTAATATGGACATGTACGGGTTTACAATCGGAACGCTCGCGTCTCCTACTGCAAGCCGGCCTCCGCTACAGTGTGACAACCAGCTATGACCGCTGGATACATGACAACAGATTCCACAAAACACTGCTTCAATTCATACACAACACAGGCCTCACAGCACACATATAATACACATATACGCTCCAAGAATTATGCCTTAAGGGCAAGCCTTTATCGCAATAAAAAAAAAAAAAAACATGCCACTGGGTGGGTGCCACTGGGTATGTGTCGCTCTTCAATGAACCTCTTTTACAACTTGAGTCACTGGGTAGTTCATGGTCTAATGGGTGAAGCATCCAGCTGCTGTGATGAGGGAGCCGGGTTCGAAACCAACCGTCAGGCCAACTTGACCAATGCGTACATGCCACTGGGTGGGTGCCACTGGGTATGTGTCGCTCTTCAATGAACCTCTTTTACAACTTGAGTCACTGGGTAGTTCATGGTCTAATGGGTGAAGCATCCAGCTGCTGTGATGAGGGAGCCGGGTTCGAAACCAACCGTAAGGCTAACTTGACCAATGCGTACATGCCACTGGGTGGGTGCCACTGGGTATGTGTCGCTCTTCAATGAACCTCTTTTACAACTTGAGTCACTGGGTAGTTCATGGTCTAATGGGTGAAGCATCCAGCTGCTGTGATGAGGGAGCCGGGTTCGAAACCAACCGTCAGGCCAACTTGACCAATGCGTACATGCCACTAGGTGGGTGCCACTGGGTATGTGTCGCTCTTCAATGAACCTCTTTTACAACTTGAGTCACTGGGTAGTTCATGGTCTAATGGGTGAAGCATCCAGCTGCTGTGATGAGGGAGCCGGGTTCGAAACCAACCGTAAGGCCAACTTGACCAATGCGTACATGCCACTGGGTGGGTGCCACTGGGTATGTGTCGCTCTTCAATGAACCTCTTTTACAACTTGAGTCACTGGGTAGTTCATGGTCTAATGGGTGAAGCATCCAGCTGCTGTGATGAGGGAGCCGGGTTCGAAACCAACCGTCAGGCCAACTTGTCCAATGCGTACATGCCACTGGGTGGGTGCCACTGGGTATGTGTCGCTCTTCAATGAACCTCTTTTACAACTTGAGTCACTGGGTAGTTCATGGTCTAATGGGTGAAGCATCCAGCTGCTGTGATGAGGGAGCCGGGTTCGAAACCAACCGTCAGGCCAACTTGACCAATGCGTACATGCCACTGGGTGGGTGCCACTGGGTATGTGTCGCTCTTCAATGAACCTCTTTTACAACTTGAGTCACTGGGTAGTTCATGGTCTAATGGGTGAAGTATCCAGCTGCTGTGATGAGGGAGCCGGGTTCGAAACCAACCGTCAGGCCAACTTGACCAATGCGTACATGCCACTGGGTGGGTGCCACTGGGTATGTGTCGCTCTTCAATGAACCTCTTTTACAACTTGAGTCACTGGGTAGTTCATGGTCTAATGGGTGAAGCATCCAGCTGCTGTGATGAGGGAGCCGGGTTCGAAACCAACCGTCAGGCCAACTTGACCAATGCGTACATGCCACTGGGTGGGTGCCACTGGGTATGTGTCGCTCTTCAATGAACCTCTTTTACAACTTGAGTCACTGGGTAGTTCATGGTCTAATGGGTGAAGCATCCAGCTGCTGTGATGAGGGAGCCGGGTTCGAAACCAACCGTAAGGCCAACTTGACCAATGCGTACATGCCACTGGGTGGGTGCCACTGGGTATGTGTCGCTCTTCAATGAACCTCTTTTACAACTTGAGTCACTGGGTAGTTCATGGTCTAATGGGTGAAGCATCCAGCTGCTGTGATGAGGGAGCCGGGTTCGAAACCAACCGTCAGGCCAACTTGACCAATGCGTACATGCCACTGGGTGGGTGCCACTGGGTATGTGTCGCTCTTCAATGAACCTCTTTTACAACTTGAGTCACTGGGTAGTTCATGGTCTAATGGGTAAAGTATCCGGCTGCTGTGATGAGAAAGGCGGGTTCGAAACCAACCGACACCAACTTTGGCCACTGGGTAGTTCATGTTCTAATGGGTAAAGTATCCGGCTGCTGTGATGAGGTGATTTCGGTAGACCATAATGCAGACCGAATCATATTTTAAGACAAACTGTTGGAAATAAGTACCCCGCTTGCTGCGAGCTATCTTTCTCACACACTGCGTCGCTTCTTTGGATTCTCTTTAGGACTACAATTCACTTCCTGGCATAGTTTCAAATCTATAAAATTAATTCTTGAGTTTTACGCGACGAAACCGCAATATGACAGTTTCAAATCTGTTCACTCTGCAGTATGCATGCATTTAACTTGATATATATGATATCTAGCTTAGCGCAAACCTAGACGAATATAAGCAAATATAGCAGTTGGTTTCTCGTAACGTAGGTGATAAGCAAAAAATGTCTTCTACCGCACCCACGAAAGTCGTTTTGCTAGCAGCTGCTGCCTTTTTGTTACGCCAATTTAGAATTTTTATGGAATGTCATCAACGAATAAATTTATACTATATTAAAAATTTTGTATAGCATCCTGAAATCATGTGCTCATTGGTTTCGTAATAAATTACTAATCTCAATATACACTCCTTACTCCTTCCCGATCGATGACGGTTGGCATGGCTTCGTCTCTGCCAAAGCTGTTACCTTTAGTAGAGTGAAGTTATACTTCCTTTCCCTGTTTTATTTCATTTACTAACTTTTTTTTTGTTCTAACATGTTTCGAGGTTCCTTGCCTTTCCATCTTATTCTGCGGTCTGCGGCTAACGCTAGACCTGAAATTTTTTACCGAAATTTACCGACGAGCGTATGAACAGTTATGCTACATGTGTGTTAAACTTTCCATTCGCACTACCTTACTTCTCAATCATAATACGTTTTATCGTACACTGAGACCAGAGATCGCGGAAGGTGAGAGAGTGCTGTGATCCCAATTAAGTGCGTTTTCCTGTGTTTAAATAATCAGTTTGCTTGTCCCGCGAGTAAAACCTGGCATGTAAGCTGTTACTGATATACAGTACAAGTAATATATGGTCTCCTTTATTAGTATAACTATCTTTTTATGAATTGGCTATGAACGGGCTGCGTTCGTCTCTCAGCTGGGACTCCTTGGATGCTTAACGGGTACGACAGCCGGTTAAAACTCTGCCATATTGCGGTGTTAATGTGAGTTGCTTATTGTCCTAAAATTAAAAGTTAAATTATGTCGTTTTACGCTTCAAAACCACGATTTGATTATCAGGTGCGCAGTAGTGGCAGACTCCGAAAAGTCCGACCACCTGGAGTTCTTTAACGTGCACCCAATGCACAGAACGATGGCGTTTTTGTATTTCGCCCCCATCGATGTGCGGCCACCGCGATTGTTCTACTCTTGCGATGATGCTCCACCGCGTTTTGATGATACCCATATAAACGAGGCAAGGAAACGTGCAGTAGCGACCACAATGCTCATACTGGAACAAGGTATTTTATGTTGCGCACTCATCAAAGCCGACAGAAATCTGTATACTTGTACGACTGAACACTGACAATAAAGGTGTTACTTATAGGTAGAGAAGCTCGAGGCCTGTTTGGTACTGAACAAACATTTGCAATACTAAATAAACCAAGATCAATCCGCCTTTCCTGCGAAATTCCAGCTGTGCTCCCTCTGGAACATTCTCGATCTTGTCGTGTTAAGGACCATATCGCCACTCGCAGGCTTTTGTCACTGGGATTGAAGTGGGCTTTTATTGTGAGGTAGATGCCATCCAAGGTTGCGCACACAGAGGATCGCATTTCGTTTACGCGAAACTGTACGTTGGTATTGATTATATACATTTCAACGGGACGTCAATTTTGTAACATACAGCGCACATGGAAAAATTCAAATGCGGACGAATAAACGGCCTAGCCTTGGTTTACTCTTTCTTCCAAAGCCGCAACATGGATCCAGTGAAGAAACTAGAAAATTGATGGCGTTATTTTGCTCCGATGAAAATATAGGAATATCAATTAAAAACGCGTTTTAATTGCTAGCAAGAAACATCACGAGCAGAAATAATTTATTACAGCGCTTTGGGAGTTCTTCTTAGGTGGCGTGAGAAGGTAACTTTCCAGTCTGCCAAACATTGTGGAACTTGGTGTCTAATAAGAGCGAGAACACAGGGCCTGGCACTCAGCAGGCGGCAGGAAGAGCTACCTTGCCTCGCCCATCTTCTCCATCTGCCTGGCCTTTGTGGTGCACCCATAATATATAGCACGCAGGAAGACATTACGCGCTTATATATATATATATATATTTGAAGTTCGGCTGGCAGCCCTATATACATTGCCAACTTTTAAACCATTTTGTTCAAGCCGCAATGGTGTGATGCCGCTGCTGGGCGAAAAAACGAAAACCAAATGCATTTTCTTCAATTCGCCTTAATTCGCCCTGACATGATGGAGAACGCTGTTATCGCAAGTTGCCTGAGAGAAATCGACCCATTTTCATCTTAGTGTGCGTTTGCCGTGGGGAACGGTAATGCATATAACCGTAGCGGCGTGAATCTGGACTTCCTCATTCGCCCTCACGTCATAGTAGAATTTGTTTCCCTATGCTCACTTCGTCGAAGTCGCCCTCCATTGCCCTCGTCTCATGAGATCCGTCCTTCCTCACCCTCAGGGCAGATGAGGGTGCGCACGCCCTCACGAGGGTGCTATGTGTGGGCAGAACTACATTGACTCCAGAACACACGGGTTAGTGCTGTCCTCTGAGATTTCCATTGCGTTGCGTATTTCGCAAGCACGCCGAACGCAGTCTCGAAGGCGGCCAGACGGATACAACATTTGCATAATTTTCCACCAGAGGGCAATACCTTACCGCACGTCATGGAGAAGTAGCAACAGGCGCGCGAATATTTGATTGCTTCAATGTAGGAAAACCGTGCGATACCGGCACGAAAATGACGTTAACTCCTCAATACCTTGATGTTTAATATATTTCGGGTGACGCCACACGGACATACTTAATGTCATTTAAGGTTAATGTCACTTGCAGCGTGGTTTGTTGCTAAAACTCCATTCGGTCGTCGAATGCGTACGCATGCGTATTCATTCCTGCTTACAGTTCCGGTTGAACACAATAAACGTATTTCTGAAGTGAAATCATTCTACATGAAATATCCCTAATAAAGCTTTTAGTGGCATTTGTTGAGGTTTTCATGGCTAAATATTTTTGTTAATAATATTGCAGTGGGCCAACTGAATTCACTTGCAGCTATCATCATCGCAATGCTCAATGTCTTTAAAATGCGTGAGCAGCACAAACTTTCGTTATCGTAGCATTAAGAAACTCTTTAATGACATTAACATTGCTCGTGCGACATGGTTATAATCCTTCATTTGCTGAAGAATAACGTTCTCAAAAGTAACACTATTTATCTATTGTAGAACATTAAGGGAGAACCAAGGAAGAGAGAGAGAGAGAGAGTAAAACTTTATTCAATGTAAATAAAATAAGGCACGATGGTTGGAGCCCCTATTCCAGGGCCCCACTGGCACCAGCGGCTCGCTGGGCTTGGTCCAGAAGAGCCAACTGGCTCTCCCGACCCTCGTCCGCAAGCCATGCCTCCCACTGCCTATTCCTCATTAGTGGATGTTGGTGTAATATGGGACTGTCTATGTGCGGAGGCCTCCTGGGGCACTCCCATGTGATGTGTTTTAGTGTGGGTGTGTTGGTGCACCACGGGCACTCGTCAGTGAACCTCGTGGGGTGTATTCTGTGTAGGTGGTGCAGGTTGGGGTATGTATTCGTCTGAATACGACGCCAGTCCCTCTCCTGTTCGCTGTTTAAATCGGAGTGAGGATGTCCAAAACGTCTCCGCTCCTGCCTTTGCTGTAGGAGGATGTCACGAGAATTCGGAGGAAGGACGTCGCTAGGCCATGCCGTTGCTCGGACGTTCAAACCTCGAGCAATACGGTCTGCCCTAGCGTTTCCTGCCAGTCGCTCGTGTGCCGGACACCAGACGATAGTGTGGTGCCCCTCTAGTTGAGTGCCTAAAATTTTGATTATTGATTTGGGTGCCATGCCTTGTAAAAACAGGCGGCAAGCTGCTTGTGAGTCGGATAACATGACAGCCGAATTGGTTTGGCGCTCGGCGTCCTGAATGGCCAAGGCGATGGCTGCAGCCTCTGCCACGCATGCCGAGGAGGTTTTGAAGGATGCCGTTGTTATGTTGTTGTTGCATGCAGAGACTATGCTGAAAGTGTCTGAGCTGGCTCGACTGGCATCCGTATAATACACCCCCGGTCCCATGCCGAAACGTTTGTGAAGGGTCTTTGCCCTTGCTCTGCGTCGTCCGGGATGGTACTTGGGGTGCATGTTTTTGGGAATTGGGGCCACCGCGATGTGCGATCGAACATTGCGGTCTATCTGTGCCGTTTCCTCTCCGCAATACTGGGGTCTCAGGGGAAAGCCTAACCTCGCCAATACTTCCCTGCCCTGAGTTGAAGAACAAAGTCTTTCTTTCTGGGCATATAACGTCGCGACTGCGTACTCGTCAAAAGTATTGTGCAGGCCCAGTCCCTCGAATCTCTCTGTGCTAGTGCATTCGGGAAGACCAAGGGCGGCTTTGAAGGCTTTTCTTATTATTGCGTTTGCCTGTTTAATCTCTTGGTTTGTCAAGGCCTGATACGGAAGGGCGTATGTGAGTCGGCTAATTACGAATGGAAGAACATACTAAATCTTACGAAGTGGAAGCCGCTGCGGCCGTCTACGGGAGCGAGTGAAACCACCGGCGGCCATATTGCCGGGGCAAAAGAGAGCGGGCTCAGCGTAAAGGCGGTTAACGCATGGCAGTCGAGTGCGCTTTCGGTTCCCCTATAAAAAATTGCGCACAAAATAATTGTTTATCTTACATAAATATTTTACTTGCGATGAGGCAAGTTAGTTACAGTAATATATGATACTACATCCTTTTCTATGTGCGCATGAATGCGCTTTAATTATTAGCTTATTTTAATGCGTAAACATTATTTGGTGAGCCCTCCTGCTCCGTCATGCGAGAAGTGTAATGCCTTGTATCTGCCCAAAAAGAAAGCATAATTTGCAAAGTTAACATTGAATCGTTATTGTGGCATAAATGTATAGATGACTGGTAGCTTTGTAAGCGATTAGGAACAATTAAAGCCAAAAGAAAGAAGAATTGATCAGAGAGAATACACATAGCAGTATGTAGGGCTCCATAGAATATGCATGAGAAAGCTTATAGTAGGGGCAGGCGAACTTGAAATTTGGGGTTAGCGCCCTGGTAGCTTAAGTAAATAAATAAAAAAGCCGTGTTTGCTTTGTGGTCATGGTACGTGTTGGGCTGCTGAGCACGAAGTCACGGAATCAAATCCCGGCCATGGCGGCCGTATTTTGATGTGGGCGAAATGCGAAAACACCCGTGTACTTAGATTTAGGTGCACGTTAAAGAACCCCAAGTGGTCCAAATTTCCGGATTCCCACACTACGGCCTGCCTCATAACCAGATCGTGGTTTCGGCACGTAAAACCTCATAATTTTTCTTTTTTAATTTGGTGGTGGGCTAACTGAAATTTGGGGATGGGCCAATTTGAAATTTAGGGGTGGGCCAACTCAATTTAGGAGTGGGTCAACTTGAAATTGAAATTGGGCTTAGGTCAACAGACATTTCAGGGTGGCCTAAGTTGAAATTTAGCGGATGGCCAACTTGAAACTTCGAGATGACCCAAATTAAATTTAGGGCTGGACCAACTTGAAATCTGGGTGTGCGCCAGCTTAAAACTGGGGGTGGGCCAACATAAATTTGGGACTGGGCCAACTTGGAATTTGGGGGTGGCCCACTCCCAAATTTCAAGTTGGGCCAACCCCAAATTTCAAGACACGCAAATTTGAAGTTGGCCCACTTCTAAGTTACGTAGGCCCATCCCCAAATTTCAGTTAGCCAAACCCAAATTTCAAGTTGGCCCACCCCTATTGTAAGCTTCCCCATGCATTTTCTGTGGAGCCCAATGTACCCCTATGGGTATTCTCTCTGATCAATGTTTTATTGCTTTAAATTGTTTCTAATATCTCTTAAAGCTACCAATGAAATACATTTACACTATTACAACGATAAAATGTGATGGTAAAGCACACATTTTTGTGCAGATACACGGCATTATAGTTCTGGCGTGACGGAGTATACACTTTAATAAACACTCGAAATTTAAAGCGCATCACACCTGCTTACTAGTACCCATTGGTACCTAATGCCCGGTACATAAGCACTCTTGTGCTTAAGTCCAATTAGAAGCAGACACACTGCGGTACGTGCAATCAGATCGCACGCGCATTTGAGTACAATTCGAGCGCGCTGCAAGCTAGCGGTGATATCCCGGCCCAACCAGACGCAACGACACGCCAATGAGAACTTAAGGCGTGAATTTGACATCGAGACACGTGTAATGTAGCGCATCATGTACTGTACGTACACTATCCCAGTGGTCCTCAACCGAGGAAAACGCACGCTATACAGGCGGCTGTAAGCAAATAGAAAGGTGTGCTTGCAGGTGAAATGTTATTCCCGACGTCTTCAGAAACCGGTTTGTACAGCCGAAAGCAACGCACGATTTCACCATTGCTTACTGAGGTGCTGCAATGCTCTAGAAAAGCATGCCACAATCATTAATGTCATTACAACAGCAGCACGGCAGCGCACTCCGTGTTCTGGTACGACGACTAAACACGGCGGCGCAGGCTTTTTGCCCCGAGCAAGATGGCGGCGACCAGCTTCACTTTCGCTGAGCCACCTCCACTCCAGAAATTTTAATATATAACCTCCTTGGGGAGAACGAACGAACATAATCACATTATCAGGCCTAGCAACCAACAAATAAAGATAATATGGCCCAAAATTGACTGCGCTTTCGGCTTGAATAAAAGTTGATGAACTCTTGATGTTCCCAGTAGTTCGAAACCGTTGATATTGCACGCTGTCGGCCGCGAGGACACAGAGAGAGTAGCCTATCTTTGTAGTCGTTGGTGCTTTGCAGACGTTTTGCAGAACAGCGCTGTCATCTAGACAGATGTTTCACCTAAAGAAAGACCCAGAAATGTCGCTTATACTGTGGTCTACTCACACTGGATTCTCCCTAATGTAAAGGTGAAACTACTATAAAAGGATTTTCCGCTTTGATGCAACATTATTTTGCCGCCTCTGGCTAGTGGTAGAACTTACAAAGTCTTATTCGTTCCTCATTGGAATGGGTGACATGCCTTTGTGCGACTCTTGCGGCACTGAAAATACAGTTGAACACCTTTTGTGACATTTTCCTCGGTAGGACGTCCCGTGTGTACGTCTCCGGGCGTCATTAAACCAGCTGGACTTAAGACCGCTTTCGAAAGCGAGTGTCCTTGGACCATGGCCGTGCGTGTCGTTCGCGCAGAAAGCAAGGAGAACGCTGCTACAGTACCTCAAGCCGGCTGGTCTTTGCGGCCGTTTACAGGCTCGGTGTGCTCTTTCACACGTAGGCACAGTAGCGTTCTTTCTCGCTCCTTTTCATCGCTTTATCACCTTTTCTCAGCACAGATAGAAGGTGATAAACACGGTTTTCTACTCTATCATCAGAGTAGAAAACTGTGCATGCGTATCGTTAACCATGTGCACCTGCACTTTCTTTATTTGTATTCTTCTCTCGCACAGTGGCAAATAGAACACTTACCTGTTCGTATTGATGCCATCTTGTATGTCGCAGCATTTCTTTCTATACAAATATTCGAGTGTGCCGTCTGCTGGCTGGCTCTGCATTCTTCCAAATGTAATCGTTACAACTATAATACCAAGAGCATTGTGCTTAAACATTTGAAGTAATAGTGCCTATGAATGTACTTGCGTTAACACTGAACTTTTAGCTTGGTACAGCATAGGCCATGTTGTCTGTTTCTCTCGGAAATGCCCTGTTCACTTCACCATAAGGGCCATGTTTATTCTGACGTGTCCTCAGGGTAGGTGCGTCTTCAGGAACCCGTGAACATCCGCCACCCTTCCTTCAGAAAACTTCGCTGTTCGTTACTCTTAGAAATTCGTAGACGATGATAAGGAACGCAAATGACTGCGCATCGTTCTTGCAGTCACTGGTATTTTCTACCACGAGTTACAATAAGAGCAAACAGATATTGTGCGGTGGTTCTCATTTCCGCAGCAGCTGTAACACACCGCCGTCAAGTGGGCCAGACGTCTATGACATTATTCCTTTGTTGGCCCTTGTCACGCTCTAATGAAGCATCGAACAAACATTAATTTCGACCTCACATTGGTTGTTGTGATGAAATACATGCAGTAAGAGACACCGCACATGTGCAATCTGAAACGAGAGAGAGAGAAAAAAATAAAACCAGCGAATTCCAGGTACTGCCGTTCAATGTTTTGCATTGCGTTCTCTTTTCCTCATTTCTTTTGCTGTTGCTGTTCATGTGTTATTTAGAGCAGTAAATGTATACTTGATGTAGACTGAGTGGAAGAGCATTCAAATAAACTCACTTCGACGATGGCGACGACGACAACAACGAACACGAGTTTCAACTATATAATAATCACCATTTCGCAGACGAAATACACCGCATGACTGCCCAGGCGGCCGGTCAGCTTCGGATCCAATGGATTCAGCGAAACGCTATTTCAGCTCACGTATAAGCAAACACCGCTCCACAGTCTAACCACAGCAACCCACAGGCTTTGGATGTATCCTTTCTATGTGACCTCCCCAGGGTCATCTCCTCCACCGCAAGGAGGTTCTCCGCATCACCATATGAGATTTTGTCCCACTGTGTGGTTCGAACCTCCAGGTGGCCTTACCCACCAGGAGGAGATGGTGTTGCAGAGACTCCGTGTGGGGCGGTACTTACTTTAGATCGGTTACCTATGCCTGGCCGCAAAATCTCCATGGCTCATTCGGGGATGCCTGCTAACATTACTCTGCTACAGCATCCCCAGCTACAAACCAACACTTCTTGTGGACCTGCCCTGGTCTGAACCAGATCTGACGAAGCTACCTGCAAACAATGGGCCTCCGTCCCACGAGACCAGCGGACTGCGATTCTTGGCTCCATGGGTAAAAAAAACCATCGAGCCGTACTGAAATATGTCGCCGAAACCGGCCTGCATTTGTATACCTTATAGTTACGCCGTAGGGAAAAATTCAGAAATAAAGACAAAGATTAAAAAAAAACATGTCTAATCCAGCACACTCGGCTCAAATCGACAGAGAGTCGGGCCTGTTCTTCACAAGTAAAGCACCTGTGGATATAAAGAACAAAATATTTCTTGCCAGAGATCACTACCAACGTCGATAAATGCGTACACACTAGGTTGACGAATTTACGGTCGCTAACCTGCAAATGAAAAAGCACTTTATCAACCAATGCTCCAGGACTAGGTGCCCAATTTGCTTAACGTCACTTATATATGATGATGTGATCGTCGTGTTCGTTTCAAATGTGCAACGGTGAAGAAGTATGTTATTGCTCTTCAGTTTTAATAATGGTTATAGCATTATTATAAAAATATCCGAATGTTTCTACATGGCCCAAGCACAATAATGCGACAGCAACGCTTCAAAAGCGAGTGTACATGTAAATGTCGTCGCCTGGCGTTCAGATGATCGTTTTCAAGTGGAATGTTGGAGCTATAAATATAATGTCGGACGTTTTGGCTATATGTCAGAGCTACACGTCAGAGCTATACGTCGAGCTGTGCGTCAAAGCTATCTGCTGCGTATGCGCGCGGTTAAATAAATTCTGATGATTTACTTTTGGGAGAAACCACCGGAACAATCATCCATCGATTTAAGTCTGTACAGACCGAGATGGTGGTGCGTCAAGAGCTGGATTTCCTTCGAAATCTGGGCTGTAGTAGAAGTTATGTCATGATGGAGGTGCATTTTCACGCTTTTGCGGCTTCCCGCGGGAGCCAACAGTTTTTCGTCAGGCGGTCAGAGATAGCGTAGACGCCGCGCGACGTACATCCGAGCGCCTTGTCAGCCATATCTTTAAACTATATTTCGTGTTCGACATTAAAAGACAACAGTCGAAATGGCCCCAAGTTGCGCGTCATTTGAAACCTATCCAGAGGTTAGAGAAGCATCAATAGCCATCTGCGCATATTCGCAGATGCGCGTGAACACCTGCTTGATAGCATATAGCGGCTGCATTTTTTTCTTGCTTACAACACTCCAAAGAGCAAGTCTTCAGAGCCCGCAAAATTGAAACCGGAATTTAGCTTCGCATTCTGGCGACCGTGTTATACAGAGCAACTAGATTTAGCGTGATGACTGGTAAGTACCATATGCTTCAAAATGCAAAGGCAAAAAAAAAAAAGACAGTGGAGATAATTTCCTTTTTGCGAATGTAAAGTTTGTGGGTGCAAACAAACGAATGTGAACCTTCTTAGTGAATGTTTGCACGTAGTGTTCAAAGGACACGTGCTTCGTTCGACAAACTTAACTTTAGCCTTAGGAAAGTAGAATCCTTGGATTCTCGTCCGAGACAACGACAGTAAGAGTTTCTATGAAAGCATGGGTGCTTCTTTTTAAAGCATCGGGACTATATTGAAGGCCAACCATCATCATCATAGAGAGAGAGAGAGAGAGAATGAAGAGGAAAGGCAGGGAGGTTAACCAGATATGAGTCTCCGGTTTGCTACCCTACACTGGGGATGGGGGATAGGGGTTAGAAAGATGACAGAGAGGAAAACGCTAAAAAAAGGAAAAAAAAAACACGCACACATGGAGGCACACACACAAAAGGCGTTCCAGTTAAAGTCGTTCACACAGGCCGCTAGACGGCAGCATCGACGGCAGCAGAGCTAGCAGCGCTCTTTACTTCCTTTCATCACATTGGTGATGAACCACCACATAAATGGACAATATTCTGCGATTCGAAGGCGGCACTGCAGTCTCTACTGTCACCTTTACGACGCGGACCACACGAACAACTAATATTCCATATTACAGAGACGTTGCAACATATAAGTGAAGCAGGCCATGAGATAACCTTTCAGTGGCTTCCAAGTCACTGCGGGATTATCGGCAATGAACGGGCGGATCACGCTGCCCGCTCAGCCCATACTGAGGAGAGCCACGTCCCAATTCCTCATTCTAGAACTGACGCAGCACGGGAGCTCCGCCTACTTGCTCGGCAGTGCACCGCGTCGCAATGGAATGAGCTACATTTAAGAAACACGCGACTGTACTCACTCGATCCAACACTAAGTCTTCGAGCGCCATCACAGCTTCACCGTAGAGACGCCACGCTTTTATATCGACTTTGGTTGGGCGTTGCCTTTACTAAAGCCTATGCATTCCGCATAGGGATGACCGACAGCCCAACCTGTGACCACTGCGGCCATGAAGAATCAATTGGCCATATTTTGTGTGCCTGCCCGCAGTACAGTACACAGAGGGCATGCCTTCGCCACGAACTTGACCAACTGGACGACCAAGCGCTATCCGAAAAAAGAATTCTACAACATCGAAAGGACCTACCGTCACAGAAGAAGGCCGTGCAAGCGCTATTGCGCTATTGCGATCATCATCATAAGTCTTCATTGTGTTTGTACGGACAGATAAATTCCATGTCTTCGTATCTTTCCTTCTTATTTTCTCTACGCTTTGCCCTTCACCTGGTGCAGAGTGACCAACCGCGTAGTTACCTCGGTTAACATCTCTGACTTTCATCTCATATTTTCGCACTCACCTTATTGCGTCAACGCATTGCTATCAGTGACGGACGCAGTAAGTGTATAACTTATTATAACACAACGTCCTTGCTATTTGCGGCAGATGTTGCAGTTTGTAGAATTGATGAATATAGTGGGAATACTGAGACTAGCAGTAATTTCGCGATACTATACCATACTTTTGATGTCCTGTTCCTCCACTAAGTTTCTTTCGCGCGATGCGGGAAAAAGCTTAGTGGAACATCAATTGATCTTATGACAAAATGAATAAATTTAAGATCTGGTGCAGGTCCAGGGTCAGAATGAACAACAGGTCAAGGGTTGCGATATCGGCCTGTTGGTTCATCGTGTCAAGTTATAGCGAAAAGAAAAAAAGCAATCAACGAGAACAGTGGACACACACGGCGCAAGTTACAAGGCAGTCTATGGCACTGATCAAAGTTCTAATAAGCAAGGAATTTAACGTAAAATTTCGATGGATCCCATCTCACGTAGCAATTGAAGGAAATGAAAAACCTTACGCTCTTGCACGCCTGGCACTGACATGTGTCCCAAAAGTAACAGCGCCAAAGATTTTTCAGAACCATAAGAATGCAATCCGCATTCACTTTAGGGCGATCCACCAGATTCCACACCCCGCCTGTGTACTCGGGAATAAGCAACGCTGTTGTACCGCACCCGAACCGACTCCGCGTACACCCCGGCTTGGTTATTCAAGACTGGACAATGCGCTTCCCCGTTCGGCGCCTTCTGTGGCGATATCACCGACATCGAACAATTCATTTGGATATGTCCGCAGCTCGACACAGAAGGGAAAGCAATTGTCGACAGCCTTGAAAAGAATGGTCTTTCACACAGGACCTTTGAAGACGTCATTCTCCCCGGAGGGCCAGCGGCAATCAGGAAAAAAGCGCAACGACTGCCGATTGCCTTCATACGAGACACGAGGATCTCAGACACCTGGTGACACACACAGTGCCACACATAGGATGCTCAGGCGTAACAATTGCCGGCCATGTACGCCAGGCTAACCCGCCTACTGCAACAACACCCCGATCTTTAAAATTAAGGGATTAGCGAGGTGCACGTGGTCGGTGACGTAATCGGTGACAGGCATCTTTAGTTCGGCTTGACGATGCAAATGAGTAGCGCCGTGCGTGTACAGTATTGTGTCATCGTGATTGTTTTGCGCTATAACTCTCCTTGAGAGCAGGTTATGCATTAAAGTGATCCAATCAGAAACAGCACCTGGAAGGCAGGATCTCGTGGTCGCAGATTTCTTCGTCCACGTCACCTTGACCAGCTGGAACAGCTTGGCAGACATATCGCTGGGTTAACATCTCCGGCTCTCATCAGACTTTCTCTCGCACTCTTCGAATAATTACTTGCAAAATGATGCAACCTCCCTAAAACCGGTGCACCTGAAAGCCGTGCGCAGAGCCCACAATAAAAACAAACACGAGTAAGTGCCATAACACTTTATTTAGTTGTGATACCCTATACTCGTACGATATCTTCATAACGAGTTGCCCTCTTATTTTTCTCTACGACACGACAGTGCAAGATAAATATGAAAGCGAAAAAAAAAAAAAAAGCCAAGACAAGTAGCCTGAATGGGCTTTCCGACAGACAGCCGTAATATTTTAGGACGTAAGCCGGCCACCGTCGACACTTATGAGGATAGATGAAACACACACCGCGCGTCAAAGCAAGCGACGAGACATCACAGAAAGAGGGCCAGGGAGGAAAGGCAACAGTCTGTGCACACGCACCGCCCTCGGTGAGTACGCAATGTCCAAGGTATTTGTAAAGATCACAGTCGACGTCCGATGTTCCGTTGTTGTACCATAAATTAGATGTGGCACACGAGACCGTGCCCAGGTGGGTGATGTCAGCCCGGCACCGATGCCACACACGACCTGCACGAGGGAACGAAAGGCGAGTGAGCGACAGAAACCTGAAAACGGATCCACTGGTTTATTATTAAAGCGGCACGATAGACATCCAAGGTATACAGAGGGAGAAATCAAGTGTTAGAACTTATCTTCTGGCAGCTTATAAAGGCATACAATGGATGGCCGTCGTGGTTGTATAAGCACAGAGGTATAAAAAGGAAAAAAGGAAAAGACCCCAACTTTGGTAATAATCTTCCAGCAAGATTTACACTACCATTTACATATTTGATTACATATTTGAGGCAAGTCAAAGGTCCCCTAACTAGTGTTATGAATATGTTTGGAACTCAGCCGCATGGTCCACCGTGCGAGATGCTAAAGGTCTATGTTTAGAGCGACCAGTAATGGCAACGTCAAGCGTCAGATTAAAAAAAAATTGAGACTGCGCTAAAAATCGATCGAATACAGGAGAACATGCGCGTGTAATATGTATGACATTCGCGCCTTTCTGTATTAAAACTTCCGCTAAGGTATGTCTGTAGCATCAAGCCAGGCGTTTCGCTAGCTAGGCTACATCTGCGGCTCAATGAAGTCTAAGGTACGGGGAATCTAGGACGTGCAGCTACAAACGAAATAGAACTGTTAAGGCCCAATATAGAATTTGCAATTGGAAACAAGGTGCTGAAGCTAAAAAACAAAAAAAGCCTTACAGAGGTCGCGGAGGACGTAGCGTACGTTTGGTGGTCACAATAAACACTAAACGACAGTACCGCACTCCATTATTCAGCCTGGTGGTCAGAACACGGCTGAGCATTTTCTTTTTTTTTGAAAGGAATAACTACAATTGTTCTAAGTTTGTAGTAGATTGGATTATGGGGTTTAACGTGCCAAAACCACGATTTGATTATGAGGCACGCCATAGGGGGGGACTACGGATTAATTTTGAGTAGCAGAGACGCTAATCAATGCGTACGTGCAATAATGGCCGCTGGAATAAGACAAATTGCGGCACAGGCTGGGCCGGCAACAGGGGGCGTAACAGACGGCGCCCAACAAAGAGTAAACAAACTACAAGACGCAACACAAGGCAGGGACGTGCCCAAAACGAGGGCAGCTGCCACACCAAATGCACCCCAGAGGCGACAAAGATCTGTTGGCAAACTTCCACGGCGCACGAGGAAACGAGGGAGCACGCGTCGATAACCGCCGCCCCCTTCGTCTCTCCCCGCGGCTTCCTCCTTCCAGTCAACATCCGCACCAAGCGCGGGTGGCGAGGCCAAGATTAAATTTGCACGAGCGCAGGAGGACGCGCTTGACGACTGCTGCCCTGGGCTCTCGGCCTCGTCCTAAGCAAGGCCCATCGTTGCCGAAAACATTACTCCCTGCCTCTTTTTAAAGCTGGCCCTGTTTCGCCTTTAAGCCCTTCCTTGAAGCAATTCTTTTTCTTCTTCCCCCCCTAGAGGCACACCGATCGACCTGGGTGCAGCTGACCAGACTGGTTCTTGCCACGACCCGCGGCACTCTATTACTCCTGCAGTGTAACGCTTACACAATAAAAAGGGGACAGTGCTAGGCGGTTGCATCAACGTCGCGAGTAGACGGATAGGGAGGGGACAACGGCCTAAATCTAATGTCGTGCTATGGGTCGGCGAGTTTAGAAATGAGAAATATATAGCTGCAGCGTTCTGGTGCTCCGGTCAAACAGGTATCACTCACGAGCATGCGTGGAGTGCACCGACACGTGGCCCTCGCGCACACCACGAAGAACACCGCAAGGTCTTGAAATTTTAAATATGGATAGACGCCGTCATCTTGAGTGCTACGTTCATGGCAAGCTCAAAAGGTTTCGCAAAAGGATTGTGACGTTGCTAGGACGTCTCGGCACGACAAAAATACGACGTGGCGTCTTATTTTCACTCCGTTCCCCACGATAAAAAGACAAGGGACGCACAAAAGGCAGATCGATAAAAGTGCAGCCTCCTCAGAGCTTATCTTCGGAACAATGCTCAATATCTCGTGCTTTTCGTAGGTCTGAGAGCCCAACATGTGTGCTTTAGTCGCATGACAGCACGCATCGATGCTAACGACCACGCCTTTGTGAGGTATATTATAAACAAAGGGCGTGCTCTTGCCCGCCCTTAGCGACAAGTTCTGCAAAAAAACAAGTTCGTTAAAGAACTAACAGTAGCAGCTCGAAGTAATATGTACTGCGCATTTTCGAGCTCAGTATTACTCGTCTCCAAGGGATCCACAACACAGGAGTTGAACGCCAGGTGCCGACGCCTCCCAGGTAACTGCGCTGTAAGGCGCTCAAGGCCATTCGCGCTAGGGGGCGGGAGACGAACATGGCGCCAGCAACAAAGGATGCACACATATACGATACCTTCACGCTTAGCAACGCATCGACACTGATGAATTTTGGTTAGCAGCGTCCGTTACAGCGATTCTCGAAAATTATCTTACGCTTTTAGGACTCATTTGCGCCCCGTGATTAAACCTAAGTACTGGCACTGACAAATCAAAACAAGCTCTTACCAGACTTCAATGCCGGTTGCCGCCAGAGTTCCTGCGGTTCCTCTCGGTGTTGGCCATTTTCGTGACTAGTTTACGGACGTGTCCGCTCGGGTCGTGGTGGTTGGTGTGCTCCGAAGCTTCCTTCTTCGACCTCTGTTTGCCGCTGTGGCCCGCATACAGGAACTTGTCGTGGTCGAAGTTGTAGTGCTCGTACTCGTCGAAGTGGCTCTCAGACATCTCGAATTACTTGCTTCCAGCAACGGGTACTCGATAAAAGAACGAAAACGTGCAGAAAACCCAGCAGCGGGCAGGCAACGAACGAGTGAGTCGCAGGCTCAAGTTGGAACGCAGAGACGTTTGCCTCCTCTCAGAGACGGTTCTCCAATAGACGCAGAGGCAGGCCCGCGCCGCAGCGTTTATGTTGCCGTCCCGGCGCTGACGTCACCGTACCAGTCAAAACAACACACAAAGCGCAAAATGAGAGCAAACGCGCCGCTCGCCACCTGGCGCCGGCGCCGATAAGCTCCGCGGCGAGCTTGCCCGGGCTCGTTTGGCTCGCCCAGCGCCGTTCGTCGACGTCGGCGGTGCGCCGACTTTTCCGATTTTAGTTTATTTCAAAACTCTTGGTTTTGTG